>NC_092563.1:7146500-7475500 GCF_037975245.1 Apostichopus japonicus | reverse complement strand
GCTACCCCCCTCATTATTTCCAGTCTCTGTGGTACCAGAATTACTAGGCCTAGATTACTTGAACCAGACATACTGTACACTGTAGTTCGTTCACACACTAAATTTCCATACTCATTACGCTGGAATTTGTAGCTAAACCCTACAAAATCAGGAATGTAGTTTGCTATATTTTGATGCCATGAAAGTTGTATGCATGCATATGATATATTGAGTGATGTATTGCATGGTTGGTTTTGTTGCGGCACAACTCAGTGGTGATAGACAGGAGGTGACCATTCCTTTCATTGTAACCAGTTGTATCCCCATGAGCAGGCGTTGAAGTACTTGCACCACCTTCATCTTCCTTCCCTGAGCACTTGTTGTAGTGAATTTTCATCCTCTTCACAAGACCTTGCAATTCATGCCCACAGTTGTTACACTTCGCACGGCACCCAGTCATGGTATTGGATGGTATTTTCTTGAAATGATGCCAAATGGCATCCTGTTTCCTACCAGACATACTGTATTTAGGTGTGTTCTAGCTGAGATATGATAAGACTAAGGCTTGGCAATGTTCTGCTATGTCCATGTGATTATGATATAGTGCAATGAGCTCACTGGATGACTAGTGGTCACTATGTGATCTGTGTACAATTATGGAGGTACCTCCATCCATGGCACAATCAATAGGCCCAATGGACAAGGTGTCTTAGGCATGAGTCATGACACTTCAATTCATAAGTCAAGTGCTCAAACAACACCCCAGAATACAATAGGTGTTAGTGTAATCTCCAATTATCACTAGTGGAGTGGACCAGAATGTATTTCCTGTGTATATTGATGGATAAACTATGAAGTGTTAGGCCCACAGTGCTTGCACAAACAAGCTCCCCAAGTGAATGACTGGAATTGGTATTCTTAGACTTGCAGTAGCCTTAGGTCATGTGTGTTCAATGGGAAATTGATTGAGGCCCAGGGCCCAGGTTTAATTAGCCTGCAAAGTATTCTGAATATATTATAGGCCTATAAGGCTTATATATTAAAACTAGACATCAGCTGGCGTTAAACCGCCAACGTATATCCCCACATCATAGCAATCACAGTGTGTTTAAAAGCCAAATGGGAGAATATCAGGAACTATATGAGATCACCACCAACTTTTGGTACCACCATACGTTGCTCTCATTTGTTTTGTTCAAATTGGATGAATTAAATGGCCACTGCAGTGGGTCACATGTGGTCAAATTGAAAGTGATCAACACCATAATATCCCCAATGTGGGGATATAATGATCTGGGTGGATATGGGTGCATATATGTGATAATGTAGGCAACAATGGGGTCCAACTGAAATGTGGTTTTAAAAAAATCAAAAAAATCCGATTTAAATAAAAAAAATCTGATTTAAATAAAAAAAATCCGATTTTTTTGATTTTTTTAAAAAAATCAAAAAAATCAACAACCCTGTTAAAAAGATAAGTTTTCAAATGCTTCTTAAAAGTGTCAATAGATGTAGAATGTTACTGTATCCCCTTGTGTCCCCCGTGAATAAAAGCTGCACAGTAATGAGTTTAAAAATGTTGAAATATCAAAGAAACGGGCCACTGGCATGGTGTAGTTAGTCCGGAAGTCGAGCCCTGTACAAGGTTATATCTCCAAAGTCTTTTGTCTGAAAGATCAGAAGAAATGACTCAAATTCTTTTGCACTTTCATTTAGTTTGGGTCAGGTTTCTGGTGATGATTTATGACTTTGCAGCCTTATCAACTTGATCACAATAATAACTGCTGCCCTTAGTTTTATATGCAAAATTAGGATGCATCTAGGTACATATGTTATCAGAATGTTGTAAGAGATATTCCTGGAGATTGCATAATTTGTTGTGATTGTAATAGAGATGTTTTACTTACCTCGGGAACTCCTTACCTTCTGGACAAATTACTTATGCATTTTCCCGCGCCATCGGCGCTCAACTCACAAAAAAAAACTACCACCAACTATACCGTAGCCTACTTCCCAACTACGGCCTTTTGGACCTGACAGTTTAGACTGCATCTCATTTCTGTCCCTATTCATTCCCACGGTGATGTTATTTGTCATTGCATATATGTTCTAGACATTTCAGAATGTTTGAGAGGAATTCGGGAAAGCATCGATTGCCCCTGTTTGTATGATGCTTTGTGTATGTGTCCTTTATTAATAGGGATTGATCAATGTTGCAATATGTCACTACTAACCATTGTCTTCTAGTTTGGTCAGGGTTTTTTTTGAAAAAAGTGTTCATTTTTGTCTATTATGTTTGTTATTTGTAAAATTTCAGAAAAGATTAGCCCATTTAAAGGAAGAGTGTGGACCTCATTTGTGTGCTGCAGCAAAGAGTTCGGTAGAAGGTATATGTACAAAGATGTATAACTTATCCTGTGAAGCAGTCAAGAGACTTCATTCCAAACACTGGGAACTGTTGAAAGAACATCAGATAGAAGGTAAAGTACCACTAAATGTGAAACAAAAAATGTACAATTTGTACAACATACAAAAGCAATGCATCCTAGTATATAATCTCTTCAATAATTCATCTAGATGATCATGCCAGGAGAGCCTATTATCGATCACCACTCCAAGATACTTATACCTATCTACCCTCTCAACAACACTACCATCTATAACTACCTCCCTGTGGACTTTCTCTGACGTATGAAAATCAATGACCATTTCCTTCGTCTTACTGACATTTAGTTCTAAAAAGTTATGCTTATTGTAGTCAACAAAATCCTCAATCTGACTCAAGTACGCAGTATCGTCGTCTTTTGATATCAGACCCAACAGAGCAGTGTCATCGGCAAATTTCACCAATGGGCAATTCTTGTTGCTAGACCTAACATCTGACGTATAAAGTGTGAATAATGTTGGGGCTAAAACCATACCTTGTGGAACACCAGTGTTGAAAGTTATGACATTAGATACGCTAACGCTATTAGCTGTTTTGATTTCATCATACTGTGACCTCCCAGTTAGATATCGATAACTCCACAAAATAAGATCATGACTGACATTCATATCAACAAGTTTCTTGGCAAGAATATGGGGTTGGATAGTATTAAAAGCAGAAGAGAAATCAAAGAACGTAACCCTGGCAGAGTTCCCCTTTATTTGTGAGTTCCAAGTGAGAATAGAGCTAATCGAGGCTGACAAGATTGGCGTCCTCGGTACTGCGTTTCGATCTGTACGCAAATTGCAAAAATAAGAATGAAATAAGGAATTCAATGGTTTTCAAATAACAGTAAAACATGAAGAGTGTCAGTTTGTGTGTCATGGAATGGTTTATCCAGTATAGTACAGCAAAATGCTGCCGAACAAAAAAATAACCAACTTGCAAAACAGATGAAATGATTTATGACAGTTTATGTACAGTACTGCCAATAAGTAACTTGGTAAAGATAATCGCGATTCAGCGCAAAACGCAGCTTAACTGTAATTAACCCTGCTCCAAATAAAGGAACGCTACTTTCCCTGCACTCCAAATAAAGGAACGCAAATTCCCCGCGCTCGCTATTCACCACCGACACAATGGGAGTGAACCGATTGATACAACGCTATTCATAGCGTGGAGGTAGGGCTGGGCGATATTTGCTTTTTACCGTCAGGATAAAAGGTTCAAAAGTTATCGCGATATTTACGATAATTTCCCCCTAACAGAATTAGCGTAAATGTCAAGCTTTGAGTGGACGAAGAAAGAGAGATATATGGAGGGAATATTCAAAGAGAATATCTGAAAAACCTTATGATATTTTTCACAAATACTGATGCTTAGATAAGTGCTTACTCACAATCAACGAGCCTCCCCGAAATTCGCTCCGCTTACGTAAAACTTTCATGTATATATATAACACGTGGAAAAACCCGAGTTTTTACACACATAATTCCCACTGACATTGGTCACAGAACATAAGTAGGTCATCAACATTCGAACTTGGCAACTTGCCCAAGTTCATCGCACCATGGGAACGACACAACACATTGAACACAATGTTACATTTTCCCGCCGTCTGAACGCCGAGAGTAAATTTGGTGTAATATGCAAATTATGAATCGAACTGTGCTGCGCGAGTAAAACTTGTTTTAAACGAGAATAGTTTCATGTTGAAGGGGAAAACCTTTCTTATACGTGTTTATTTTATTCCCCGATATGTTCTGGTTATCAGAAGTAATAAAAAGCAAGAAGGAAACTTAGTGCCTTATCCTTTCGGGGGAACATATCATTTTTAGTAGTAACATCAGGCCTCATGTTTTGTGTGGACTTTAGGCACATTAGGCTAAGAAACGTTGCACTGATTTATAGAGTACTGTTCATAGGCTAACGAATACGAGACAAGACTCGGTGCATTGGATATTGTTCGCTGTTTCGCTATGTATAGACGTTCCACGGACAATCGTTTCTTGGCGAGTTGCCAAGTTTAACTAAGAACAAGTGTTTCACGCACTTTGTAAGAATGTTGTACATTACTGTAGCATGCAAATCATCAGACAACAGCCTGCTGTACCAATGATTTTCCTCGTACAGGTAAAATGATTTTCCTTTTTTGGGGGATTTAATGGTCAACTATTTTGGGCACATATTTTTGCACAGACATTTGTATGTTGAATTTAAACAGTTTAAGATACATGCTTAACACTATCCCTTCTCTTGACCGAGTATAAACCTTCGGTAGTTCGGTCTTCCTTCTACCAGCGACGATCGATATTCTTTTGTTACCGGATTGGAAGGAATTAAGTAGGATTACAGCCATTGACCGTCTGATGGTAACAATGAACTTCACACTTCTAGCGGGCATGAATAGAATTAGGGAAGCCTTCCGACGGAATCTGTGCTCTAATAAACAGTTCCCCGCAATTACCGGCATTTTAATGCGGGTTTTAACAAAAGATAGAGCGTGGTTAAATGCACTGAGCGCAAAAAAGAGTGCGATTTACCAAGTTACTTATTGGCAGTACTGTACATGAAATTTAGTTCTATGATGAATGCAAATTCATATATTCAAGAGAGCTATTTAAGACAAAAAATGTTCCTTTTTTTACCTTTTTTTTTTTTTTTTCAACAGAACCCCCAGAAACAGATAAAGCTCCCCCAAAGAAGAAATACCAATGTTATGCAATCCAAATGATGGTCCCTAGTCCCCGCCTACCTAACGTCGACGTCCAGGAAGATGGAGAAATGACGGTGCTAAGGTACAACAATGGGGACAGACTGAAGATTAGTAAGCAGCATCTTAAAAAACTGGTGAGTAAACATGAACCAGTGGAGCCGTCTGGCTTGCAAGGTCTGTCGCTACTTTTGGGGCCTGTGTATATTTAAAAGTTTCCATTGGTGTAAAAGCTACACTAGCAGTAGTGGCTTTCTTGCAAACCTTGTACACCTTAAAGAGGGAGGAAAGGGGATGGTCCTAGAGGCAGCAACTTCTGGTTTGCACCATTCTACAGGTGGAAATAACCTCTCGGTAGCATGCTCCATTAACGAGCTCATTTTGTGGTCATCATGTAAACAAACGTGACATCTGACCATGAAATGGATATTGATGAAATGAATTACATATTATATGGTACATCGACCGTAACAATCTTGAATAATCTTATTAGTATTCCTGTTGTGTCTTAAGGGCTGACTGAATGGACTATCTTAAACTAGTTATCCAGTCACTTTGATTGATGAATGCCTTGCGTTTTAAGGGCATTGGCTCAGAAAAAAGGGTGAATGAAATGTAACATGCACTGACAGCATTTCTGCTATCGGACCTGCTACACATAAGAATCATGATTCAATCATCCTTCAATGTGTTGGTACAATTAAATGTAAAGTGTACTGATAGCATTTCTGCTATGGGTCCTGCTACACATAAGAACCTTCATTCAATGTTAAAGTACAATTAAATGTAACATGCACTGATAGCATTTCTGCTATTGGGTCCTGCTACACATAAGAATCATTCTTCAATGTGTTAGTTAATAATAATAAATAATAATACGACTTAAAATGCGCACACACCACTCAAAGAATGTTCATGGCGCAATTAACAATTAGAAATGATACAAATAATGCAGAAAAATACAAAACAATGACAGAAGAAAAACTTAATGGTACAAGATTATATAAAAGCTTTTGTCATTAAGTGGGATTTGATGCTCTTCTCAAAGTTAGAGAGAGTAGCTGCTTGTCTGATTTTTAAGGGGAGTTGGTTCCATAAGCGAGGGGCAGAAACAATAAATGACCTATCCCCCCAAGAATGTTTGGACTTAATTTCAGATAATAAAAATTGCGAGCTGGATCTTAGATTACGAGAGGGGACATAAATATGTAATAAGTCAGAAATATACATTGGACCATGTCCTTTAAGTGATTTATAAACAATAAGGAGAATTTTATACATAATACAATATTTTACAGGTAGCCAGTGCAGGTTTTTTAAGACAGGGTGGATATGACAATGCTTATGAGAATGAGTTACAATACGCGCAGCTGAGTTCTGGATTAATTGGAGTCAATGTGTTGGTTCAATTAAATGTAACATGCACTGATAGCATTTCTGCTATGGGTCCTGCTGCACATAAGAATCATCCTTCAATGTGTTGGTTCAATTAAATGTAACGTGCACTGATAGCATTTCTGCTATGGGTCCTGCTACACATAAGAATCATCCTTCAATGTGTTGGTACAATTATATGTAACATGCACTGATAGCATTTCTGCTATGGGTCCTGCTACACATAAGAATCATCCTTCAATGTGTTAGTACAATTAAATGTAACGTGTACTGATAGCATTTCTGCTATAGATCCCGCTACACCTTAAGATAACTAATCATCCCTCATTGTGGTTGAGCAATTCTTCATCATTTGTGCTTTCCTCTCCTGCAGGATTTGTTGTATAGGATCCATTGCAGGGAAGACCCATTCCGTCATAATTTCTTGCCGAGAGTATGGTGCTTATTACGAAGATACCAGGTAAAGCCATCATTTCCACAGACATCCGCTTCTAAAATTCACTGTTTATTTTAAGGGATCAATCTCAAGTATCGTTGAAGGGTTCAGCAGGACTATTCATCATTTAGTATTCTGGTGTGAATCTTACAATGTCTGTGTAATATTGCATATATCTTTAGGATGCTAATACAACCATACAACTGTAATATAATTCTACAGGAGTAGTAATAAGTAGTTGTTTTACATAATTTGTGTATTGACCTGTTTTGTCCTTGTAATGTAATGTTTGCTATTCACATGGTTGTAGCTTGGACATTCATGACACCGTAATGTTTTCCTACCGTATCGGTAGCTAGGGTCTTCACATTTCTAAAATCATCTTTACAACACACCACACTTGTACTAGAAGCAAGTAGACAATTTAAAAGCAGATTTATTGATGAATATTATTGGAATCCATGAATATCAAGTAGGTAACATTCTTAGCCTTGGCCTGTTCTATATCTCTTTTCTCTGCCCAGTGCTCACTCCATTGAATACATCTCTCTGCCCCCATCACCCCCCCCTGTCCCCTCCTCCCCACCATCTGCCTGCCAAGTTTGATTGGTACTATTTTTTCATTACTACCTCTAGACATATTTCGGTACTGGTGAATCTGAGGGGCACAGCCAACAAGGTGCTTTACCTGCCAGAGTCCTGAAGACACTCAGTGAACAGTTTGGCGTAACCTTTGAATGGTTTGCATCGCCTCTCAACTGCTACTTTAAACAGTACTGCTCTGCATTCCCTGATACGGACGGTTATTTTGGATCTAGAGGGTGAGTGGTAGCGAAAGAACGCCATTTTATGTCTTTTCCCTCGCCCAAAATCATTGAACGGATTATTTTGTTCATATCGAAAATGACTTTAATTCGATAAGATATGTGATTAAAATTTATTGAGCTGTTTTTGAAAGATTTAGGTCAATTTCATAAAGTCGTTTTAGAGTTAGGTGGATCTAGTTATGTATGTTTATCGATCAATATATGTCAGCAATCAATCTTCAAGTCCACTTCGATTCAACGACTCTTGACCATATCATCAAGGTGTGCAGTCTTATTTACTGAAAGTAGTATATAACTTGACCATACAAATATGATTTTTTAATTTTTCAATTTCAAATTTATTTCTCATATGTTTGTACAAGATAAATACAAAATAACATATTACAGTAGAAGTTGAACATATGAAGGACACTAGAAAAACAGTAAGGCTGTTTATCTCAGTCAAAGTTCTTACAGCGCTGACCCCTCACATTTTAGTACCAGTCAAAGGTTAAATCAATGTGCATCAATGAGAAGGAAAGCTTGGTGCATGGTCAGAGTGAAAGACCTGTTCAAGCCGTGCAAGGCATGGCTCCTGCGGGTTAATTGGAACTTCTTTTTTTGATTGGGAAAAACAGACAATCGATGAATTTAAAGTAACAATGAGATTGAAGACAAGCAGTTCAAAAATTTGGAAGCTTTAAAAGAGAGAAGAGAGCTGATTAGGCAAAAATAATTGGAGGTTACCCCAGACCCGGCAAACCCACCCTGACGGGATGTAAGCCTTATGCTAAGACAAAATAGAAAAGTAAAAATATGCTTGGTATTACTGCAGCCAGCTCTGTACTTTTTTCCTCACTGACCATGTAGCCTCAGTCACAAGATGAATGTTTTAAACTAAAGGAAGAGAAGGCATTCTTATATCCTTCATCAATGTACGGTCCATTCTATTTGACAGTCCCATGTTAGATTTCCATCCGTTCAGTGGCTCCTTCGAGGCTAACCCCCCGTTCGGAGAAGAACTCATGGAAAGCATGGTCAGGCATTTTGAGGTAAGAGAGGCCTCCTATCAATAGTTACTGGAGTTCTCTGTAAAAACTATACTTATATTAAAAGTTGAGAAATATGGTATTGCAAATTCCAACTTGTACAGATATCAGATAAAAATAAAAACAGGTAAGTTTCCTTCTGAAGCGTTCCGTCTGACAGTTTGTCGTACCGTTCATATGCAGAATATGTGATTCATGTCTGGGGTGAAGCACCTTTCCTAAAAGGTTGTTTTTGGTTGCAGATGGTTACGTTGTGAAACTTTGTGCCATGTTTCCCCCCCCACTCCCCACCGTTCAAGAGAAAACTCAAAGAAAAGGAAAAATGTAAAAAATCACTTCATTTTGAGTGAATTTTAGTCTCGAAAGAGTAAAAAAAAAACTTCATCGAGTCACTTTACTTTTGAAATTAAGGGACCTGAGTTACTGCAGACAGACGGAACGTTCCTTACAGATGATGGATAAACAAACAAAACTCTCGAGAAAGACGGATAAAAAACACAAAATTCCTCTAATTGATTAAGGTATTTCTTCATGCAACTTTGGTCTCATAATACAAGAAAGTAGGAATTTGATGTGTATGCTTAAACAGGAATGCAGGAATGATTTGCTCTCTGGACTCTAGATGGTCCCAACTCTGGCTTTGCTCGCATATCCAGGTAGCAGCTTCAGTTGTTGATTTGTCTGATACTGTCGTTTGAAAGCATTTATCTAAAAAGGTCCTCTTCCTCGTAAACTCACTAGAAACTGCTGGGAGGGACGACAGAACCGATGTCGATCACTGTCTTTATTCCTGATTGGAGGAATCCTGTGCCAGAGGCACTCAGGATGCTAGAAGCAAGCCGGTGAGTAGTTTCTTGGAATTGATGTAAGAGATATCAGTCCACAGATAACTGCTATGTGAGAAGGAAGAAGTCCTCCCCTGATACCATCCGTTATATGTGTTCTATATTAAGGCCTGTGTGCTAGCTAGCTAAGGTAGCTTACAAGAAATATAAGATAAAGAAATGTTTTTTTTTTTTTTTTTGCTTTTATTATTTTCAGCTAAATTACCTTCAGTTTACTTGTTATACAAAGCCAAAGCACACAACTGGTTGAGCGAATAACCTGTAGGGCTCATGCAGTGCTGTGTTGATGATTTCAGATCAGAATTGTCACTTAGAAAGTTTGGCAGAAAGATATTGCCTGGTTTTCACACTTCCCTCCACCTCCTGGAGATAAGAACAAAAACATTGCTTTTAACTCGAGAACTGAAATGCAACAGACTTTCTTTATCACAGAGTATTCAACTGTTTTGATTGGTTGGTTAAATCTTCCTTTTATTGATAGATTCAAAAGAAGACAGGTCACGTTCCCTGCCTTTGAGCACGAGTACAGGAGCGGGGCTCAACATTACTGCCAGAGGTGGGTAGTAATCTTTAATATGCATGAATTCTGAGCTTTTCCTTTGCTGATGTGTAGTTTCAATATTGACAGGGAATTGCTCTTCCGTTGAAGAACATGATTGTGTAAAAGAAAGTTGGCCTGACATTTCGATCCTAACAGGATCTTCTTCAAAGGCTAAATGACAAGTAACAGTAACAGAAGGGACAAAAACACACACAGAATACAGACAGGTTAATGAGCAATGGTGAACACAAGAGATAGATGTAAGGGGATTAGTAGACAAGGGATGGAGAGAAGAAAGAAAGAACATGATTGTGTAAAGAGAAATGAAACATGTCCTTTTATTGGCCAGATACTCAAAAAGGGAAAAACTGGCAATATTAGTCACTGACATCGGGTAGGGTTGACCTTTTGACCTTAGCATCTAGTTAATTTCTGCATAAAGGATTTGGGTACATAATGTGGTCGGATTGTAATAGAATGTTTGCGTAGTTTTAGGTGACAACTATTGGCATAGAGATGACGTCTGTCCAAAGGAAAAAGATCGCTTTATTGGGAAGTGAAGGGTTGGAACTTTTTATCAAAATATGGTAAAAAATATAACTTATAGAAGATTGTGATAATTATTTAACATGAATCAGGTTCCAGATTCTGCTGCCTTCCACTTGAAAGCCATCGAAGACTCGCCCCAAACCGTGTTCGGCCATCTGAAAAAGTTAACTTACTGTTGCTTGCAAGTGACGTTTTGTTCGTGTCGCTACAAAACGCAGACAGTAATGAAACGTTATACCTTAATTGTTATCTTTAGCTGGACCTGAGATGTCCATCGCTGTATCGTTTGTATACTGTGCTGTGGGTATTGACCGCAGCTGTATGTACTGACTTTACACTAGTGTCTAATTACCGACGGTAGCAAGCTGTGTGTGTATTTTCTGGGATCGATGGTGGTGTTTAACACTTCTGTTACACCTCATTGGAAACTAGGTCAAATTACCGGCATTAGACCTTTCTTATTGCGCGAGTCTTCACACCCTTTGATATACTTAAAATTTTTTGTTTGGTTTCAACTTCCAGCTCCAGTGTGCATATCAAAGCAGTCCATGGCACCATAGTCATGTTCCTTCAGAACGACGCCGGATTTAAAATCTGGGGACCGAACGAGAAGAAGGTGAGGGCGCTGTTGGATGCCTTCCAAATGGGAAATGAAGAGGCATTGAACAATAGTCACAGAACCCCTCAGAGGAGGGACAGTAAAATCAGGAAAATAGATCTGGAGAAGGAAACAGAGGATGCAACGAACAACCAGCCCTCCTCCTCTTCCTCCTCCTCCTCGGTACCCCTCAAATCAGAGGACTTCAAAGCGGCAGAAAGCAAACCGGATTGAAGATGAAGATGACCGGGGTGTGACCATATTAAGCTGGAGTGTATGGTCTGAACTAATTCCTTGTGGATTTAAAATGTAGCAGCTGGTTTCAAAAGAGATCTTAAAGCAGATCAGTCCTGTACATCACCCGATGGACTGGAGGAAGCAGGGACTGCCACCTACTACAAGCCCTTACCATGGATTTCCAGCTGTCGTCAGCAGAATTGCCACAGGTTGCCATATTAACGCAGATTTTTTTTAGAGGCCAGCAGATAAGTATGTACAAAAGGGCTCCGTTATGTAGTCTTGTCAGCTTTGTTCATCAAAATCAGTGATTGCTTAGATCAGAGCTATCTAGTGAAGAAGTTCTGCTTCTAGTGGCTCCCACTGTTGGTTTTAATCTCAGCCTTCATTGCTCTAACAACAATGGGTCATTGTTCTCTGTTGTAAAACCATTGTAAAAACCTTGTAAAACCATTACATCTGCTCAGCCATACCAGAGACGAATTATATACAGTTAATTCATAAAAGCTAAACTAAGAAGTTGGCCTAAATGTGTTTTCCAATTGGAAACAATCTTCGTATGTTTTCTCCTCTCTTCTGAACATGATCAGCATTTAGTAGTTCCCTCGGTCGATATATTTAGTCATCCCGGCTAATAAGAGACAGTAAGAGAAATATCTGAAAAAGTTAACTTTGTGTTGCTTGCAAGTGACGTTTTGTTCGTGTCGCTACAAAATGCAGACAGTAATGAAACGTGACACCTTGTTATCTTTAGCAGATGTCCATCGCTCTATCTGTGCTGTGGGTATTGACCGCAGCTGTATGTACTGACTATACACTAGTGTCAAGTACCGACGGTAGCAAGCTGTGTGTATTTTCTGTGATCGATGGTGGTGTCTAACACTTCTGTTACACCTCATTTGAAACTAGGTCAGATTACCGGCATCAGACGTTTCTTTTTGCGCGAGTCTTCACACCCTTTAATGGATTAGGTATGTTCTCTCTTGATGCGGTACTAGCACAGAGTTAGTGAGACCTACCCCTTAATGCATCCATTCTTGAGGTGAGGTTCAAGTTTACATCGTTACATTGTATGCTTTTAATTCAGCGATTTACCCTCATTTTAAGTATGAAGTGGTCAAAATTGATTGACATTCAGACTGGGCCTGATGAACCTGCTGTGTGTTTGATTTGAATTTTGCAGAGTACAAGAGATTAATATTGGTACAGATTAAGGAAGACCCTGTAACTTGCCAGCTTTGAGTTTTTCCATTTAAGCGAAGAAACAAGTATAGAGACTTGAATGATATATGTACTAAAGCAAGCTAGATAGCTTTTAGCGGTGGTCACTTAACCATTGTGGTGCACTTTATTAGTCAGCTCCTTCCTTCTGAGAAAGGTAATATCGCAGTTAATAATAATCAAAGATGATTCACAGGTGATTATTTTTGTCACATTTTGACGCAGCAGTTACTTGCAGAAATATGCGAATGTCACCTGCACATAGCCCCAGACATAATTTTTCTAAGCAGTAAGTAATAAACATTCTTATATTATTTTCATCCTATCGTAAAGGTTGCATGTCAGTATGTTTCTAGATTCGATATCTCTTGAGTCAATTTAGAGTAGAATTTGCCTTTCGAGTTGGACTTTGGTCAGTTTTGGATGTTATTCGATAATTCCGTAAACAATGCAATTCATCAATTTTGGATGTTATTTGAATAATTCCGTAAACAATGCAATTCATCAGCATGGCTAGTCAAGCTTCATTTCAGGTAATAAAGTAAAAAAATAGAAAAATTATTTTTATTAATTGGCATTTCTTTGTTGTTTATAAAACATAATAGTAGAAATTATAGAATTAATCTGAATCATTAAATAGTTAGCAATTTTAAATTTCATTTGATGATAATTACCAGGATGATTTCCCTAAGATGGTCATATTTTTTAATACATTCATTTGTGGGTTATACTCTTGTTGATTTGGTGTACGCTCAGGAAAACTGAGATCGGAAGTTAGACATCTGCTCTAGGTGATTCCCTTAAAATCCTCTTCTGTTTTTATGTAATCAGGAGGACGTCCAACGATCAACACTTTTTTTTACGTCAGTAACTGACCGAGTTCCTTCTTTCTGCTCACGAACACTTACTAACAAATTCAGTATTTTTAGTCCAAATGCAGAAATCTATTCTGGCTGTGTAGCCTGTTTTAACAGGATCACATTTTATCTGGTGTTTTATTAAGCTAATTATTTTATCAGCCTGATTTTTAAAAATTTGGTACTTAAGAAAGCATATTAAGGCAGCTTTTTTTTTTTTTTTAAACTCAGGAGTGAAGTGAGAGAACACTGTCAAATTTATTAAAGTAATTGTTTTCTTTTACATTAAGAAAACAAATTTGATCCCACACTGACTGTATGGACACCTTATGGAATGTCTCTGAAGTATAACGGGTGGTCCGTTGCAGATTTAGTTCGAAGACTGTTTCAGTCTTCAGGGAGCATTTCCTTTGTTTCTATTACTTGCTGCTGTGTGTTTTAAGTCTTAACTGCAGATTTAAAGAGTAACCAACCACAAGTAAATATGATTTTGTTTTATTTTTTTGTACAATAGTCATTGTAAGCTGCTGTGGTAGATACAATAGCTTTCACAAATAATATCTGTATATGCCATCTTGTATGTGTGCAATATTTGCTTAACCTAAGCAGTCATATTTTTTCTTCCCTTTTAAATTTAGCATTTTATGTACGGCGTGTTTAGCCTATTTCAATGTAAAGTAAATTTATGTAAAAATTCTCAGAAAAATGAAATAATATTTTTTAATAGCCTAGTTAATCCTATTGTATTTGTTAAACCCTCAGTTTGGACTCATAATCAGCTGATACGCAGGTTTGGTATTGTACCTGCAGGCTTAACTGGATCTGCAGGTCTAATACCAGATGTGCAGGTCTGATATACTGGTGTGGGACCAATGAATCTGCAGGTCTGTTACAGTGAATGTGCAGGTTTAATGGATCTGCAGGTCTGTTAAATTAATGTGCAAGTTTAAGGGATCTGCAGGTCTGATTAACTAATGTGCCGGTGTAATAAGTCTGCAGGTCTGGTAAATTGATGTGCAGGTCTAATGAATCTGCAGGTCTAATAAACCAAGGTGTAGATCCATTGAACCTGCAGGTCTGAAACTGACGTGCAGGTGTGTTACAGTGTATGTGCAGGTTTAATGGATCTGCAGGTCTGATTAACTAATGTGCAGAGTGTAATAGGTCTGCAGGTCTGATAAACATGTGCAGGTCTAATGAATCGCAGGTCTAATAAACTAAGGTGTAGATCCCTTGGACCTGCATGTCTGATAAACTGCAGGTCGGACATCTGACCTAAAGTCATAATAGTGTATGTGTGGGTCAAGTAGCTCTAGTATTCAAGTTTTTGCTATCTCATCTGGCGGGTCACCAACTGGGTGTGTGTTGTTTTCACATTTTTAGTAGGTGCAGGAGCCCTGTGATTGGTCAGTAATATGGTCTGTATATTGGTCTGTATATGGTCTGTAATATGGTCTGTATATTGTACACTCATATTAAGGGTCATTGCTTTAAGTTTTCAAAATTATTTTCCTAGAGGCTATGATCTTCAACAATTATTCCCAGCCATTGTTCAATGTTAGTTAACATTGACAATTAATCATCTCATTGTGGATTTAAGAACTTTCATCAGAGTGGCAGTAGAAAATGATTGTTGAAATTTCAGCAGGGGTGGGTGACCATTGTCAGACTATCTAGCCTAGTTTGGGGTAATACTAATGAAATTGATCTCTAATGAATAGTAAATCTATCATCTAAGCCAAATTTATAGAAATAGTCGTATTTTACTCTAAGAATGCCAGTAGTTATTTTATGCCATAAAGACCCTTAGAAGATGTAACTATGGTAACAGTTTTATCCAGCGTAAGAATATCTGGTCATTGAAAACAACGTAATAACAAAGTCGGGAGTTTTTTTTGTTGTTGAATTTTCTATGTTGAATAAATTTGTACATAAAGTGTTTACACAGACCTGCAGGTTGGGTTTTGTAATGTGTGAACTATTTGTAAGTATTAAACAGAACCTTGTAAAAGATTATAAAGTTTGTGAAAATGACCATATTGCAGTATTAACCATTGCATGATGTCATTAAAATGTGTAGAAGATTTTAACAATGTTGTTTGTTTTATATCTTTGTTATTTTTGAGATAAAAACTGGGGAGTACTTTTGACCAAGAATTATGGAGTGGGTGTGAACATAACTCAGAAATCAGTTACAGAGAAAGCTTAAGTTTGTGGTCTGTATTATTCAAAGCATCAGGTTTGGAACTTTAAAGTGTGGTGGATAATTTTCTCCCTCCCCTGGCATCCTGTCTTCACCTCTTTCTGGTTCATTTGAACCATTAAAGATCATCGTCTTTATATCTTAACTCGAGCTAAAATTAAATAATCAGCCGGTAAGCAGAACATTAAATTCATCTGTGACTCATTCCACAAACCTCAAGACCAAATGCTTTATTCCATTGGCTGATGAGGTCCACGATGCCCTACTCCTTCCTATAAAAGATTGCATGTAACAGTAGTCTAGGCTGTATTAAAGGACTTCCATATTAGTACTTTCTGTCCTTGAACCTCAACACCCAATAGCATATTGCATTTGCTGGTGAGGTCAGATTGGAGTAACCCCACTTCTTGCTTTGTCAGTGTTTTATCCATGCTCCTATTACATGTGGTTGTATGTGATGAAGAATTTTGCTGCCTTGAATGAGTTCCTGATTAGCCCTCTAAACTGTTACTTTCCACGAACCTCAACACCCAATAGCTGGTGAGGTCTGAGTGGATTAACCCCACTTCTTCCTTTGTCAGTGTTTTATCCATACTCCTATTACATGTGGTTGTATGTGATGAAGAGTTTTGCTGCCTTGAATGAGTCCCTGATTAGCCCTCTAATCTGTTACTTTCCACGAACCTCAACACCCAATAGCGTATTGCATTTGCTGGTGAGGTCGGAGTGGATTAAGCCCACTTCATCCTTTGTCAGTGTTTTATCCATACTCCTGTATGTGATTCTGTAGCAGTGACTTATCCTTCCAGTCTTCGGATGAAGGAAATCATCAATCAGTTCCACTTTCTCAGCCGTTTCTCCTGCCACTGACCTCACCAGGTCATAAAAGTCATTTGAAATAAAACCGTCATCGGGACACCAGAAAGAAATGTCGTGAAAAACTGGAGGGAACTTGCTGAATGGCTGAGGAGGGGAAACAAACATAAAAAAGAGGCACATGGTGATTTCATATTTTTTTAAATTTTAACAAGTCTTTATCAGGATTCCTTTTGTTGTTAAATCAAGTAAATTTCTTGACACAAGTACATTTGACTGAAAGAAACTATTTAAGATCAGTTCAGTTGAGATCATTTGAAAGTCAGATATATCCTGGATGTTCAGAATGACTAAGCTGAACGGAGATTAAGGGGGGGGGGGGAATGGGAATGATGCATGGGGGTCACAAAATCTTGTTCCCCCAATACATATGTCAATGAACATGTAAACTTTGCCCTGAGGCTCACTTTCATCTTACATAGGTGTAAAATAGCAAGATGAAAGTTTGGTAAATCCTCCCTGCTCATCCTCATCCAACGTTCTGTTTAAGTGCCGATAGCCAGACACTTAAACAGTACTAAAATAACACACACATAAGTTACTACAGCACACCTTTTGACCTCCCTTTAAATTTCAATGAGAAGAACCTCTCTACAATGCACCCTGAGGGCATCCTATTAAAGTGAATGTACCTATATAGCAAAGATGTTAAATAGCAATGCACTCGGATTCAAAGATGCAGAGTGGTAGCGTTTCCCCATTACGGTATGAATGGCCAAGGCTTATATACACATAGACCAACCTCAATGTGAAGTCTGTGTTATATAGATACAAGAATACCACCCTCTATATATCCAAAGGCAGTTGTTATATAATTGACGGTCATAGCTGAAAATATTCTCTCTGGAAACAGAAACAAAGATTGTTGTGTCTGTGTAATTCCAAAGTGAATGAGAACTCAGAAACTTCTGTCAATTTGTAAGATTGTTATTAAAGAAAAATGTAAAGAAGTTAGAAACTAGTATTTGAATAATTCCTACCTTAAATTTTACTTTATGTGGATCAGGCACTTTGAATTGATTGATGAATCGAGGATCTAAGCTCCAGAAGAGACGGATATCTGGAATATTGAAGAGGACCATGGCAAGGCGCTCCAGTCCGAGACCAAATGCATAGCCAATCTTGTGTCCAGCACCAGCTGAAATAGCAAAAGACGTCTGTCAATTACAACAGCACATCTATTTGACCTGATAAAGTTTCAATAATTCAATTGGAACAGAGGTGTGAACAAAATTTGGACAATTAACTTCAATCACCTATTTATTTCTCAAACCCTAGCCAAGAATTTTCATTACCATAGTGATACGGACCCATAGGTTCTAATAGGAAGAACTCTGCAAAGTTAACACCCTAACATATGTAGTGCTCATCAACATGAAACAGTTGTGCAAAACAATTGCATACTTTTCCCACCTCTACAAATGAGGCAAACTTGAGCCTTTGAAAAACTATCAAATCAAGTCAAAATCATATCTGATGCTACATTCTCAGAATTCCCTCTGGCAAAAGCCAAAACTGGCCCCAATTTTCTCCATATGTTGAAAACAGGGTAGGTGGTACCAGGGAAAGGTGGTGTGGGCCCTGTGGGGCACAGGACATGGGGCCAGGGGCATGTGGGGCCAGGGGGCATGTGCTCTTCACTTCTGAGTGAAAATTCATTCATTTCCTCATGCAATTATAGAATAGCCCATTAGTGACACACTGTAACGTCCTGCTACCCTTGCTCCTCTATGATTGCACCCTCTTCCACCGTCCCTGCCAATGTGAGGGCGTTGTGGTCAAGTAGTTAAGGCAGTGGACTTGTGATCTAAAGATTACAGGTTCGAGCCCTGGCCAGATCATTGCGTTGTGTCCTTGGGCAAGGCACTTTATCTCCATTGCTTCTCTTCACCCAGGTGTATAAATGGGGACTTGCGAGGTGACTTGTACATATAGTTGCGTGCGCTGGTTTGTGGCTGCACCCTATGGGTAGTCCCCCGGGGACACATGGTTGTAGTGCACTCTGGTGCCCCAGGAGAGATTGATTGAATTGCGCACACTTTGGTGTGTAGGTGTGACAAGTTACCATTGACCAAGGCTAAGTTGTCAAAGTGCTACGATCTCAATGTAGCAGCGCTATATAAGTGCCTAATATGTATATATGTAATGTGAATTCTTCCCTGAATAGTAGAGCTCATCAATGCCCTACTTGATCATACCATCAATCATACCTGAATGTAGAAGTTCCTGTTCCATGATTCCACAACCTAACACCTCCAGCCATTCCCCCTGAAACTTTATTTCTAACTCAAATGATGGATGTGTAAATGGAAAGTCTGTAACAACCCATCTTACTTCAATTTCTGATAAAAAGGGGGAAAAGAAAAGAGAAATAAAAACATTTTCAGTTTTGAGAAATTATGTACACAAGGAAACTACACTTAATTGTTTAATCAAGTGATTAAAGCAAAAGGATTAAAAATATGCTTGATTTAAAAACCTGTTTGAGTGAAAGTGTGGGGGGCAGGATGAGAATAGAGAGGGGGGGGTTGGGCAGGATGATAATAGGGGAAGGGGAGACAGGGGACAGGATGAGAACAGGGGAACAGGGGGCAGGATGAAAATAGAGGAGGGACTGGAGTTAACAAGATGATTGTTCTTTTACCAGGATTAACATTACCTGTTGTTCACTTCTTACAAAATATACCCTTTTGGCATTTAAGCAATCAAACAGAACACACTAATTTATCGTTGCAATGAAGCTGAGTGCCAGACTTGTACAAGTTAGCAATGAAACAAGAATTTGAACAAAATGGATATCTTACAGTACTTACCTTCTCCAAAGAGATATTTTGCAAGTCCCTCTAGTGTTTGTTTTAAATCAAACTCAACCAATTTCACGGCCTCCAGTGTATGGTGCTCCTGTTTCTCTTGGATTCTGACTGTATCATTGCAAAACAGTTTTAGGTTAGCATCTGGATACTTCTCAAATAACTGCAAGATTGAGATGAGAGAAACCGCAGGCTCAGATCTTTGACAAAATTCATATGGGTTTGATGACAGTTGGACAAATTCTTAGAAGCACTGAATGCTTTTCTCAACAGGTGAACTGACCTTTTCAGTGAGTTAATGAAAAAGATTTCACTTAAATTGCTAACCTACTTGCATTATCAGAACTTGATGGCAAGTTTGTATCTACTTTTCTGGTATATTTTCATACTTGATCGTAATATTCTTGTTAAACTCAATTTTTTGTCAAACCGACAGTGAATTAATAAACTCCCATCATTCCTACAGTATATCTATGGAACTGGTAAATTTTCTAGACTTTTTCTTGCATAGCCAAGAAAGAGGCTGTTGGAAAGAGTTTGAAATGGTTAGTGATCCAAATACAAAATTCAGTAAAGATCATCACAAAGGTCATAGTTTAAGATATTTCTCTTTTGTCACAACCTTTTATACAAGTAACAATTGATAACATTACTACCTTGTGAAACAATTTGAATATAATGCTGCAATTTTAACAAGAAGTTTCTATCAACGATCTCTTATTCGAAAACAGACTCAAATGATTTCCTCCAAGGAACAACATTGAAGCAATATTAACTTAAACTTAAACTTTAACTTAAACATGGAACAATTGTTACCTCAAAGTCCGAGAAGAGTCGAACCCCTTCCATTTGATGAAACACTGGGAAGTGAGTAGCGTCAATTTCATCTCTCCGGTAAACATCACCGGCTACGAGGAAGGCATCGAGTCCAGAGTTGACTAGTTCGTGTTGATGAGCTGATGTGTGAGCCCTCAGCATGAATTCTCGGTTCAAGTAGTAATTGTCTCCCTTTCTACGGCTAACATGATCACCAGGTACAAGGACACTGTCAAAATTCTGCCACACCGTAACCACTGGTGATAGGTTATCATAAATTGAAAACAGAGGGTTGCCCCTCTTGTTCAGGGAACTCCGGTAAAAGTAATCTCTAATCTGTTCTTTGATGATGCAAAGGGGATGCCCTTCTTGATTGTGAAGATTTGTACCGACCCTAGACAGGATTTTTGGAGTAGCAGTTGTAAAGTCATCCGAGATCAGTTTCTTTCCTGATACGCTAATTTCGTGATCTTGAGAAGACTTTGTTGCAAAAGTCTGATGGTGTACCTTCCAACTAAGAATTTGAAAGCCTAATTGGCTGCTGGTTTTGCTTGCATGATGGCAATGAAGATAAAAAGAACTGCTAAACAAAGTCTTCTGCAGTCGGTTAATACTATGGAGGAACTTCATTCTGGTGCATGAATGAAAGAAAGACCAAAAAAACACATTGTGAGTTCATCAATATTTCAACATTCCAATATTCCAACAGTTGAAGTTGGAATATACTGCTATAGATCTTAATACTGTATGTAGCATTTGAACAAAATCACTTTCAGAAGTTTATATCCATTAGTTTGTACCATACTGTTTGAAATGATAAATTACTAGTCCCCTATAATATATGCAATGCCATAAACTAAATTTGATATTCCAGATATAAATATATTGTGACATTGACAGACTTTCCAACATTGAGGAAAATTTATGAGTGTGATCAGTGGCAGTGTGGGAGGGGTCTCAGTTTCTCTGAGTAATTTTATATTGAGAATTTCATCATCATATATATATTATTGAAGTCAACAAGCATGACAATTCTCAACAAAGACTTTTCTTGAATCAATGAAAGTAATCACTTGCTAACATAATTGAACATTTATATCGGAAATTGAAGCGCATTTCTCAATCTCTAGTACCAAGACCTCTCCCACCCAGCGTTTCCCACCACCACCATGGCAAACGCACTACTCTAGTAAGTGTAAGTACTCAAAGATGCTTTGTGTTGTAGAGGTATGTAGAGGTAGAGGTAAACAACACTGTAGTGTAACTGGCCCAAACTAAGGAATAGGCCTAAGTTAGACCACGGTAGAGTAGGTTCATCACATCATAACTTGCCTGATTAGCATGTATTTCTGGACACTCTTCGATAATATAGTATGGTCGTAGATTTTGGCTAGATTCAATGCAATTAGAAACCTGCAGAGAACTTTTCTCTAACTAAGGTAAAGAGCTGCTGGCCACCTCTCTCATTCTGTATCCCGATTCCCCGTCTCATGTGTTCCTGTTGGACATGTAGCGAAACTACTAATAGTATAGGGCAAAAAGTGTAATGTACAAGGCACGATCACCGTTTGTAATACTTTGGTACGACCTCAGTTACATGGTGATCTTGCGTTAGAGTTGGTGGTCGTGATCCTGCTTCTCATTTAGCCATGGCCAGCAAGGCAACAACTATGAGAGTACTACATCTTTATAAGGCGATGCTTCGGGAGTCTGCGAATTTCACGGGTTATAATTACAGGTAGGCAATTTAAACAAGTTACATTGGAAAACATGGCTCAAGTTACTACTTACTTGCTCAGCTGTGGTTTACATAACGTCCAGTTAGGCCTATCAAGTATATCAGTATCACTTCAGAAAACCTCACAGTGCACACATGTAGCCTAAGCATTGTAATGTGTATAGGGTATAACCCAAATGCGAGAATGTACTGATTAGAACAAAGAGTCGTTATTCGAAATATTAGGTTATGTGCCCCAATAGTGGGACGAAAAAGTTTGAAGGCCTATACACACACGCTTCTGCCAGCAGTTAGGTGAATAATGAGATGACAAATTGACAGTGTATGATTACAATTTGTAGGCTAGGCCCAGGCTAGCTAGGCCTATGTAAGCCTATGGCAATGTAATGAAATGTAATGTAAAGTACAGACGGACTTAACAATGGCATAGAAAGACTTTCATCTGGCCAGTATCACACATCACATACACTATACAAACTCTAGGGTTTATAAAGAGAAATTTACATTCATGCTCAAAGCAGGTCAAAATCTTAGCATACAAATCTTAAGTCTGACCAACAATGGAGTACTGTGGATCTGTATGGGATCCGTCAACCTATGAACTCAAACAGAAACTAGAAACCGTTCAAAACAGGGGTGCTCGGTTCGTAACCGCTGATTACAGAAGGACAAGCAGTGTGTCACACATGAAACAAGAACTGAAATGGGAACCGTTGGAGGAAAGAAGAAGAGTGACTAGGGTCTCCATATTATACCAAGCCCAATTGGGTCGTCTTGCCATACCAACGCAAACAATTCTGCGCCCGGTCGTCCGCTCTTCAAGACACGGATCTTACATTCAAATTCCCTGCAACAAAAACTGTTTAAAATTCTCATTCATGCCAAAAACCCTACTAGACTGGAACGCCCTCCCACAACACATCAAAGAAATTGAGGACAAGGATAACTTCAAAGCGGCTGTCGCCCAACACTACAGCCAGAAACCAATCACAGCATAAACAAGACTGCACCACCCTACTCGTTTTACCCCTTTTAGGGGAGTTGAGTAGTATCAATCCAGATCCAGATATGGAACAAAAAATCTTTGAATGTGCCATAATTATTAGTTATATTTACATGAGCATGCATCCTATCATGAGCATGTATCATAATACAGCCTCTGTGTTTGTTATAGTCATGATCGCAGTTGAATTAGCAAAACATACTTTGTGGGCTGTACAGATATAAAACAAAGTCGTAATGATAGGTTTACTCTTTGAATTATATAACATTTGACAATTGTATGTGGCATTTTTGTATTATGGGAATTTTTTTCTTGTTATTGCCAGGTTATATGCACAAAGAAGAATTAAGGATGCTTTCAGGGAACACAAATGTGAGACTGATGTGAACAGAATTAATAGTTTGGTCCAACATGCAGAAGATAATTTGCAGCTGATCAAACGGCAGGTAAGAGTCAATTCTGAGATAGTTTTATTACATTCTATGTTGCACTTCCATGAATTGTCTATATAGCAACGAAATGTGTGTGCAAAGTAAACATAATATTAGTCTTGTGTATGTAAAATGATAACTACATAAGAATGTAAACTTTGGAGACCATCACTGATAATGTCAGAAATATCTATCTATATAATCAGAATATCTTTGATTTTTGTTTATTCCTCAAGATCTGTTTGAAAGAAAAAAAATATTAAAAATTAGATTGTTTTTGCTCTAATGAATTGAAAAGGACAGACCTAGCAAAGATGAGCTTAACACCAGTCACCAGATGTAACAAAGGTCATACTGTCATCATGGGGTTAGTTAAATATGTTTAAATTTCTAAGAATATGTGAGTTTTCAAAAATTGTTGCAGTGAGGGTAATAGTATGGAAGTGATATTGTAACAAAGGACATCTAACAAAAAAAAATTGTTTATGACAACTACAGACACTTTGACTACTAGTTAACTCAAGCATAAATAAACACAATATGATGAAAACCAATACTTTTCAGCAACAAAGGAATAATTAAAGCAATGATTTTGAAGGAATTGAACTTAAAAGTTTGGATCATGTTGCAGATGAAATAGTTTTGTCTCCAGTGGAGATCTGCCCTTTGTTTCTGTTGAACAAATTATATGGTACTCTGTTTTCACATGTACCTTTAATGCTAAGTTTGTTAGTCTCCCCCTACTGTAACCTCCCAGAAGAAAATATATGTTGCTTTCAATGAATCCAGTGATATCATGAGTTTATTATTTGTTACTTATCTAAAAATGTTTTTTACTCTTGTCTTTCTCTCAGGTTACCATCAGCCAGTTATACAAGGAACCTAAACTAGTTATTGAATGATGCTTGTCATTGCAATTACAAATCACCTTTCTAATGCCTCTGAGATCATTGATGTTGCCAGAGAAAAAGACAGAATTTGGATGAATTTGTGTCATAGTGAATGACCATGTCTTCCTACTTGGCGTTGAAAGACCAGCAAGGACCGATAAGCCTGAAGGAAGTCAAAGGGGCGGTGAAGTGATGTTGCAAAACACACACAGACTAAGGATATATTAGTTATAACTCCGGATGTAGAATTTAGGGTGGACTTTTAACTCTGTTGTCAATTTAGAGGCCTGTTATAAGCACAAAGTATGTTTTTATAGAGTAAATCACCATAATTCGCATATCAAAGTTATGGAATGTTTCTGATCGAATCTTACATTGATTTGTATAATCTGAGTTGATGAAAGTCATTGATATCTTTATATAGCCATGGGTTTTCAATTAACATGCATGTGAGGATATATATCTGTAAATATTAGTCAAGCAAACAACTTGACTATAATTATTGTAAAAACGGTCACTGCCTATATAGTCATGTTTTATTATGTGATGCCATCTGATAGGTCAAAAATAGAAGCTGTTTGATTTTATGTAATTTCATTTTATTCATAGCAATAGTTTCATTCCGGTATAGTTTCATTTTCTGTGTATGGCCAGTTACAATGGAATGATTCCTTTGGGCATAAGGTATCATTCGAGGAGTTAAAATACAATGTTACAACGTATTCACTGAGTTAATCTGCTGGAAGGTGGCATATTGGTACCTGCAATTATAGTCACTAATGTAAACTAAAAATTAGCTAACTTCATTTTTACTGACAGAAAGCAGCCTCTTTCAGACTTTTTCATATTCCTTTGGTTCTGGTGAAATCATCACCTGAGCGAGCAGTCAGTTTTCAGCAAATTTGTAGCAGGTTGGCTTAAATAGCCTTCTTTTTTGTTTCTGTGGGATTAGACAAGGTAAATGTTAAAAGAAGCCGAAGATTTGAAGGTATGCCTACTGTACAAAATCCTGTGTTAAAGCTGTGATGTTATTTGCGGTGGTTATGTTGTTACATATTATGCAACACTTAAACTTCATTGTCTGATGTAATGTAAGTAAATAATGAGGGAAGAATAAACAGTGAATATGCTTGAATTTCTTTTCACATGTTGATCAATTCACTTTAATAGCAAGTTACTGATTCATTAGTTTTCGTGATACAAATGTGATATACTATCACTACAAATTGAGATATCTCAATTTTTACATGATATCATCACTTCAACAGTGTTTTATAGCTAAGTTCTACAGTTAGTCAGCCCCAGGCTTTGTGGATAAACACCAGCTTATAGCAACCCTTCTTTTTGCAATGAGTGTTCAAGGAACGTTGAGAAACTCATTGCTACACCCATTTCTGCCACTGGGAATGCTACACCACAACAGTGGAGAATGTATCCCAGTATCTTCGAAACCAGTGAAAGCAAGCAACCAAAACCTGAAGCTGAAATTCACAAATCAGAAATACCAAAGCCATTGAGACTGTGCTCAATACAAATAATAGTACCAATAATAATAGTAGGTGAAGAGAATGTGCCTCCTGGGACTGTGAGGGGTTTCAACCTAGACCCTAGTGGTGGGATGGGGTATTATGGTGTAGGAGGGGGTCTTATGGTGAGGAGGGGCCATGCACCCAATCCCTTACCACTACTCTCCAACTGATGAACCACACATCCACCTTAAATGTGGGAATTGTTTTGAATTTTTCTCAACTTTCTTGCCTTGGAAAATTCTTCAATTGAGTTGTGTTTGTCAAGATAGAAAGCTAAAATGTCAACTTCCTTTAATCAGCAAATAACAATGACGTTATTGGAAGAAAGTGACACAACTTAATCCTTCTGAAACGATAGCTTGTATAGACAAGGGACAATCTGGGTCCATCTCCATCCACTTAGGTATTGCCATTACTGCAGGTTAGTTCCCAAGCCTAGATCCATGTACCTACCAGTCAGTCAATAAGCCATCCTGGTACTCTGGTACAGTCAGCTTAACTTAATTGTGGTGATATCAGCAATAATTTGTTTATATCATGAAAGATTGTTGATATTGGTAACTGATTTGATAATATCAACAAGTTTGCTAGTAGCTAGGCCTACTAGCAATTATTTGATGATATCATCAAGTCTGCTAGTAGGCACTGGCGGATCCAAGGGGGGCCATGCCCCCCCCCCCCCAAAGGTGAGCCAAAAAGTGTTTCCGAACATCCACTAAATCATATGATTGGAAATTTAAAAAATCGAGAGAAATTGCAGTGGTAGACTAGTCTTAACCTTTTCGTTTTCTGGTTTAAAATTAAATGCAGAGCTCCCAACTGACCCGCAATTCGCGGGAATTAGACCCGCATTCTAACACCCAACCCGCTGACCCGCACAAGCGTCCGAAAAAATCGCATTGTAATTTTCAAGTATACATAAAAAAATTGGCATCAAATTTTGACTCAGCAACCATCATTTCTTTAGCATTTAGCATAATAGAGTATAAAACCTCCTTTACAGCATCATTTGAACCTCAAATTAGCCTATAATTCTTTTCATTGGGGCGAGCAGCGAACATTTCCATGCCACGGGAAAGAATGAATTATCACCTACTATTCAATTTATTGATGTTACACAAAAAAAAATGCATATTTGTCAGAAAATTTGGGTGACAAAAGCCTTTCTAAGTGCCACCATTTTACATGTAGGCATCACCAGGATTCCAAAAAAATACAAAAGGGGAGGGGGACACCCCCTCCCCTTATACCCCTCCCCCAGCAGTGGCGGCGGAACCGGGGGGGGGGGCTTGGGGGCTCAGCCCCCCAATGAAAAAGTTGAGGGGGCAAATGCATGATAAGCCCCCCCCCCCCCCCAATATTTACCAAGGCTCCGAAACGTGCATCTGCCCATTTTTCAATGCATACTTGTCGATCTGTCCGATGCACACGTATACTATATAGGTGTAATAATTTTAGTAATTTCTGGGGACCCTCGGCCCGTCCCCTGGCTGTAGACCACATTGTCACCCCAACCGCGTCTTCACGCCCCGTGAAAAGTGGAAGCAGTGAGTGTGAGTACCGGTAAACATAACACAACTTCGTCTTAGGCCAATGACTTGCCTCATTTCAGCCAGTTAATTCTCCAACATCCCCTTACTTAGCGGCGGAGCGTATATATACACAGTCAGGGGGCGGATGCCCCCCCCCCCTCCCGGACGGACTCAAATGGACTGCTGGCGCCCTTTTCAGCTTTTCACTACTTTTTACTTATTCTCGATTATTGACTATTTTATTGCGCTCTCATATACCTATTGACATTTGTCATATTGGACCAGCATTTGCCTCAAGAGTTGGGAGCTATGTATATGTATGAGCATGAGGATTTACAGTTTAACACAATTTTGCAGTTACAGGCTGGTTGTAAGAAATTTATAACCTATGAGAAATAAAATTTCTTGAGAAAGATGATCCCAACTTTGTTTTATAAATATTTTAGAAAATTACACCTGGGAAACATTTTTTTTAGAAGTAAATTAACATCACCATTGTACACTTTTGTCGCACCAAATTGCATCTGAGGGCATTCAGCAATAGAAAATTTTCCAAAGGCGAGGGGCCCCCCTCCCCTTACACCCCTCCCCCATATCACTCTAATGCCACTTTGGCCCCTCCCAAACAAAGGCCCTGGATCCGCCAGTGCTAGTAGGCATAGGCCCTACTAGCAATAATTTGATGATATCAACAAGTTTGGTAGTATGCCTACTCGCAATTATTTGATGATATCAGGGATTTGCAGATCTGCAATTATTAAATGCAAATGAGTCAGTGATGTTGCAAATACATTATATCAACATGGTCAATTGACGACATCACCAATAAATTAACAATATCAGCCTATAGTTGCTGATATCAGCAACTTATCTCTGGTTATCAGCAACTTACCTGATATAAAATAATTGCCGATATTTTCAAATACTTGCTATTGTTACCAATGATGATACCAGCACTTCATTTACTGATATGAACAAATAGTTACTGAGCATCAACAAATCATTGTCATATTATCTATCCGAGGCTTTTCCGTTGGAATTGTTAATATCATTAATATAATATCAGATATGATATTGTTTGCAGATCATCTGCAAACACTTATTTGTTGGTATCACCAATTCAGCAAGTGCTGAACAAACCTTTTTCGTAGACAGGGATTATAGAGACTAAGGTTAGATGGCAAATTTTAAAATTGATCGAGGCCGATGCCATGAGATGCCATAAAGAGATGCCATAAAGGTCAAAACTGTTATGCGGAATTCGGGAATTGAACAATCATGATGATTTCAACAATCGAGTGATATCAGTACTTACTAAATTTCATCTCATACTTAGCCGATGTGTCCGCATTGAAGATATCTGCAATTTTCATGATATCATATAATCAATTGAGGATATCAACATCGAATTGTTGATATCACCTAACCATTTAATTATAACGAAACGATGCTCATTTCGATCGATGTACTTGTACGTAACCGATGAATCGTCGCAATGTGTTAGTTTTTGTTCTTGCTATTTTTGTTACGGTTATTGCTCAATATTCCAAATGTCCTGCAAGGCGCTCGCTGAACATACAACGCTCATGCAGGCCAATATTACAACGCAACGTATACAAGAGACCGCCAACAAGTTTAGGACAGTGTAAACATGGAATGCTCTCAATATTATAAAGCACAACGCGTTATACAGGAACAAATCGGGAAAGTGATCATAGGTTGTGCAACGTCAGCCTGAAATAGATTGTGGGATTCAAGCGACATCAAATTCTCACACCAATTGTCTGCGTCATCAGTAGGTAGTATCACATTTGAAAGTAGACATTTATGATTCCATGCTCATCTTATCTTAAGAAACATGACAATGACAGGCGATCCGCTGTTCCGTCGACAGCCTAGTTTATATTGTACAGTGTTAGTGTTACTGTTAGTCATAACAGTAGGCCTTCAGCTGCCTGTAATATGTGCAGTGGCAGATGGAGCCAATGCTAATACAGAGAGGAATACAGAGAAACCATCAGTCGTGCAGTCACCAATATCTACATCAGTCACAGATACACCGTCGTAAGTATTTTGACATCTGTTTACTTTTCTTTCAAAATTGGTTCAAATGGTGGTATCGCCTAGGAAGTAGGAGTTCCAGGTAACTTTGTGTGACGTAATTTAGCATAGGGCCCTCCTGAGCAGGGTTGCCAGTAGTCTTGGCTAAGTCCTTGGTAATACGTACTCTTTTTCTCGCGTGCAAACTGTACATGCCTATCACGAATGTGCTTGCCTACTGCATTAAACATGCCAGAGGATCTGTCTCGAGACATGGTGCAAAAGGTTTTGTTGCAACTCGATGTCCGCACCTGTTTTATACTGTACCATTTTACTTGACATTGATGTAAAAACTGCTGCCAACAGGAAATTCCACTATCAGTGTATTTTGCTTAGTAAGTAATTGCATCATAGAAGTTATGGCGTGTAGACTAAACGCTTTACGGTGGCACAACCTTTGTAGCCTGGGCTTTTACACTCGATCTCAAGGTATTTATAAATGCAATCGAGAATGCAAATAAGACTATCTGTTTTTAGTAGTTATCAAAGCAACATGTACAGTATATCTTTATACATTTCCTTTTATTATTTTATAATACAGAGTTCAGATATATTAGTAGGGAACGTATTGGTGGAATGTTTTGGTGTGCTTTTACGAAAGTTTGGCTTATCGATTAGGCTTGGTAGGTCTAGAACATTCGACCTTTGTAGCTCGATCAATTCATGCTGGCTCGAAATGCACTCATCTCACCTGGTAGGCCAGTTGCATAACTATTTGAAGAAAAAGTATTTTTGTACATCCCTGATGATCAGCTGTAAGATTATGTGGTACATTATGATTCCTAGCGTTGATAATGCATTTCTGACAATGGTGGAAAATTGGTCCTTACCCAAACGGTGGTCGTGGTGATCATATCACCTCATATCTTTCGTTCACCATTATTGCTTGTTGTGGTATTTTTTATTTTGGACCATCGTCTGAATCACGTGGAACGAAAACTCTGCGGCATGTCCCACCAAGTTTTGACTACATAATACTTGCATCCCACCAAATGCCAAGCAATGCAAAAGCCTCATCGTCCAACCACATACTTCGTTCAGTCTCCTGCGACATGTTGTACAGGAAAATATTGTTAATAATAATAACGGGCTTTGGCGATTATCTGGAAGTGTTCAAGAAGGCAGAGCTCAAAATTTATACTGTATGTGTGAGGATATATTCGGGCAGCTACACTGTGTACTACTCAGCTGTGCCTTACGTAATTCCTTCATTCTTGCTGTATCGGTCCTTTGTACACACAACCAATTTTAGAAGATACAACACAATTTATGTTGATACAGAAATAAGCAAGGCGGAAACCACAACTGAATAAAATCCATCGCCCAACTTTACACCCCTTGAAGGCAATTGTTTATTTACATTTGTCAATGTTTACCCAGGCTAAGCTGTCCTTACCCCACCTCTCACGAGGGGATTGATAAAGCTCGGGCTAGTCCCGTTCAGAGCAGAAAAAGAGTGGAGCAACTTGCCCTGCCCTTCTTGTCCTAGATATATTCTTCACACTCCTCTGTAGTAGATTCATGTGATCATCAACATGCTTTATATTTATATTGACTATTAATTTATTAAACATATAGTTTTTGAAATGTCATCCACAGAGATGTTAATAGAAGCACAACTGTTGTGACCACAACTCCTAACGTGACCACAAAGCAACCTCCTCACAGGACAACTGCAGATGCTCAACTCCCTGAGAAGGGATCTTCAGAGAAGGAACATTCGGAAAGTTTGACTGTCTTTTATATCCTTGTGGTCTTAGGTAAAAATTACTTACTATTTTTTTTTGGGGTGGGGGGGTTAAAGAGAAGCAAATCCAACCATATTCCATTCTTGTGTGGGCGTGTGAACCGCTCCCCCACCCCCACCCACCCCCCCCCAGTAAGAAAAATCTTCTTTCAATTGGACGGCATCAAAACTTAAATGTTCCTTCATATCGAAGAAGGAACATCAAAATAAAATAAAACTGTTGGAATCTGCATATCCACTAAAAAGACTGTGTAGGAGAATGTGTAAAGGTAAGTTGGCCTGACGTTTTGATCCTAGCAGGATCTTCTTCAAAGGCTAAATGACAAGTAACAGTAACAGAAGGGACAAAAACAGTAACAGAATACAGACAGGTTAATGAGCATGGTGAACACAAAGAGATAGATGGAAGGAGATTAGTAGACAAGGCATGGAGAGAAGAAAGAAAGAAACCGAAAGGGGAAGAGGAGAGGTAGGAGATAAACAGTGGAGGGACAAAGAGAGGATTAAGGGAAGGGATAGGGAATAAACTGGTGCAGGACAAAGACAGAAAGGTGTGGAGATAAAGGGTGGACGAGAGCTATGAGAACAGGAGTGAATTGGGGGGGGGGGGGGAAACAACAAGAAGGAACATATCAGCTTAAAAGTCAGTTTTGTTTAAAAACAAAGACAAAAGTTTCTGCTCAAAATTACTAAGAAACGTATATCATAAAATTCTTTTTGTTGTCTTTGCAAATTATGTGAATTATCTTATTATGGAGATGCACCAGAATATGTGTTCTGCTCATTGTGTAATTAGTGTTAGTACAGCATGTGTTTAGTTCCTCAAGAAAGTTCTGTGTCAAGGTTGATCCCAGTTGGGAATAGGAGTGGGGTAGGGTGATGTGGGTCATAGTTGGTCTCCTCTGGACCCTTTCAAACTTAGTCACATGTTTGGCAGTTATTGGCATCTTGCTCCCACACCCCTCTGTCTCTCCCAACTTTCCCATGTAGATGAATTATTTTCCATTGTTGTAAATTGTTGAGTACTGTAGCTACAGTAGTACTGTACTCAATGGAACTTTCACTTCAACGTGGCATGTATAACTAGCATGACACGATGCCACTGACACATCATGACACCATGGTCCTCAAAATTTCTGTTCTTGCTCAAACGTCCAGCATCCAAATATTGTTGAGCCATTTTCATTATATACTGAGGTCTACTGAAATATTTACTCATACTAGTTCATGCTTACATGGAGTCTTACTTTAATAATTAATTTTTTTTTTTTTTTCCTCTACAGTTTTGTGTATTCTTATGGTAAATCTGCTGATAAAGTTTAAGTTTCACTACCTCCCAGAGAGTGTTGCCATAGTTTGTTTGGGGGTCTTCATTGGACTGATCTCCTTGCTCATAGAAAAGATCACAGGCTATGATATAAAGGTCAGTTCTCAAAAACTTTTATCATCCTTAATATGTTAAATTCAAATTGTTTCTGTTATAAATTGAAAATGGTGTTTTATAAAGGTAGACACACATCTAGAAAAGTCACACTGGTTGCGATGAACAGAAGGAAGCAAGGGCGGTGGAACCGGGGGGGCACGGGGCATGTGCCCCCCACTTTTCCCCAGGTTAAAAGTGTGCCCTTTTTCTACATAAAAATTGAGGTGTTTCAAGTTAGCAAGAGGCCAGGGAACCAGAATGAACACTCGGGAAGGGCCGTTTCCGGCCATCTGAGGGGTTTGTAAAACCAAAAATTTTCTAGTATACGCTCCGCGCCAACCGATGGTGGCGCTTCGCTCAGATAGGCGTGCATACAACTTTGCAAATCTTGGATACACCCCTGACTTTTAATGAATTTCTGTGGGTCAAACTCAAAGCTATTTCGACTGGAAAAAATTTGTTAAGATATTAACAAGAAATAAACTCTAATTCGGAAGATTCCTACATTAGCAATTAGCATGATTTCACCTCATTTTGTCTCAAAAGAAAACTTGTTCCTTGTTTCCCAATTTGCACATTGGATATTGCATTGCTAGTATGCATATTTTCGAGGGGGGGAGGGGGCATTGATGGAGTGATGTGTATACACAAATAAGATAATACAATAAGAGTTATAAAGGGTACTAAATATAAGGCTGCATCAGTCCAATCGAATTTCTGTAAAGTGCCCTTTGATGTCGGTGCCCCCCCAGATTAAAAGTGCTTCCGCCGCCCTTGGAAGGAAGAAAAGACTCTATCGGTTTGTAAGCATTCTAAGCCTAATTAATCATTAGAGGCATGCTTCTGTAGGACTATACCTCAAGCTCAAGTTGGTGAAAGGGTCAGCTCAGATGCTAAGTGGAACACTGACTATGCAAGTTTTTTCTCAGAACGACACAATTAAGGAAAAATGCCATTGAAAACAGTGACATCTAGCCTACAGAAGGAATCCATAGTATTTAGAAGCAGTTTTCTGTGTTTGGTCAGGAATTTTATCAGCCCATGGAATACAGCTCAAAGTTTAAGACTGCAGTTGACCAAACTAGGAGACTCTCCTAACCAAATGAATGAAAATTGCAAACTTGTGCTTATTGAATCCTAAATGCGTCCTCAACATCTTGTTGTCCAGGCAATAGTAACAACTAGTAACAGAAGAAGCAACTTGTGAAAATTGCAGACATTTTGACATTTGTAATAAAAGTTGACTTAATTAGCCATTGTATTAAAATTGTCTTGAATTTTTTTTTTTTGGGGGGGGGGGGGGGGAATGGCACAGAAAGGCATTAAATGTTTAAATTTAGATTGGATTTGAATGTGTATTAAAAAAAGGCTATCATTATTATCTCGAATAATGTGCTATGGCTTCCGTTGTAATTATCTATCAGTATTATTATCTTAAATTATGTGCTATGGCTTCCATTGCAGTTATCTGTCATTATTATCTCAAATTATGTGCTATGGCTTCCAATGCAGTTACTGTGTGAATTTGTGGAAGCAATGAACCATATGGGGAATTAGTTGCTGGTACCCCATTGTAATGGTAGAATGCTGTTCATGCATAGAACATAGAGGGCTGAACGGTATTCCTTTATCTAAGTCATAACCTCCAGATGGAGAATGGTGTTTTACATGATATTACCATCAACTCTTAGAGCTGCTTAAACCGTTTCATGTTACCTAATGTTAAGCAGTACTTATAATAATAGAGTACCCACTAAAATATTCCCAGACTTCACTTGTAACAACATGTTAGATATTACTAAGTGTGGGCAAGTGCTTTGAGGGTGGCAGTAAAATTATGTTTCAAGATGACTGTTATGAGTGACCAATATGTTGAAATTCTAGCATATTTTCGGGACAGCACTGTGGACCTTTAAACTGCATTGTACATTATATATTGACTGTACAATAGTATGCAGTTTGAGTAGTACACAGTAGTATCCATTGCATTTACCATCACACCTGTTAATACACACACTCAATCAAAAACACAGCTGTATCATGTAATTACGTTTGAAATATGACAGTTCCTATAATACATATATTTTTTAAATTGTGCTCTGTAATGCATATGAAATAGTACACATTTATCCAAAGTTCAAGTTTGTGAAGTGGAACAAACTCAGCCAAACCCATTTTGGGTATTTTTTTTTTTTGTAGTTCTTGTGCAGTTGTTGTTGTTGTTATATTTTTGCATTATAGAAAGTACTTTATCTTCTTTTTCCATCCTATTTCAACAGCAAAATGAGATTTTGGATCCAAAGATGTTCTTCATGCTACTGCTCCCACCGATTATCTTTGAGTCAGGATATTCATTACACAAGGTCTGTTTATATGTGTATTTGTGTGTGTTTGTATGGGTTTATGTCTGTATGTATGTTCTGTATACATGAACTGTAGGAAGAGGAAGGAAGAGCTAATTTTTTCCTGACCAACATAAACACCATGTAATTTACATTTTAACACTATAATATTTAATGAAGTTTTGTTTATATATAATAAGCATTTTTTTTTCCCTCATGGAAGTTATAACTCTCTGGCATTGAGAAGTACAGTATTTTCATAGCAATTTTAAGGATACAAGTTGTTTTCCATAAAACAATGAGAATACTGTTGGTGTAAACTTTAAAAACACATATATGTCACTATACAGTTGTTGAAGTGATGCAGTTATTGTATCTGTAGTATTTTACTTATACTAGATGAATTAATATTGGCCACAGCCAGGTGTCCTTTCTACCATATATCCCACCTGCACAAAAGTAATCTAATGTGATATATTTTAAGCCCTGGTTCCTCTTGAATGCAGCTACATCACACAGTTCCTGGGTACTGTAGTTCTCTGTTACCAGCAACAAGTTGTTTGCAAACTTAAAGTAATGTATAACAGGATCCTGAAGACTATTTACTTAAAGAGATATAAGAAACACAGCCTGTACGTTATAATACTTAGTACTGAGAGATTCAACTCATGATCAAGAGTGAAAGAGCAAATATATACCGTGCTAACTGATATGCAATATTTTATTTTGTTATTTATTTTCCTATTTCACAGGGTAACTTTTTCCAGAACATTGGTTCAATTCTTGTCTTTGCGGTGTTTGGTACCATCATTTCATCGATTGTCGTCGGTAGTGGAGTGTTTCTTCTCGGCAAGGTACATTTATCCACTGCACAGTGTCTCACTCTCGGCAGAAATATTGGTTAAATTATCATCTTTTCTGTTGTTTTGTTTCTATTTGCTCTGGGAAATTAAGTGGCAATCATTTTAGGGCATATACGAGAAGTGGACAGAAATTCCTGTCAAAATTTTTTATTAAATTCTGTGGTTCAACAATATTCTTTGATTACAGTTAAATTGCTCTTACAGGACAAATTCAGAAAGGCATATGAACTTTGCCCAAGTCTGAAATCTAAGATCTTTATTAAAGTGATTATATTACAAGTACAATGCTTGAAAACTTACCTCTTTGAAGAGGGGTATTAAATGAACTCTGTGTGACTCAGCTAATTATTGGGTTGAGCAGTAGGTGGACACAGGTGGATGTATCTAGAATATTTACTAATAGTCTTTGCATTGGATAAAAAAGGTTGTGGGGTATTTGTGTGGTCATGTGGGAGGATCTTAAGGACTTCAATCTTGAAGTGAACAAGTGACTCTCTGGCATGGGTAAGAGGCAAACAAACTTGGAAAGCAGGATGTAAGGAAGTAAATAATACCACCTCACAAGAGAACGGATTGGCTGTTTAGTAGTTAAATTTATATTAAAAGCATAAACTTAAAGCTTCATAGCATGTATTTGATGATAACATTTTATCAACAGTCCTTGGAAACAGGGTAATTTGATGTTGTGAGTAAGAGTTTGTTTAAGAGCAAAACTCTTTACTATTGGAGCTTTCTGGTTGTACTACTTCTACATGTTATTAAACAACAACAACAATGGCAGTACTATTGTGTAAGCCTTGAACATGATTTGCTCGTCAAAGTTTTCTAGCTTTAACTGTTAAATATGACTTTAGCCAAGAGTTTCACACAATGGTGTTATCTCCCAATTTGTTCCCATTAAAGTGCCCCACATGTGACATCCGCAATCTTAGGCCAAACACATAACAAGTGTCATCAACGTTGACTCGTGACTCGTGCCTTTGTTATTCATCTTCTAGATGGAACGAAATAACTTATAGAGTAATAAACCAAGACTCACTTATATTAAAATCAAAACAATACGTGAGGATGTGTGTAGGCTTGTGAACTGTCTTCCCATTGGACGGTTAATTGTTTGCAACATGATTGGCGGAAAAAGGAAAAGTAAATAGTGTACAAGTTGTGGCAACAACAAGGAACCAGGACTCAGGATGTGGAGAGCCAATTCCCAGGATAGTCTTTATAAATATATCATTTCCTGCAGAAACTAAAACATCTGGTCTGAATCCTGTGCTAGCAAACTTTACTGTAATACTTAATACTCTTTGAACTTTGGTGATAGTTTCCTGGTCAAATATCTGTTGCACATTTTTGCTTTATTATGTAGTAAGGATTACCTGCATTTCTCTTCAAATTCCATTTCCTGATGACTTTAGGATTGTGTCAATTGATATTGGGGGTGGGAATTCCTGCTAAGAGGTCGTGGGAGGTATTTTTAGCTCTTAGACTGAATGGCGATAATTAATTGCAAATTTTATTATATTTTTTCATTTAAGAAAATATTGATTAAACAACGGATAGAATTACTAGATTAGATGTAGACTAAATTTTCGAAAGCTAAATGTACTTCACCCCTCGCTCACCTGTGTTATCATGAAACATACAGACTCACTCTGCAGTGTCTAAAAGCACCTGGTAACCCTTTAGCACAGTATAATCTTAGGGTGTTTAGCCCATTCCGGTCTACCGCCCTCCTTATCATTCTACCACCCAAAGTGTTCGGAGCACATAATGAGAGCTGAAATTTCTATCTCAAAAATCCCAATAAAAATAAAACATAAACTGTTAGCAACTGCTTATCCACTAGAGCATGGTTTCCCAAACCTGGGGTCGCGACCCCAACTGGGGTCGCGAAGCAATTCTTGTGGGGTCGCAGGCTTGTTTCAAAATAATAAAAAAAATCTGAGGGTACCCAAAATTTACCCGAATTTGAACGTTCGCAGTCAAAATCCTACAAAATTCACCCTGAAAACTCATATTTAGGGTTTTATTAGCGGCCGTTCTAGCGTTTTTCCTGAGTGAATCTGGCGTTTTTTGCTCAATTGTCGCTGGCCACCCTGCTTCTGTATATTCACTATATTGTTTTCACATACAACTACAGTACTGTACTACAGGTACATGTGGGCCTGCACAACTTCATTATTCCGGAGACACAAACTTGGGGTCGCGCTCGGATGGCGCTACATGAAATGGGGTCCCCGCCTTGAAAAGTTTGGGAACCACTGCACTAGAGAGCACTAAAGAGAATGTGTAAAAGTAAGTGGGCCTGACGTTACCATCCTAGCAGGATCTTCTTCAGCAGCTGAATGACAAGTAACAGAAACTACAAGGGACAAAATACAAGCACAGAATACAGATAGGTTAATGAGCAGGGTGAACACAAAAGAGATTGATGAAAGAGGATTAGTAGACAAAGGGTGGAGAGAAGAAAGAAACCAAGAAACGTCAGGCCCACTTACTTTTTACACATTCAAAAAATCCCGTTCGGCAAAAACAGAAGAACCTTTTTCAAAGATCTACAAGCTCATCTTTAATATTCACCAGAAGCACATCTCCACACAAACATTGGATGAGTATCATTTTCTGTTCCTCGTTCTGTTGAGAACCTTATTTTCCGGTTTTCCTGTCCCTATGGTTGTGTATCCTTACAGTCTATAGCAGGGTTTCCCTAACTTTATCCCCCCAGGAACCCCCTGTGGATGTCAGAGTTGTCCACGAACCCCCAACTTTTGGAGACACCATCTGAGTTATTATTATACTATAATACGCATAACAGTGCTTCGTAAAAGATCAAGTTCATTGTATAATATTTTAATAAAAAAAAAAAGAGATGAACATATATTTATTTGGAAACTTCAAGATCAGCTCTTTATCTTCACAATGTACTGTCATGCGTACACCAACTTCACCAAAGCCATGCGGCCTGTGTCTGTTTCTAATTCAGTTATTTATTACATGCACGGTATGGTACTAATATGGCAACATATGCGTATGGAATGCGAAAAGAGTTTGTCGATAGGTACGACTTTTGTACATTACTAAATTATATGATATATCAGATTTTAGTTCATCAAAAAGTACTCTAGTTTTGGCTTTCAGAAACGTCTCAGGTACCCTCTGGGATGGACTCACGCACCCCCTGGGGGTTCATGCACCCCAGTTAGGGAACCCCTGGTCTACAGTAATCGATAGCAGAATACAGCAGTATTACCTAGGAGTTAAGTGTTCTATTCTGTGTTCCATGTTCTATTTTCATACTTTCAACCAAGAGGATGCCAACATAAAAATCCCATTAACAAAGAATTGTAACAGCTGTCAAATTCTTTTCCTTTTCATGTTTCCTTTCGTCAGGCCGATGTTGCCTTCGAGTTTGATCTGGTAGAGAGCTTTGCGTTTGGTGCGCTCATCTCAGCTGTAGATCCGGTTGCTACCCTGGCCATATTTAGAGCCCTAGATGTACCTCCACTGCTCAACATGTTGGTGTTTGGTGAAAGTATTCTCAACGATGCTGTATCCATTGTTCTATCCAAGTAAGTAAATGCTGATGGCTTTACATCACAATTAATCATTATTAATATAATCATGATTAATATTATAATTTTTTGTGTAGATAGGCAAATGTCAGACCCCTCACAAATTTTGGCCAGACCATTTGGTATAAATAAACTCCCAGTATGAATTTTTTTTATTTTTTTCATTTTTAGCACATCAAGGATCTCCTGAGCTAATTAATAGGGCACCCAAAATGTCTCCAAAAAAAATTGTTTTGGCTTAAAATTGGAACTATACCGGCAAAGCACAGACTAGGATGTTAGGGAACACAAGGATCACATATTGCGCGTTAGTGTTGTAATGAGCCTAGGTTGCTTTGTATTTTTCAACTTACGGAAAGTGCTGTGTTATTCGTTGAAGTTCATTTGTGGAAGTTGTGTGATACCCTGCCTAAATCCTTGAAAGACGTTTGGCAGGATGTTCGTGTTTGTTATGGCAAGTGCTCTGTACACTTCTTCCATATTTACAGCTGAATTATAACCATTAATCTTGCTTTGTTAATGTTATTGTTTTTTTTTTCAGTTCCGTGATGAGTATGAAGGGAGCTGATGCATCTCTCACAGTTGGCAGTGCAGCGTGGGGTATCTTCAGTGCCTTCTTCTTGATGTTTGTTGGATCAGCTGCCATAGGGACCCTCTCGGGGTTAACCAGCGCTTTCATATCCTTTATTTACTCAGAAAACGTCGGTAACTTCTCTCCTTTCCGCCCTAAACCAAACAGGATTGTACCGATTATGTTTGGCCAGGGATGGGAGAGCACAAATGAAATCTTTAGGTTGAAAAGAAGAATTTCATGTGCATGTTACATATTAACAACGAGTGTAATTCATGTAACTTTTGCGAAGTCGTGGAGGGGATAGGGGTCAATGGGGGGGGGGTAGACTGGAGGATTGCATCTTCAAGCTCCTTGTTATTCCCCAGCTGAAAAATCCAATGACTTGATGAATATTAGTGTTAGTTCTAGAGCAAGTAAACTGGATCAGGAAATTGAAACTAAATAATAATAACATGTGAAGATGCCCTCACCTTTCTGTACTATAGTAGTTGATATGAACAAATGCTTTTATGTCAAGCGCTATTTAAATGTATATATTATTATGATTATTATTAGTGCATTACACAACAAATCCGCCTCTATTTCACTTTAGTAACCACGGCAATGTGTCTTACATACGAAGGACTTTCTCTCTGTCCGAATTGATAATTATGTAAATGACTGTAAGATATTCAGCCCAGACTTTTATATGCAAATTGGGCTTTGCCTTGGAAAATATGCTATGAGAGTGCCATAAGTCAAGTTCTTGTGTTGGGTTTTTTTTTCAACTTTTTTTTGTTTTTTGTAAGCTATTAGCAGAATTAACTGAATTAAATATCTCTTGTGACACTAAACAAGTTAAGAACATATTCTGTTTCCATGCTTCAGTATGATGCTAGATCTTATGTTGCCATGACAACTCCCCGAGTAGTAGTTTTATGTTGGCAATTTTTATAATGATGGAAGTATGTATATTTTGAATATTCCTAACTTATCTCTGTAGATGGAAACTAAATTTCCAATTATTACAAGTTTTCAGCACCAGGAAATTTTATTTCTCAATTTGCAGGCATTATAAACGTTAATTACCCACATAACTGTTTAATACGGTATGCCTAAATGTTTGTTTGGTTTCCTTAGCTTAACCTCACCTCTTGAAAACTGTTGATTTAAGGTCAACTCCATCACTGGAACTTGGAATTATGCTGATCTTTTCATACCTACCATACTCACTGGCTGAAGGAGTGGAACTTTCTGGTACGTAAAGATTTCGTTTGTAAACATGGTCGGCCTAAAGTACTAAAGTGGTTGGTTCATTGTCATACAGTAGTATAATATACTGTTGGAGTTGGACTGCAAAGCTGGCTTTCAAGAAATGTCATGTGTGACTTTGCATGGAATCTTAATGTTCTTGACCAGCCATTATCCAGTCACAATGCAGTCCATTAGCTTAATTGATTACTTTCATTTAAAATTTTGTACCAGCTACTCCAAAAAATGAAATCCCAAAGTCATGAATATCATATGGTATGAATGAGTGATAACATTTGGCCAAGTTATGTCAATAAGTGGAAATATCGGTAATGGTTTGACCATGGTCCTGGAACAGGATCTATGCTAAGTTGTTATTGAAATTTTATTTTGTATGTTGTCTAAAAATCTCTGGTATTCCTGGTGAACTATACCTCCCCCCCCCATGTAAGACTTTGGTTTGAATGCATGAGGTTGAGTCTGTTTAATATGGTTTGTCTTCTACCTGTATCTTGGTGATTTATGTTTGTATCACATTATGGCAACCTAACCTCCCTCCCTCACCTACCCCCCCCCATCCCTTGCCCACCCCCTTGACCCCCCTTAAGAGTCCTGATTTAAGTTTTATTCTCTCCGACAGGTATCATGGCAGTTTTATTTGCTGGTATAACCATGTCACACTATACTCACTTCAACCTATCTCCGGTTAATCAGATAACCGTTCAACAGACGTTTCGAAGTTTAGCCTTTCTCGCAGGTAAGTGTGTCGTTGAGGCTTGGTATTAACATTGACAGATGGTAAAGCCATGTTAACCTGCTTTATTACTTAACAAGGCACCAGAAAATGGATCGCTTATCATTCCTTCAAATAGACTTTTGCATTTCGGTGTTCGAGCTAACCAAATTACAGAACGTTAAACGAAATAATGTTGTAATGCATCAAACGTAAACAGTCTTTTGTTTTAATTGAGGTTAGTGAGTGAGTTATTAATGATTCCTCAACATTTCATTTGCCCAGATAACTTTTTTTTTAGTGTTAAACAATTATAAACAGCAAACAACGTATGAGAAATTGTACTTTTGTTAACTATTTGAAATGAATCTTGGCCAGTCAAGCTAATAACCAATATTGTTATTGTATTGTGATATCACTTAGCATCAAAATATTGATCAAATCAACGAGAACAACTCCATTCAATTTGTCTCATTTATTTATCTGGATTTTCCTAATGATGAATTTTGTGTGAATTTTCCGTCGATTTGTACAAATGTAGTGATTTTTACAACTATATTACAATAAGCATTGTATGCTGATATTAACCATGTAGTACGTTATCACACATTCTTTTGGCAAGATCATATGGATAGAAGATTGCTTCAACTCCGAGATGACAATTAATTTGTCTTGTGATTTAGAGGTCCCCCTTCACATTAACCGATAAACACATACTCACATCGACAGATGGTGGGGAAACCTGTGTTGCCTTTACTGCCCTGCATCTTTTGAACAAAATTACCTGAACCCATTAAGCTCGCTCATTCTCTTGTGTCCTTCAAATCTACTCTGAAAACTACGGAAGCTTAAAAGAGCCAACAACATAAGAAAAACTTTGCCCCATAAGTTGACATTTTTCAGTAAGAGAAAACAAGATAATATCTTATCAAAAATCAGAAAAATTTTGGATTGCTCAGTTGCTTTTACTGAGCAATTGAACAATTTTCTGCAAAATTTGTAATTGACAACTTATCATATCTTGTCAATACAACATTTTTCTGCAAATGTTCAATGGTTCACTTCATTCCAACTGAGCAATTGAACAATTTCTGCAAAATGTTTAATTGACAGCTTATCGTATCTCGTATATATAAGATACTATCTTGTTATCTAAACAAATTACTGAAAAATTTTGACTTATTGGGGCAAAGTTTTCTTATGTTGATGGCACTTTTAAGCTTCGGTAGAACTCTAACAACTTCTAATTGAGTTGACTAAAATTACCTTTAGTTCTCTTCTAGTTTGTCCGTTACTTGCTTTCCTCTTTCACTGCAATGAGCATTTTTTTTTTTGACGGATACCGACACATTACAAATGTCATTATCATATTAGTACATCAAATGCAAATAAAAGACATAAGTCTTTCTGCTGAGTAACTGTGGCTTTTGTATAGTCTGTGGCGTATCAGACAGTTACGTGGGGTTGTCATATTATATTACCTTATTCATGTTCTTTCCTCCCAACAGAGACATGTGTGTTTGCATATCTGGGACTGGCTATTCCTACCTTTAATCATAGTTTCGAAACTTCCTTGGTTGTTTGGAGTATCGTAAGTAGCTTCCTACAATTGTCATTGTGTTGTTTTCGTTTGCTTTAGTTTGCTTCATTACGATAATAAGCTGCGATACAATTGATGCAAATTCAGAGAAGCTGGATGGGGTACGTCCAACTGTGCAAGTTAAAGTTTTTAAAACCAGTAGAAATAAAATGGATAGTGTATTTTCAACTTTGAATCAATTTAAAATTGTTGGAAGAAAAGTGAAAAAACATTTACTGCTCAATATCATGATGACATCATTCACTACCCTGTTGCCAGATGCATTCACAATCTTTTCCTAATTTGAAATATTCCTAACATCATCGTACCAAGCTTATATGGGGATGTCGTTTTCACGTATTTTGGTTCCCAATTTCGTTGAGCAATCAAGCTCATTCACCAGAGGGATACACTTAAACATGGAATGAATTTATACCTGACACCAAAGGGATATCCCTCGGACACCAAATGTTTTAGTACATGACTACAGAGGGATATCCCTTAAACATGGAATGAGTCTGTACTTGACACCAAAGGGATATCCCTTGGACACCAAATAGTTAGTACCTGACACCAGAGGGATATCCCTTGGACACCGAATGAGTCTGAACCTGACACCAGAGGGATAACCCTTGAACATGAATTGAGTCTGTACCTGACACTAGAGGGATATCCCTTGGACACCAAATTTTGATTAAAGTTTGATTTAAAAAAAACAGCAGATAGCTGCAAATAATTGATGACACTTATACTTATTTTCCTTTTTTTTTTTGCAGATCCTCATTTTAATAGGCAGAGCCTTGAACATTTTCCCGCTTTCATTTTTATGCAACAAATTCAGAGACAACAAAATCAGCCTAAAGATTCAATTTGTCATGTGGTTTAGCGGTGAGTTCTCTCTCGTTCATCGGTCTAATTTTTACGATATGGTATAAATGGTGATTTGTGATGATATTAACTTCAGTGTAATTTATGCTTTAACAGGTTAGTTTACCAAGATTGGTTTTACAGATATCTTTTATTATCCCAGTTATATTTCTCTACCATTTGAAGTTTTTTGAGAAGATACCTTATAAACATAGCAGGCTCATCAATCAAATTGGCTGGTCTACCTAGTCCAAACCACATAGCACATGGTCACAACTTCTCGGAATCCAAAAATAAATGAAGAGAAGAGTAGTTCCGTATTGAACAGGAATTACTTCTCAGTGTTTGTGTCTTTAGTGCAAAATAGTTTGTACCAAATTGTGTGGGCATTACTCCTTTTAAAGCTCACTGGACCTACCTAGCAAAGTTCAAACTTTCCAAATCGTGCGCACCATTCCAACCCCCTCCCCCATCCAATATCTTCCCCATCTCCCTCTGTGTTTGTGTCACTCCCCATAACAGCATATTTCCGTTCATCTTCTCAGGTTTGAGAGGTGCCATCGCCTACGCATTGAGCCTCCATCTGGCTTTTGACCAAGGCAAACGTCATGTGCTTGTAACCACCACCCTGACTATAGTACTGTTTACTGTGCTTGGATTGGGAGGTTCCACACTTCCTCTCCTTAAAGTGAGTAATAACAATAATAATAATTAATACTATTATTATTGTTGTCGTCATTTGTTGTCGTTGTTGTTATTATTATTATTTATTACCGATGCTGTGGCAGAGTGGATATTGCGGTGGCATTTGAAGCAATGAGGCTTTGCAATCGGGAGGTTCCGAGTACGATACTCGGTCGGGTCATAGTAAGGTGGGTTATTTTGTCCAAGGGCAATCTATGGTTTCCCATCTGAAATGACTGTCTAAGTTGAAAAGATTCCAAATTTGAGTTAGAATGTTGGATTGGAAGCCACCCGACGTTTAAGTTGAAATCCATCAGCCCTTGTGGGTTTCTCCCGTATTTGTGTTCGCTTGAGCGTCAAAAAAATAACTGCTGATTATTATTATTTGCATCCTTGCAGCCTTTCGATTAGTTAAAAGACCATTTTTAATATCTGCCAGATTTTCAAAAAAATAACTGCTGATTATTATTATTTGTATCCTTGCAGCCTTTCAAATTAGTTAAAAGACCATTTTTAATATCTGCCAGATTTTCAAAAAAATAACTGCTGATTATTATTATTTGTATCCTTGCAGCCTTTCAAATTAGTTAAAAGACCATTTTTAATATCTGCCAGATTTTGTGAGTAGTAAATGATGATTATATAATAATTGAAAGGTTTGGCAATCATTGGTTTTACATTTTCCATATGCTTTCATTGTTCTTTAAAAAGAACCAAAATTTACCTACCAGTCTCATGAGCTGATTGGGGTAGGTCTCAGTGTGTGTATGTATAGTTGAATGTGTAGCCAGGCATTTACCATTAAGCACTCTCAATATTGTTTTTGTTTTTTTGTTTTTTTACAGTGTATTGGAGCAGAAACAAGTAAATCCAAGAAAGGCCTTACTCTAAGCAAAACAAAAGAAATGGTATGTAGTCTCAAAGTTTTGACAAGCAAATACTGGCAATATTTTCCGATTTTTTTTCTAAATCCTTATCTCTTATAGATAAGGTAGGGGTGTTTTTTCATACATTTGCCAAAGAAAGAAGCAATTTATGAACAAAAATTAAATATCATCTTTAGCTTTTTAACAAGTTGTTAAAAAGATTTTTCTTTACTATGTTCATTGAAACAGTCTAGCAGATTAATAAGTGCACAGACCTCCAGTCCTTCGGGTACAGGGACCTCAGCATTAACGGTCTTCGGATGCTCATGCCTTGGGCCTTGGGGTGCATGAACCTCAGGGCCTGGTGGTACACAGACCTCAAGTTTTGGGTCCGCAGACCTCAGATCTTGGTCTGAGCTAAATTTCTTTGAATCCAGAACTAGCGAAATATTTGTTGGCTCTTTACATCTCTCGTTATTGTTCAACGTGTAATATGGGGTTGTTGTCTCTTCTCATGACAGGGAAGCGCCGTCGATGCCGAACACTTGTCCGAAATGACGGAGGAGGAATACGAGTTAAGCTACATCACACCAAACATGAAAGGTTTCATTGGTTTCGACACCAAATACCTCATTCCATTCTTCACGAGGAGATTTACTCAAAAGGTCAGTTCAAAGAATGAAAAAATTGGATGTCAAGAGTATTTATGGCAAAAATGTGATTCATTTTTGTCTTATCAGTTTCCTAGTTTAATTTTCTGACATGAATCGCAAAAATTAATGAGAATTGTAGTGTTTGCGACCGTAGAGTGAATGACTGGAATAGGTGAGGGGCGCTTTGTGCTCTGTGGTATTGATGATGTTGATCCAATTCTGATTGAGAGAATGCTATTTTAATATAAACAACTACAACTGTTGAGTGGTTCATACTTTATGTTCCAGGCAATTGTTAGGTCCGAGCATATTTGATTTCCTTGATGGTTGTGATCAAGACACCAGAGTCAATCAGTGGTGGTAACTCTCTACTCATTCATCCATTTGTTTTGTTGATAGGAATTACGCGACGGTCACGTCCAAATGAAACATCTAACCAACCAGTGGTACTCGGAGGTAAGGGGTCCAGCCTCCGACACGGATGACGAGTTATAGCCTCCTAGGGGGAAACCTCTGGGGCAGCCCGGTCGCATAGATGTGATGTCGTGAAACAGGTACAAAGGTCCACGAAAGGTCTTTGATGGGTACTGAGAAGGGGAGAACCAGTCTCTCATCTCTCCCAGCGAGACAGATTCACACAGAATATGTAAGAAGGGGAGAAGGGGTCATTGAGATGAAAACCTTACATTTGAAAGACAATTTTGTACAACTCATGCACTTTCTCTGTATGGGATAGATGAATTGAGAATGTTTTATGACAAAAGTGTTTGATGTCAAAAATGGGGAGAAAGGTATTTGATTGTTAGAACAGTAAATTTGAGAATGAAGATTTGTGGTTTGTTTCAATATTTTAATCTCACTAAACACATTGTAAAGTTACCTTTTATGTTTGATTGCCATTTCACATGACAGATTGCTGCATTTTCGTTATCTCAAAATCATTAAAAAATGGGGAAAAAACATCAATTATTAAAAAATGGTTGCCAGTCTTACGCAAATTAAAAATTTTTGCAGCCAAGTTAAAAGCCTATGAATATAAAGCTTGGTGCAGCTTTGAATTCCTAGCATCTCAGAAAAGACCACCATTCAGTTGTCAGCTGATAGGAGGGAAAAGACATTTGCCAGATATCGTGACCATACATTCTGAGGTTGGAGTCTCGCTACTTCCATTGGCATTAGTCTAGTGTTAGCATACACAGTAAATGTGAAGTAAGCATCCATAGCAGTGGTGGTAAAGTGCTATGCTTATTTTCAGTGAATGCTGACAGGATGTTATGTAGGGGATTTGGGGGCCGGGGGGGGGGGGGGACCTTGCAGTAACATGATAGAACAAGCCTTTCGATTGGACATCTATTAATTAGGGATTATTAAAACAGAGTTACATTAGGGCTGGGGTGGACAACCTACGGCCCGCAGGGCACATGTGGCCCGTCAGTGATTATTTTGCGGCCTGTGAGATGTCTCAAGAGAAAGGGAAAAAATCAATCTATTTTACATCATTACAAAAAACGAGCTAGCTGCTTAGAATTTACTGTACTTTATTGACATTATGTTTTTGTGAATACAGATTAAGTACACACACCTATTGCTTGAAAGTCCTCGAAATCAGTTTAAGGTTTGAAATCAACAGCAGGTCGTTGGTTTAGGTGCGGGCCAGCCAATTTTGCCCTCCTTATATCTGGCCCATACATTCAAAAAGGTTGCCCACCCCTGCATTAGGGTATTCATATTTCTATATAGGTATATAGAGAAAAAATTGGAATTTGCAATGTAGACTGATAGAGAGAAGCACTACTACTTGCCGAGTATTACCACTTGATTAGATGTTTACATTTCTACTTGTTTATTAGTTGTCAGTTTAAAGAATAATGGGTGAAAGGAGAGGGAAGGGGGGGGGGGGGTGACAGGGAGAGAGTGTGTTTGTAAGCAATTATTGACAATTATTTTCAGTTTTTACTTGTTAATTTAACAAAATGTTATGTTATTTGTATCTTTTATTTGAATATAAAGTGACAGTTAATGCCCTGGAATTTAAACTTTTTTGCTTGGGTGACCCCAATTTAACCTTGATTATCATGGTGACCCTCTAGCAGTGAATGTTGCGGCCGGGGGAAGGGGTTGTATGGGGAGGGGGTTCGTCCCCTCACATTTGAGAAAGTTTTATGTAATTAAAGGTGCTTATTTTCTAAGTGATGTTATATTTTGCAACTTTTGAAGTAATGTTCAAGATTTTTCCACAAGTATCGACAATTGGTTAATTTTTATTTTTCCTGAAATTTTGTCGGCCCTTCTTAACATCTTGGTGACCCTGAAAGGGGTCGCGACCAGGCCATTAGTGGATGCTATATCAAATCAAAGGTACAAATAAAGGTAATATTTTGTTATAAAAGTTAATGTATGGTGCTGTTGTATAAAATATTTCAACTTTGCATACAATTTGAAAGAAACAACAGACATGTGACATAATTCTTGTTGTTATCAAGTAATCATATATTGGAATGACGCTCGATGGAAAAATTGATAATTCATAGGTATTGCGTTGGTTTGATGAAGACACTCCGTATCATAAGACCATTACTAATTAGTCTGCAGGTTATCAATGTCCATACTTTACATCTGTGATTTCTTTCATGTCCGTTGCATTACAGACATGGACAAATAGATACATATCCTATCCTCTTTAATCGTATTTTCCACTTGGGACATGTGACCCTTGTTGTTGTGGGTGTTGGGGGGGATGAGGGGGGTCACATGTGAGCAATATTTGGGGGGCATGTAGAGTCCATCTGAGGGTAACGATACCTTGTTTTACATATTTTAATTAAATTAATATTATTTGTGTGAGAGGAGTCATGGTCATCGGTAAGGTAGCAAAAACCTCTACCAAACTTTCTGAATTCAGTTCTGTAAATTAAATAGATGGTATGATCATTGTGGCACTAGTGGAAAAACCTTGTGGGCATCTGTCGTGTAACTATGTACAGTGCATTGTGTAAATAAATTAAAAATGTGAGATCTCCATGTCTTACATCATCCCCAGATGTTGATCAGGACAGAGGTGGAGGAGGTGTTGTGGGGAATGGTACATCATCTCCCCACCCCCCCAATCCCCTATCCCCATTGAAAGCACTCTCTGTTTCCATTCCACCTCCTCTCCCGTGGCTTGATATCCGGATAAACCCTTACAGTTTGAAGTACAGGTTTATTATTTAATTTATAAAAAAGTTATAAATGGGAGAGAAGGTTTCGGGTTCTGCAATACCTCTTGAATTTTGACTTTTCAATTTACTTTTAACACAAACAAGGAACACCACACATTATTAACTTTAAAAGAAGGCTGTTAGTTTGTTTTTCTGAATACTTTTCATTTTGATTTCTTGTACCAAATTTATTTAACAGAAGGATGGTGCTTATATTTGTCTACTGTATTGTATGTTGCCAAAAGTGAAAACCTATATGCACCTTTAAAATTTCAAGTAACATACAGTATTTGCACATTTGAAGGTTCTTTATCCCTCCTGTCTGGTTTTTTGTTTGTTTCTATTTGTTAGTTTATTTGCGAGTGTGCAAATGTGTACGCTTTCATATTGAAAGAGAAGAGAATTCCATGTATCAATACTTTATACTTATTCTACAAGATAATATTTGTATGTATGTATGTTATGTCTTTCAGAGAATATCAGAACTATTTGTGACATGTCTTGAAAAATATCCTGTGTTTTATTGACCAAAATACAGCTAACTATAAAATGTTGAAAAGGCTATTTTATCTGTGGATTCTTTTGTGTACATACAATAAAGTCATGTAGGCTACTGGTACAGATGCACTATGCTCAGTTATGAGGGGTGGTACGAAGTTGGGGAGGGGGTTGTCCCGCGAAAATATCTTCCCATTTTCACTGGCGGATCCAAGGGGGGGCCAAGGGGGGCCATGCCCCCCCCCAAAGGTGAGCCAAAAAGTGTTTCCGAACATCCGCTAAATCATATGATTGGAAATTAAAAAATCGAGAGGAATAGCAGTGGTAGACTAGTCTAAACCTTTTCGTTTTCTGGTTTAAAATTAAATGCAGAGCTCCCAACTGACCCGCAATTCGCGGGAATTAGACCCGCATTCTAACACCCAAACCCGCTGACCCGCACAAGCGTCCGAAAAATCCGCATTGTAATTGTCAAGTATACAAGTATACATAAAAAAATTTGCATCAAATTTTGACTTAGCAACCATCATTTCTTTAGCATCTAGCATAATAGAGTATAAAACCTCCTTTACAGCATCATTTGAACCTCAAATTAGCCTATATTTCTTTTCATTGGGGCGAGCAGCGAACATTTTCATGCCACGGGAAAGAATGAATTATCACCTACTATTCAATTTATTGATGTTACACCAAAAAAAATGCATATTTCTCAGAAAATTTTGGGTGACAATAGCCTTTCTAAGTGCCACCATTTTACATGTAGGCATCACCAGGATTCCCAAAAAATTCAAAAGGGGAGGGGTACACCCCCTCCCCTTATACCCCTCCCCCAGGACGGCGATCCGTGACATGGACCAGCATTTGCCTTCTCAAGAGTTGGGAGCTATGTAAATGTATGAGCATGAGGATTTACATTTTAACACCATTTTGCAGTTACAGGCTGGTTGTAAGAAATTTATAACCTATGAGAAATAAAATTTCTTGAGAAAGATGATCCCAACTTTGTTTTATAAATATTTTAGAAAATTACACCTGGGAAACATTTTTTTAGAAGTAAATTAACATCACCATTGTACACTTTTGTCGCACCAAATTGCATCGGAGGGCATTCAGCAATAGAAAATTTTCCAAAGGGGAGGGGGTCACCCCCTCCCCTTGGACCCCTCCCCCATATTACTCTTTTGCCACTTTGGCCCCTCCCAAACAAAGGCCCTGGATCCGCCAGTCAAGGGCGGCGGAAGCACTTTTAATCTGGGGGGGCACCGACATCAAAGGGCACTTTGCAGAAATTCGATTGGACTGATGCAGCCTTATATTAAGTACCCTTTATAACTCTTATTGTATTATCTTATTTGCGTATACATATCACTCCATCAAGCCCCCCCCCCCCCCCCCTCAAGGAAAATATGCATATATCACTGCAATATCCAATGAACAAATTGGGAAACAAGGAACAAGTTTTCTTTTGAGACAAAATGAGGTGAAATCACGCTAGTTGCCAATGTAGGAATCTTCCGAATTAGAGTTTATTTCTTGTTAATATCTTAACAAATTTTTGCCATTCGAAATAGCTCTGAGTTTGACCGACAGAAATTCATTAAAAGTCAGGGGCGTAGCCAGGATTTGGAAAGTTGTATGCACGACTATCTGAGCGGAGCGCCAACATCGGTTGGCGCGGTGCGTACTAGAAATTTTTTGGTCTTACGAACCCCTCAGATGGCCGGAAACGGCCCTCCCGAGTGTTCATTCTGGTTCCCTGGCCTCTAATTGCTAACTTGGGACACCTCAATTTTTGTGTAGAAAAAGGGCACATTTTTAACCTGAGGAAAAGTGGGGGGCACGTGCCTCCTGTGCCCCCCCCCCCCCCGGTTCCGCCGCCAGTGCCCATTTTGCCACAATCTTTTCCCTGCTAGCATAGGCGTAGGAGGCTGCAGCCCCCTCATTCAAATATTTTTGTGAAAATTGGGGCAATATGCTGAGAATTTTTCGGGAACCTACTAAAAGAAAACTAAATTGCAATGATGTAGCTAAAGGAATTCAATAGTTTAAAAAAAATCTCCTTGGTCTAAGCTTGCCCAACTAATTCGCCATTACTAATGTGAAAGAGAGTTTTGACATAATTGGCCCTCCATGCTTTTTGTCCATCTACATAAGACATTTCGTTGTTTACATTTAGCATGCCGCGGTATACTGCGCAACTTTCACGGACCTTACGGTACACGATGGCATGCGATGTAATTACCGATGCATGCCTATATGATATACATGTACATTAACAGGTTGAACGCGCGCGAATAAAATTTGGTTACATTTTTCGGGCAAGTCGTTACAGCCCCCCCCCCCCCCCCTCCCAATCAAATTGGACTCTTATGCCTGCTATCCACCTTAATCGGATTTGAGTTGACTTAACATAATATTAGCGCTTAGAGGCTTTTGCATTCTGCTCCTTATAAATTCCTATTATTATCGTATTAGGACCACGCAAAGGCCGAGTAACTTTCATATACGGGCCTTCTGTGTGTGAACCTCCTAAGCTGCAGACAAGTGTACTCAAATAGATGCTTAGTATGACCACAGCTGGATTGGGAAATACTATCGAATTAACATACAGGAGTATATTTAACATAACAATAGTGTACTTAACAAACAAGTAACGCCAAAACAATAATAACAAAGATCTTTACCTAAATACCGTACATTGTTTGCGCGTACCAATATTCAGAGGTGGGAATTTAATTCAAAGATATACCATGTGAATTATCGAGCTTTCTTTAAGCTGTGAATGCCATACCCGTGGTACGGGTTGAAACTGATGCTTTTTAAGAAAAGTCACCCAGGAAAGAACCTGGCACAAACAACCGAACGACTGATCCGCCCGCTCTCAACCCCAGTCCCCTTGCATCGAGACTGTGAGATCATGTTGAAACTGATGTGTGGATATGTCTCCGTTTCTCTTAATTAAAGTAACTGTTTGTGCATCGCGTGTAGCCTCCTCGATTCCTACAACCCGCTATCCAGATACATGAGCACGAGTTAGTTTGTAAACCTATGGATTCAGAACTACGTCGAGAAAATCGACCATATTTGGGCATTTCGAAAAGGATTGTATAGCAGTTTTCAGTGATGGCCTCTTCCTTTACAACTTTAAAAGCAAAATGGAACAACGACAGAACAGTCCTTACTTGCGCTTAACAGTTGAATGAATGTGTAGAGGGTAAGTTATGTTCGTTATTTCTTCAATGCTTCGGGTTAAGCGTGTTACGGAGATCTTCCTTCCCGCCACCAATGTAAAGCAGCGGACCCAGCATATTGTGTTACAGGAAGTGGCGTAGGTAGGGGGTTAAAGGGGGAACGTGCGCCGGGTTTGGGGGCGCTGAAATGAGACAATGAGAGTAAAAAAAGTGAGCACTTTTTAGTAAAACATGACGAAATTGATGGATGTCTTCAGGCATGAATATTTTCCAGTTACTAATAAGGATCTGAATATAGTTGTATTTAATGGCAAATTTATAGATTGTGATTTCTTTTCAGTCCATTTCGACCGTTTTCTCTCTTTTTTTTTAATCCTGTTCTGTAATGACTACATGTCACGGAAATTTCGGGTATTTCAGTATACAGTTCCAAGGTGGAAATATATACCACTACGTCGAGTGAGACTATCTGCTTTGGCAATCCTTAGTGTTGAGCGCGATGAAGGAGACAACATTAACTTTGATCATGGGCGCAGATACTGGTGGGGACAGCGGGACGCGTCCCAACCAACTTTTTTTTCAGTGGTGGGCCCGGGACATGATATACCGTGTCCCCACCAATTTGTCTTGACCAAACGCTGCATTTCAAATTCCCCTGTAATGAACTTTGGCGCAGTTTGATCCAGTATTGTGAAAATGACATGCAGCAGTTTTCATTTTATTATATTTATCCACAGTTGTTTAACATGGACGGAAATCGCATTTGCGGCAGTCTATAATTGTTTTCTGGGAGAGGACCTCAGACCCATCGTATACAAAAGTCTATTTGGATTATTTGTCCCCTGATTTTTTTTTCTGCAGACGCCCATGTATTTCCCAAAATTTAATTTCTAAGCCATGAGATCTAAAATTTAAGGTAGCATCATTGGGTCTGGGAAGTGTTATTTCGGCGGTCTGGGAGGTATATTTGCCAAAAAATTCTTCTACTCTACGCGCTAACCCATGGTCGTTCTCCGCTTAGATAGTATCTGAGAACAGACACGCGGCCCCACCATTATCCAAGACTGATCTTCGCCCATGCAAGGGCGGCGGAACTGGGGGGCACAGGGGGCACGTGCCCCCCCACTTTTCCTCAGGTTAAAAATGTGCCCTTTTTCTACATAAAAATTGAGGTGTCTTAAGTTAGCAAGAGGCCAGGGAACCAGAATGAACACTCGGGAAGGGCCGTTTCCGGCCATCTGAGGGGTTTGTAAACCAAAAATTTTCTTGTACGCTCCGCGCCAACCAATGGTGGCGCTCCGCTCAGATAGTCGTGCATAAAACTTTGCAAATCCTGGCTACGCCCCTGACTTTTAATGATTTTCTGTGGGTCAAACTCAAAGCTATTTCGAATGGAAAAAATTTGTTAAGATATAAACAAGAAATAAACTCTGATTCGGAAGATTCCTACATTAGCAACTAGCATGATTTCACCTCATTTTGTCTCAAAAGAAAACTTGTTCCTTGTATCCCAATTTGCACATTGGATATTGCAGTGCTAGTATGCATTTTTCTTTGAGGAGGGGGGGGGGGGGCGTTGATGGAGTGATGTGTATACGCAAATAAGATAATACAATAAGAGTTATACTAGGGTACAAAATATCAGGCTGCATCAGTCCAATCGAATTTCTGCAAAGTGCCCTTTGATGTCGGTGCCCCCCCCCCCCCAGATGAAAAGTGCTTCCGCCGCCCTTGCGCCCATGACTTTGGTCATGTTATTAACTTATTTGCTGACTCAAAAGCGCGCAAAATGCAGTTGCGAGTTTAAACCATATTACAAATTCAGCAGCTTATAAGACGCTACTATAAGATAAATTTAGAGAATAAGAAAACTAAGCTGTTTGCGATAATTACAACAGCCTTACAACTTACAGGATAATGGTAAAGTTGTATACAAAGTTGCGAACATCGTAATGCAGTTTTAATAGTAAGAAAGATCCTATACTATCTATGAGAGAATAATAATAGTTATTCGGGTTCAAATAATGTTGTTTAGACAGTTTACTTATTTTTACAGTGCATGGTACGGTACGGATATGCTTAAAGCCTATACAACCAATATTTATTTCACAATATTTTAATTATAATTATGAAGAAGAGGGTAGGGTGAAGGAGAGGGTAGGGTGAAGGAGAGGGTAGGGTGAAGGAGACAAGGAGACGGTAGGGTGAATGAGAGGGTAGGGTGAATGAGAGGGTAGGGTGAAGGAGAGGGTAGGGTGAAGGAGAGGGTAGGGTGAAGGAGAGGGTAGGGTGAAGGAGAGGGTAGGGTGAAGGAGACAAGGAGACGGTAGGGTGAATGAGACAAGGAGACGGTAGGGTGAATGAGAGGGTAGGGTGAATGAGAGGGTAGGGTGAATGAGAGGGTAGGGTGAAGGAGAGGGTAGGGTGAAGGAGAGGGTAGGGTGAAGGAGAGGGTAGGGTGAAGGAGAGGGTAGGGTGAAGCTATAGGAGAGGGTTAGGTGAAGCTATATGAGAGGGTAGGGTGAAGCTAGGAGAGGGTTAGGTGAAGCTATAGCAGAGGGTAGGGTGAAGCTATAGGAGAGGGTAGGGTGAAGCTATAGGAGAGGGTAGGGTGAAGGAGAGAAGGAGGGGGTAGGGTGAAGGAGAGAAGAAGAGGGTAGGGTGAAGGAGAGGGTGGGGTGAAGGAGAGGGTAGGGTGAAGGAGAGCAGAGGGTGAAGGAGAGTGTAGGGTGAAAGAGAGTGCAGGGTGGGGAGGGGCGGGACGAACATACTAATTTTTATTAGTGTTCAAAAATTCAAAAAAAGTGTGTGGAGGGGGGGGGGGTGATCTAGAGGTATGATGGGGTATGGAGGAAAAAGTCGTCCCGACACTGAACTGAGTTTGGACTTATTTGATGCCAATTTTATGAACTCATTGTTGAACTTATTTGATGCCTATTTTATATAGATGTTACACCAACTTTTAACTGTTAAATATCCGCCATTATTCGTTCGATATGTGTTAGAGCATGACAAAGAACGGTCATGCTGTAGCTTCGAATATATTCCTTTTCAGTTAGGCCTATCCTTGAAAGCGAAACAGTCAGAAAAAATTACCGTATCCAAATGAAAGACAAATTCGTAAAGCGATGTTTTAGTATGTAAGTCTGTAGTGTTGCCACTTATTGATTAGATGCATTTCAATTATAACGAAATCTCACTGAACCCCTCCCTATGCCTTTGACTGTCCCAACCCCACCAACACGGCTCCATTCAGTACATATTGTGTCGGGTGGGTTCAAGATATTCCACATATTGAATTGGAACGGTCACTATTGTCGGTGGTTGCAGTGGTGTTGGTCAATTGTTGACACTGTGATCCATCCATCCCACCAGGGGGTAGGAGTGGGGGGCACTGGGGGACGCCCCCACTTTTTCCAAAATAGCAAATGTGCCCTACTGGCAAATAAAATGTGCCGCGTTGATGAAGAACTGTCTGTTGGATATCTTAAGCCTTTGTTAAATTTAATATTTTATTTTATTATTTATCTTTAGTCTGTACATGCTATTTTAAAATGGCATCCCATATCATTTTGTAGCACGGTTAACAATAAACAATCTCAATAAATAAAAAATCAATGTTGCAGCGCACCATAATAGTATTGATAGCATATATACTAATTACACATTATATATATTTAAGTGATATAGCCGGTGTGTATCGGTTTATAGATAACGAGTGGTGGTTGTGGAATGAGAAAGTTCCCCTCTGGTGTTCTGCCCCCCCCCCACACTTTTTGGAAGCTTCCTACCCCCTGTATCCCACCCCCACACTTGTCCAACTACTTCCAAGGAACTGGTTTCCTGCTAGTTATGGCACTATACTTTCAACTCGTAACCTATAATTGACTTTACGTTGGTAAGCTGTATTCTAAGATTGCTTTCTCATGTACTGTAAATAGTTTCTCGTATCCCTTGATACCGTTCGTAATCCGAGCGGAAATATCATATTTGCGATTGAACACAAACATGCTCGCTGACGACGATAAAGAAATTCTATGGCCTTTGAAACGAGGGCTGCTATTAATCAAAACTTCCTTTCAGTCCTGGTATTATCGTCAACCAAGCGTAAGTTATTTTACTATGACACGGAGTATCAACATGTGGGAACTATTTACTAAACCTTTATATGTGTTTATTGCTAGAGGCGAGCAGTTATGCTTGATACCGTCTCGGCGCGCAGTGATAGAATGAAAAGTTCAGTTGTTGAAGTTTCGTTAATAACATATACGTTTTAGTCGAAATTTCTCCGACATTTATTAATGAAGGGTGTGTGACGAAACCGACGGTTCGTTCGGTTTGAGCACAAGCAGAAAAAGTAAAAAGCGACACTGTTACATGCTATTTCAAGTACGTAAATCCTGTTCCGAAGACCGTCTAGAAATATTATTGAAAGAAATGTCTAACTCCAACAACGCTACGAGATCCACGATGCATTATCAGCCTTCCACCGTGCAGGCGTGATCGTTATATAGGCCTATGCTAGACATACATGACTCTTTGAACTTAAAGATTCTTGCTTGTCGATATATTTACAAATTTCGTCATGCATGAATAAACATCTTTACAATTTTGAAAGACAATATGAGCACGACCATCTTGTATTGAAATACCTATGACGTCAGTTTAACCCAAACTATCATGGCAACAGTGATTTGCCAACAATATCTGAGGGGCACTGAAGTGGAACAGCAGTAATATATCATTACCAAAGATCGTGTACTTGTCTGTGCAAAGGCTTTGCGAGAAGATTCCGGAATACCGTAAACGTCTGTCTGTTATTAAAAGGAACACACATCGTAGAGACTTTGGGCGCATATATACTACAGAGCAATTAGCGAGACGACCAGTCGCGCGATCAACTCGGTTTACATTGGTGAAAAGAAACTGACAAACAGACAGAGAGATCAACATGTCGTATCAACGTCGCGTTCCCTTCAGTCACCCAGGATTTGACGATTTTGCGCAACCGTCCTTTCCCCCTGTGCGACGGACGGACCCGTGGGAAACGTTTACGAACCGTCCTAGCCGAGGTTTTGACCATAGCTTTGGCGACGCATTGAGGGACGATGATTTTTTTACATCTGGGTCGATCGTACCACATCGGGGTTACTTCGTGACTACTCCGAGCAGACAAGGCTTAGATACTAGAGTGCCAACTGGTGTCGCCACCGGGGACATGCAGTTGACGAACACCGAGTTCAAGGTAGCTGTAGACGCCGCTAACTTCAAACCAGAGGAACTCGACGTAAAGGTGAGCGACTATAGGCCTATTATAGGCTATATATATATATATGTATTATAACACGATGTATTACGTCTACAACATTATGTAGACCTACATGTAGGTCAGATATACATGAATTCTCCGTACAGTATTGTAGGCATCTTATTTAGTTCTGTGGTTTGCCAATTTTAAGTGTTGTATTTCTAACGCTTCTTTTATCAAAATAAGCCTTTAAAAAGTGATTAAACAATACCTTTTCGATTAAATGATTTGTCTGAGTGACGTACTACAAAACAAATAGATGTTGTATCCCTATAGTATGCAAAGTATGTGCGTTGACCTAGACTAGTAATACGTATATAGTATACACTACAACGGGTAACTTGCAGAACATATGATATTGGCCTATCTTAGTTAGTGGACTTGATGTCTTTTTTTTTGTCAGATCCGTAACCATGACACCCCATCCCTCCCACAAAAACACACACACTCCCTCCCATCACATGTCAGCCCATTGTCATATGTTCATTGTTTAAATCCCGGTAAACCTGTTTGCTAAGGGAGTGAACTAAATACAAGTTTTCTTGAATATTTTGGAAGAAACATCTTACTCATCTTATTGACACATATTTTAAAGCCTCAGCTGCCGTGATGGCGCGTGTAGATAGGTAGACCATGAGTTGCTTTTCAACACGTAGTGCCATTTCTTTGAAGTTATTTTTCTTCAGCGCTTTCTTAATCTTACACGTTATTATTGAGGTAGCTAATGAGTTTGCGAAGGGTTCACATAAAGTATTATGAAGGTGAAAACTTAAGTGTTTTCATTTGATCAACATAGCATAATGCACAGGCTGACAAGGTCGACGTCGCTGTAAGGTGCAATACTTTACACATTTTCCGTTAGCATCCAATTCATTATATAGACTCGTGTCACCATAAACGTTGAATAGGGAACCTTGAAAAGCCATTCTTTCGTTGAATTCCTTTGCCACAGAATAATTATGTGTATGTTTTGCATGATAAATTAAAAGGCATTCTATATAACCTTGATTTATTCTCTTTTAAATTAAAGAACTGTAGCCAGTAATCTACTTTTACCCATTGCATTTAGACTATATTATGCTTGTGAAGTCGCAGAAAAAATAACACAAACAAGGCTTAATAGCGACGTTTTCAATCCAGGAAACTGTGATTTCTTATTTCACATAACTAAGATATAGGTGTAAAATATCAAGGGCGTAGGAACCGGGGGGGGCTGGGGGCGCCAGCTCCCCCAGTGAAAAATATGGGGGGACGGAAGTATCATTCCGCCCCCCCCCCCCGCTCAGCAAGTCAGAAAACCCCTTTTTCATTTCCAAATCAGAAAAAAATCTCATTTGGAGCACCAAATTGCATCTAAGGCCAGGTGAAAATGCAAAATTATTTACAAAATGGAGTGGGTGTTGAAGTGTGCTATATTGCACCAAATTGCATCTGAGGCCACCTGGAAATGCAAAAAAAAATTCAAAGGGGAGGGGGACCTCTCCCCTTACACCCCTCCCCCAGGCCAGCCATCAGTCTTCAGCCCCCCCCCCCACTCAAAAGTACCTTCCTACGCCACCGTAAAATATTGTTGGCTACTTCGTACACAATGTCTGCTAAGTAGGCCTACAGTTATACTGTAGAGTTAGACGATATAAAAGCAATTTCATTACATCATTTTCGACATTCTCTGTAGACTGACGCCTTGGAGTGGCCCTTATAGGGCGTAGGGTTATTTCCCCCTATATATTGGCTTCAAATAGGCCTATGCTATAAAACGTCAATTGAGTCGTGTTGGTACGAATGCGGCTGACTGGGGGTACACTGGGGTAGGTGAGGGGTGGAGGAGGAGGATGAACTCTTGTACATATTACGAAAATTTCAGCTTCAGTCCTATCTATACCATGCCGATAAAATACATTTCACTGAACTGAAGATATTCGCTAACTCGTAAAGCAATCATTGTTTATACATTAACAACTTCATTGACATGACATAGGTACATGCACCTACATACTTACGTATCGAGTGCGGAATGTTGGGTTCGATTTTTTACTAAACCGATACACGGTTCAAAACCTCTATTAATAAGCCCCCCCCCCACCCCATGATTCCCACCCCTCTCAAATCAAGCAAACCAGGCTGATGTGTAGTCAGCAGAGATTACTATCGCTTCACAACAGAAAGGCAACTGCAGGCGAGAATTTTACATGCGAAAAGCCACGGTCTACATACATGTTGTAGGGCTTTATTACATGTTACCCAGACGAAATGTTAATATTTGCTTGAGAGTGATATATATATATATATATATGTATATATGTGTGTGTGTGTATATGTATATGTATATATATATATGTATATATATATATGTATGAATATATATATATATATATATATATATATATATATATATATATATATATATATATATATATATATATATATAGCCTCGTACGGAATATACCAATTATATATGAAACATGCCACATGTAATTAGCTGTACAATGTATTTTGCGCTCATATGTTTACCATGATGGCGGGCCGTATCGCTACGTTTCATACAGAGCCTAGTCGCTTTAATGAAATATAATTTCTGTGTTTTCATACAACGCATGCATGGGAGAAGTAGGCATCCAAGTTATCGATGTTATAGCCCTAATACATTCCCGTCACATTCTTAGCATTCTTGAGATTATTGTAGTCCAACCGTATACTTCGACACCTACGTATAACAGTGAGATGCTATGTAACACTAACAGCTCCCTGATTCTAATAACTCTGTATATAAGCGTGTGCCAGTGTAGGATGTCTGTTTGTTTAGAGGTTCAGTTATATCTGTGTATACGGGCAACATACCTATCCGATGACATATGTTAGAGAGCCTTGTGTATTATTATAACGAGGACCTCCATAAGATAAACATAGACAACCCAGTAATGGGGTCTACATATCTCCGTTGAATGTTCCTTGTGAACATTTCAGACAATACACTAAGACGACATTGCTGTCTGACAATTCGAATGATAACTTTAGGCAGAGTTGTAGTCTTAGCACCTCTGCATGCATGGCAGAGATGAAGAAACAGATGGAAAAAATAAAGCTAATGAGAGGAGATTACATCTGTAAACCAATTAATTCCAAGTTGTTGTTTTTTAAACTATTAATTAAGTTTTCAGTGTGATAAACACCTATAGAAACGAAGCATAAACACAGAGATGCTACATAACGCATAAGCTTAACTATTATAATGCCATATTATAATTTTAATTGTAATATAGTAAATTCCAATATGTGTTTGTTTAACGATTCAACTGATAGCACAGCGCATCACCGAACGACACGGTTCTGTATAGTGCATATATGCTAACATATATATATATATATACTGCGAAATTTAGATGATTTTGCCAATATCGATAATTAATTTACCAGGACAGTTACTACTGACTACAATGTATATCAACAAACTATGCTGCAGAATTAACAAGCATACAGTCACATCAGTCTTCATTAATGGCTCACGCATGGTTTGATGAGGTGTGACTCGCTACACATAAATGTATTTATGTCATGAATGATAAATTATGCAGAGCGCCATCTGTTATCCATAGCCTAATTATAGAGAACTGTTTGCCACAAGTCATTTGCGACCAATTCATAAAGGGAAGCAATTGTTTTTCTTCAAAATATGTATGAACCCGTTTGGCAGGCACATGTGCAGGTTCACGGTATATCAATAGCAACGCCCTTACCTATTTTAGGCCAGTTATCGAAGGTGGTGTTTATGCGCAGTGTTCATACTATAAGCCGGTTTACCTTATTCGGACACGCATTCACATACTGTTGAAATCTTCAGCTTCACTAAAAGTAAAGAGTCTATCAAGAGCCCTAATTTAACAGTCACTCCCCACTCCTATAAAGCGCGCTTTTATCTGATATATGCCTGATGCCTTTCTGGAGTTCCTATCTCTCCCCCCCCCCCCCCTACTAACAGCTGACATTAACCATACACGGCGGATGTCGCCGATGACAAAGACAGCCGTAAACAAAATTGTATTATCTACACGATTTGACTATGTTACCTGTATACAGAGCATATCTGAACGCAGAGACTTTCGTCCTCAAGATATCACCATAGTTACGTTGTCGAGTATGTATGTAATTCTAACAGCAACAGACTTGGAGGGCGTTGTGGTCAAGTGGTTAAGGCACTGGACTTGTGATCTAATCTAAGGATTTCAGGTTCGAGCCCTGGCCAGACCATTGCGTTGTGTCCTTGGGCAAGGCGCTTTATCTCCATTGCCTCTCTTCACCCAGGTGTATAAATGGGGACCTGCGAGGTAACTTGTAAATATAGTTGCATGCGCCGGTTTGTGGCTGCACCCTATGGGAAGTCCCCCGGGGGACACGTTGTTGTGGTGCACTGTGGTGCCCCAGGAGAGATTGATTGAATTGTGCACACTTTGGTGTGTGGGTGTGACAAGTTACCAATGACCAGGGGTTAAGTTGTAAAGTCATGTGAGGAGGCATTAGCCTCATACAAGACTGTAAACCTTCAACTTTAACTTTAACTTGTTTCATTTTAATCGGTTGGGGTTGTTGGGGGTGGGGCCTCGGAAGTTTGGTTGTCTGTGCTCTTCGTGTAGTAGTGGCGTGGAAAGGATTTCAAAGTTGCAGGGGTGGGGTGGCGGTCGGGTGGGGTGGGGGTGGGGAAAATTAGAAACTTCCCAGACTGATTTAGGTAGGGATACTGAACTCGATGCATGATTTAGGGTCATGAGGTAGGAAAGGCCAGAGGTGAATCCAGGATAAAGGATGGGTGTGACCATTGGGTCGTTGGAGCCAACTCCCATGTAGGGGGATCTCTCTATATGAAATTCTAGACATGCAAACTGGGGCATATTTAGACCATGGATTAGATATTGTGCTAGTAAATACTATTGAACTTTTGTGTGATGTTGAAAGGGGGCTGTACCTCCCCACTACTTGGATCTCCGCCTAAGGGCGATCCCCCCCCCCCCCTCCCCCTTGAATACACAACTCGTGTATTCTCAACAGACAGGCAAGACTGAATTACAACTATTGCAATCAAAGGGACTGCCTAGCCCCAATTACCACCCCCATTCCTACATAGGCCACACTAGTAATGTGCAAGTGAAATCGTTGAGTTGTTCTTCAAAAACGATTTCGAATTCATTGTGTTCAAACATTCAGGCAATATGACGTCATCGTTTGCAAGAAATATATTTTCCTTCTCGTTTCCTCTCAGTTAAATAATAAAACAAGTATCTGAAATTACTCCCTTAAAACGCATAACATTTTCTTAGGCATGCATTATTGTTGTTATTATTATCAAAGAAGAAATGAATTTGTCTATGTAGGCCTACAATTATAGGCCTACATAGACAAATCCATTTTCTCAGAGCACGTAATATTCATGCTTCAAGGATTTTCGTCTGTAAAAAATACATTATCCTGAATATTGCCCATGGAACTTGCCTCGGGAACCGTGATTACAGTAATATCAAGTAAAGCACGTTTCCATGGAAACCTTAAGCAAAGTTTTCGTACCGTAGCCTACACAAGTGATGAATTTTGTCCTATAGGAGAGAAGACACTAATAAGAAGGCCATTTTGAGGGCGGCAAAGACTGTCGCGCGGCGAAGCATGTCGCCTTGACAACCTTTACGCAGCGGCATTCTAATGAATTGTTCGGAAGTAGTTAAGTTTACGATGAAAATATGTTAGAAAGTAGTATACATGTCAGTTTGTTAGTATCCCCGTACATATGTTCTATGTATTTAGTATAGGCTTATTTGCATATGGCTGCAGTGTCGAACAAATCTGATGATGTCATTTTGGGCAACCAACACGTACCTTGAAATCATTTAGTGGAGCATGATTAGTTGGATCCCAGCGGTAGTAAAACCGACTCAAGAGGGTACAAGGTTTTCGGCCGAGTGCGTCGTTAATTATTATCTTAGATTATACTCTTTTACTGAACCATCTTCAAATAGAAGGTAAATGATGGACTTCAAATATAAACCTCACATCACCATTCACCACCTTCCCGCCGTCTCTATTGCATGCTAAAAGTTCATACACAAACACAGATGAGTGTACAATTAGATACCGTGTATGAGGGAAATGCGTATAGAAAGGTTTGTTTTGGGGGAAATGTTTAGGCTTGAGAATCTGAGACCGTTTTAGGACTATCATAGTTTAGGATACAATACCTCTAAGTCTCGACTTCACACGTTCGTGCATTAAACTAAAATAACAAATAATATCAACTTAAAACCATGCAGACGAATATTCAAATCAATTTTGTCTTAGTAGATGAAACAACATTCTACAATACCATATTTACCACAATGCCATACTTACCACAATGCCATACTTATTACAATGCCATACTTACTGCAATGCCATACTTACTAAAATGCCATATTTACTACAATGCCATACTTACTACAATGCCATACTTACTACAATGCCACATTTACTACAATGCCATACTTACTAGTTACTACAATGCCATACTTACTATTAAACATTCTTTTTTACAGATTGTCGACGATGAGGTAACTATTCACGGAAAACACGAAGAAAAGAGCGACGCACACGGCAGCGTGTCACGTGAGTTCACCAGACGGTATAAGCTTCCGGCAGACGTAGACCCAGCTGACGTCAGTTCCTCTCTGTCCGAGGCAGGTGTCCTTAGCATCAGAGGACCAAGGAAAGGGGGGCAAGCAGCGGCGAAGAGTATTCCTATCTCGATCCAGGGGAAACCTGCCGTAGAAGGGGCTAAGAAGTAGACCAGATCCCGCAACCTCGTGTAGGCTATATCGAGCGTGTTATTAAATGATACTGCATCGCTTGCAAGTTTGTGCTTTAACCTTTGTACAATATAATATTAGTCATAACAATTGCCAAAACTCATTGTGCTTGTAAAATGTCAAACAGTGCTTCTCCGCCCAGGAAATGGTCTGTAATCGTTTGGAATTCCCACAGGTTTTTTCAGAGAGATGGAAAGGATGAGGAACATCTAGAAAATCGGAGTAACGGATATTGGAGAATGATATGAAATACCGCCGCCAAATCAATTCTGTAGTTACGGTACTTCTGGAGGGCTATAGGCTGAAAAATCAAGGTGAATCGCGGTTCTTCCACGATAGAATTAGGTAAACGATAGTTAACTTAATTGTTTAGATTCGTGTCATTGTTACTTCCACACCGGTTGCTATATCGATGGAAGGACAGAGCCTTTTACCCATTTTGACGTTAGGGAAATTAAATTTGCAAATTTAGGCTATCGAACTTTCAATGGACAAACAATTTCAATCTATTCAGTTTACTGTGTAGTTTTGTTTCTGAAATATTTTATGAAGAGGAAAACATGATATGATTGACTAGACCGTTGAAAGTTGTAACAATAGGTGGCGGAATTACAGTATGATTCAGTTTGAGCAAACGTAGGCTTGGCGATGATTTTATCCAAGCATTTTTCATTCATCTCTTCAAATCAGTCTAGAAAGAAGAGAGGAACGGTAGCGTCATATTCGACTCATAATTGCTTGTAATAATGGTGTTTGGTTAGGGAGGCATCTGTTCAACAAATTCAGCAGCAATGAAGGCCTCTTATACTTCTACCCGCTTGTGATTTTTAATGCGTTTTTCTGCCCATCAACATTTACTGGAAAAAATATGGAGATATTAAAAATTAAAGACTTGCAAAGAATTGTAGGACAGTAGTTTTGCTCTGTAACTAACATATATAGTGCATGTATAAAAATATTAACATGTTTTATGAATATCGAATAATTTAAATTGTTTATAGAATAGTTTATAGAAAGGCGATTTAGCGGCATTATCAAGATAGCCGGGAACACAAAACGATAGGTACGTGACGATTATCCGAGGGGTGGGGAGAAGGTGGTGGGAAAAATTGACCTTCCATATAAACCTCTTGTGGTAATAGCCGTAGTGTGAACAGTACGCGTCATGGGTAAGCATCTATTATGAATTAAACGATTCAGAACCATGAAATTGGGTGAAGGTGGTGGGGAGAGGGTGGGTGGGGTGGGTTTGGTGGGGAGAGGTTGCGTGGGAAGAGGTTGGGTGGAGAGAGGTTGCGTGGGGAGAGGGTGGGTGAGGAAAGGTTGGGTGGGGAGAGGTTGGGTGGGGAGAGGGAAGTTGGTGGTGGTGGGGGGGGGGTGGTGGCATCAAATAATAACACATACTTATTTCCGATGAGATTTATGTGTAGATTCATACATTTTGTATCAATTTTTTTTTTACTATTCTGCTGTTCGCACCGTAATTAGATGCTACGTACATCTGAAATAAAGCTAATCTTAGATGATGTTCATTGAGTGATGTATATACTTAATTCTTGCGTCCACTAACATTAACACCGAGGAAATATTTGTTTTCAATAATTTCGACCCGCATGTACGTAAAGAGTATCGATGATGGGAAGAGGATTGTGTCGGTGTGACTTTGTATCTCGGTTGCACCGGGAATTAGAAGATAGTCCACGGGGGTCAGTTCTGCGAAATCATATTCGCTGTCTCTAAATCTTCGTTTTGGTGAGTGCGCTAAAGCTGTATGTAGATATCAGCAAATTGTCTGCATATGTGTAGCAGCTAGGGGAGGATGAAAGTAGGTAAGTTGTGGTTGTGTTTTGGTGGGGAAGGGGGGGGGGTGGGAGCTGGGCAATGACAAACAAACTTCGAATAAAGGAGTATCACACACAAACACTATATAATATAGATCTCTGTCAAAATTATCAATATTAAATAAAGAAATTAATTCAAAAGGCAAGAATATAAAATAGTAGGTAGAATATGTCATATATAGGTAGACTTAATTCTTCTTTGCGAGTGCCACTGAGAAAAAAAAAGAATTTTACAGCTGTTGGGGATTTGCACTAAGCAGCTCTTTCACACACGTAATATCGCTTTCACACAGTTTACTAATCGTATGCGTGGGTGAGTGGGAGAAGATATGAGTGATGGTGAAGATAGGGTGTTCCTGTACTTGCAATGCAGTAGATTATAGGTACCACACCACAATTGGAGTAGTGCACATCCGCTCGAAAGGTTAACCATTGTCAGAGAAAAGGACATAAAAGTACCTAATGTAATGCTTGTTAAAGCATGTTATCAATTACCATCATTGTTGGTTCTGCCTTTATATGGAAGAGCATAATTTAAAGTACAGATGATGTGAAAATAGGGAGGATCGAAGGTGATATAAACCATCTTAGAAAATCTTTGGTTAAATGTTGATATTACTCCGAGGGAGAAGATGGAAGGGTGGGGGGTTCAGTATGCTAAACTTGCTCATCCTCTAGCTCAAAATCTAAAACGGTCATGATATGGAAATTTACAAGTGCCATGATAGGCCAAGATCTCAGCTATCATGTGGTGGGTAGGATATACCAGTTGAACACTTCTATCTATGCTTTGGCAGGTCTTAAAAGTGACAAGTTTAGTGTGTAAGTCAATGGAACAATTAATTGTGCTACGAGACCAAAACTGACACACAGTCAGAACCTTTTTAACTTTTCCACGGTAACGGTCAGTACACTGAGAGGATGAAAAGTACTCTGAGAGGATGAAATAACAGAGACACAAGGAGGATTGAAGGTGATACTCGTCTTTGTTGTACAATAACTTTTCTTTACATGAAACAAACAGGTCTTGGAAACCCACTGATAGAGATTTACATACTATTTCTTCAAGTTGTTAGTATTTGAAAAGATTATGGACAAAACATCATTCAAACAAGAAAAAAATTAATTAATTAAAAGACTTATAAATAAAAAAAAGAGAACATAGTTCAGTTTGGTCTGAGAATGCAAAATCATAAGGAAATTGAACAATGACAGCTGATTAGTCTACAATTATTATAGCACACAACTGAGGGTGACAGAAAAAGGCAGTCGAAAATATAAATGGATGGTTTAGTCCATCACGGTTACCGATGCTGGGCTCAGGTAACTCCTCAACCTCCCCCCAACCCCTCCCCACTGCCTTCTCAAGTTGCCCAGAAACGACTGACTTTCCTGTAAATTTCCTGTAAATTTAATTTACATCAAGACTAAACGTCATTGCCTTCTTCAGACCAGTAGACAGAATATTTTCGAGACGATTAATCTTGGTTTTTAAGCCCCCTTCCTTACTACGGCCACCTTGTCCTGAAACACATCGTATGCTGTGTGTTTTATTCATCCATTTTCTTCACCTATTGCTTTTGAAATTCATTCACTTTTAACCTGCTGCTTAACCATCTTAAGCAATTCATCCATTCTTCAGTTCTTTCATAATTTCATCCATCTACCATTTCATTCATAGATGTTACCTCTGGCTCAATTAGCCTCTTAGTTTCATCTTAGCCACACTGGTGGTCATTGGTCAACCACTAGTGGTTCTTACTAAGGCATAATGTGATCGAAACCATCTTAAACAATTACACAAGATATGAGGGAAGAAGCTTCATAGCCTCAAGAAAAAGGGACAGGAAAGCTATTTGAGGAGGGGGTGGAGAAGGGGTTGGTGGGGGTGGGAGGAGTAAAGCTGGTGTGGCTTCATACAATCATCTATCTGAATTTAATTGACCTCCAATGGCTACCAAACAGAACATAATCCTTTTTAGGAAATCAAACGAAATGGCCATATTAAGCTGACGACACTGAAAGAGGTAGGCAGAACTTTCTGTTTTTTTTTGTGTACAGACCAAGTTCTAATCATCTTTCTAACAAACTTTACCAGCCCAGTTTCACATAGAATACCACTTTAACCACCACTTTAACCACATAAATTAAAAAATTTGTCATTTTCAAAACAATTGCACACCCACGACCGTAATTCTTAGGGAAGGCAATCCTGTAACCGAATGCTCAAGGAATAATGCAGGAAAACTTGAAGTTTTGACAGCATTAAACACTTGCATATTCTTACAAAAATCATTAAAAAGGAACAGGATTGATAATAAATCAAGGCAATCCTGTTAAGTTTTTAACCAATTGCAAGTAAATTCGGCAATTAATTAATATAATATCCATTCCTTTGTTTCCAAGACGGTCTTCATAAAGAAATGACAAGAGAGCTCCCACAGTTTACACCTATGCAAGATTTACAAGACACCTCGTAAGTAACATCATTTGCTACCAAGCCATAGTTATTAATTATGTATTTTATACAAAAACCATGTATGAGAAATTAAATTAAATGAAATTAGGGATTTCTCAATGGGTGTCCCCTTGATGATTGGATGTGATTTTTTTAAATTTAGTAACCTTTGACCACTTTTAAGCATGAAATTGGGTAACATTGTACAAAATATGTAAAAATGTCACTTCCATATTAAAAACATATCCCCAAACCAGTTAATACAGCACACATAAGAGTGAGAAATAACAGATGTCCAAGGTGCAAATATCGAGAAGAATATAAATAAAAACTCGCCAAAACTTTGGCTGTCCACCCTAGGTCATTATAACAAAATTGAACTGACACCAAGAAAGGATATTCTTAAAGATGTTTTTCTTTTTTTTCCTCCTCGTTATTTCATATCGTGTGCTAATACTGCTGTAAAAATTAATGGACCGAAAAAAAAAAATATAGAAAAATAAATTTTGAGGTATGAATATATATTTATACAGATGGTTTTATACAAAGCATGAAATGTGAACCAATAAAACTCACGAGAAGAGACTCAGCTGGTCAAATACTTTGATAGAAAAACTTTCAAGATGACAGTTGAAGAAAGTTTAATCACTTTTTTTCCTTTCTTTCTTAAATCGGTTGACCTCCTTGCGTTGATTCTATCGTAGTGATTGGTCTACTGGGCAAGTAAGTAGTATTGTAAATAGGTGAGTTTATAGAGACACACAGACAGATAGATCCAAGAGTGACATTCAGAAAAAAAAACATTCACAAAATTATACAACGTGATATGAACAAAAGATTCTGCGGGTGGCTTTTTGGTTGTCGTTGATGCAGTTGTGTTATGCGATGCAAAGCTGTACACCTATACCGTAATTTATGAAGTTATGCAACGATCATCTCTGACAATCTTTGACAAGTCAAAACTTGATCCAACAGAAAGAGTATGTGTGAAGCTAGACTACATCGCAAGTTAAATAGCATTGCTGACACTTCCATAAAAGCAAGTTCCCTTCACAGAAAGACGAAATTTAGTTGCGGTTTCTGGGGAAACCGAACGGACACGATCCAGCAATCTGCCCCACCAGAGTTGCACTAGAAGAGGTCACCGACAGTGTGTGACGAATGACCCCGACGGCAGCGACCACAAAACGAAACAAACGATATCTTAATCCAGGATCCAAATCATTTCTGTCGTATCTGTACTCGTTAATTTATCACACACCCTATGAACACGTCTTACACGGTAGAATATCTGTGTTGTGACAAGACAGGACACCAAATAACCTGCTCATGTCTGGATGCCTGCATAAGCCCCCTACCCCCCCTCCCCCTCCACCCCAAAAACCCCCGGTATTACAAAAGTCCTCAGCTTCATCGAGCACCTTCCACCGTCAGAGGCTGTCGATTTGGTGAGTTGTTCCGGGGAGAGCTGGTTGAATGGTGAGAACCTGTTGGGCTGGCTGAAGGGGGCGATGTTCTCATTAAGGCTACTGTGGGTGGTGCTGTACCGATCTTACATGATGTCGTTGTTGCTGTTGTTGATGATGATGATGACGATGATGATGCACTTGTGGTCTCTGGAATCCCTAGAAACAAGTATCAAGAAAATGTAACTATTGTCAATAATTAGCAATAAATAGCACAGTAGTATAATTTGGGGGGGGGGGGGGGGCTGTGTGCACCCTGTCACTGATATACATTGATATTCAAAGGCCTCCATCAGAATGCTAACGAGGGTTACAGTGTTTTAGAAAACAACAACGAAAATGCCGCAAGATTTGCTATGCCAAGTGACGTATTGACATATGCTGATGAAACATTCTAAAACATGTCCTTTTTACTAAAGAGGGTATATTTTCTAGAGAGTATTTGCTGTCGGTGTGCCCCCTGCCCACCCCCCCATTGGAATATTTTATATATCTCTCCATTACTTACCCACTTTATTGTTGTTTGAGCTTCCAGGTTTGGACTGTTGGTTACAATACTGACTACACATTCTGTGGTGGTTCTCCCAGTCTTTATGCTGACAAAAGGAGCCGCAATACCTCGCTGTGTTACAACCACTGCAGGTTTCATTTGCCTTTCGTCCACAATTCCAGCAGTTCTGCAGAAAATAGACCCACAACACCAAGCCTGTTTATGTTTGCGTTAAGTATCCACAATACCAAGCCTAATTATGTTTGTGTTCAAGTATCCACAGATCATCATATTGTTCATGATCATCTATTGTTCACTACATCTTAACATAGAATCACTTATCACAGTTTATCACAGTTTCAATGGTACTATTTTATTTTCTTTTGATTGAAATTGTCGTCATAGCGATAGGCCCCTCCCCCAAGGTCCTATGTGATGCTACGGGTAGGCACTTAACATGCACAGGCATGTCCAGCATTTTTGACAATGCCTTTGTTTGACTGATCTACGTATAAAAGATCAATTTAAACCTCAGTCTGCCCTTTTGTTAAGGGTGACTAGTGTCCCCACCCTGTCCCTCCTTCCTACCTCACTAGAATCTTCCTGCTGGTTGAGTAACGACACCGCCTCTTCTGCGGCTTTCTGTCTCGCCTCCACGATGGACTGATCCAGTTTGGCTCTCTCTGCGCTAACCATTTCGTTAGCCTTCTGTTCTGCCGCTGCGACAGCCTTCTGCAGTTCTGAGACTGCTTGCCTCTTCACCTCATTCACAGCCTCCTCTGTTTAAGAAAAGAGTGAATATGTACACAATATATACACAATATACACAATATCTACACAATATCTACACAATATATACACAATATATACACTTTCATGATACACGTCCAATATCGTCATCCCAAAGCTATGTATAAAACCCTCCGCTGGAATTGACTGGCAAAAGAGAAGATATTAGCAAAACTTTCTGGGAGTGGTGGCATGGCAATACAATTAACATGTTCAACTCATTACGGGTTGAGAAGACAACCTATGGGGCCTCCTGGGAAGAGAAACAACATCGTCATGTTTGGTGATTGATTGAATGGAACAACACCTGGTGAGCCACCGCCACCTTATTGACTTAGCAAAGCCACATGACAAAAGAGTGATGTAGAAGACAGCCAACATGAACCATTTCCATACAGGAGAGGGTGGAATCATGAAACAGGGTGTGAGTGGGGGGGGGGGAGGGAAAGCTGGTTGGGTTCAGAGTATTGATGGGGCATCCATTTTCTACATTGGCCAACCTCAAACTGCAATCACTTCTGGCTGTCATTGCTAAAATCACGATGATTTGCAGAACAGACAGAATTGGCCTAATATAAACCTGAAGTGAATTGCACTTCTCGACAAAAGAGTGTAAATTTCCAGATGAATTTTTCTGTTGTCATTAGCAAGGGTAAGCTTTCTTTTTTTGTGCAATCCTTATGTTTTAGCATTCACAGAACTCCCCTCAAAAATTTTGTGTTTTCCTCTTTCAGGAAGGACTATCCGTTCCTGCAATGTGTTGCATGCATCATACCACAAATCTTATTTGTTCTTGTGTGGTTTCTGGGCGTACTGTATACTAGACACAGGGGGTGGGGAAGGCATTCTAGAAGCCAATAGATGGACAGCAGGACCAAAGATTAAGACGGTGGGGGTGTGGATGAAACACCAATCATGAGATCGGCGGGTGGGTGGTGGAATGAAGCAGAGATGAATATCAGTATACACCATCTTAAAACCACAACCAGAAACACTAGTGAGAGAAATGAATGAATGTCTAGAGGGACACATTTGATTCCAATGGGGTGAAGAAACCATTATCACCAGACCCAGAGGTACCAGTGAGATACAGATGGAAGAGTCCGTGCTCGCAAGGGACAGTCTGGTGGGCACAACTGCTTTCTTTAAAATGTTTTTGGCTTCAAAGTTTCTGAATGGATGACAAAATGCACTTCAGAATATGCTATAGATGTCACTGCAAAGGACTTCATAAATTTGGGGTGACTATTGAGATGGTGCTTAAAAATAGCAACATGATGATTGTAATTGAATGGATATCCTTTGTAACTTTTATGTATTTCTTTCTATATTTTTTAGTTTTCTTCAAGGGCAAACAAGGTTTTCCCTTTTTTTTTGTTTTTTGGGGGGGGATTTTTTTTCTGGCACCGGAGAATTCCTCTGAGAAGTTAGAGAATGATTAATGTGAGCATTCACCCATTTTGTTTGATACTGCTGCTTGTGACGTACCAGCCCTCCTTTTGACCTCAGTGACTCTATCCTCCACTGGAGAAATGGCAGCCTCGCCGGATGGCGGCCTCTTGTTGAAATTCCGGTCCACGGACTGGGAGTGTCTTCGCGCCCACAGCGCCAGCTCCTCTCTGTCTTGTATGCTTCTCTGATGCAGGACAGCCAGGGCACGCTTCGTTTTCTCGACCATTCCCACAATGCATTGTAACATCTGACCAAGATAAATCAGAAAAATAAAACGTTTAGTGGTTACGATGCCTAAATATATTCATAGTGTGGTAAGCCATACATGTTAATAGGTACATGAACTTGTGCACACCAAAATGAAGAGGATTATCTATTGTCTAATGCAGCAATATATTAAAGGAAGGTATCAGGTTATCATGTTGGCAAAGAAGCATCAACCATTTAATTCACTGGTTAAGGATTCTACAGTATAGAATTGTTTTTATTCCTATTCCTAATGCAAATCCCTTTAAGATTTTTGATAAACTGAGAACTCTACATGAGATTTGTAAAATATTTTGACAAGCTGCAAGTCATCTGGTATAAATCACAAAACAAATTGCCAGTCTGAGACCAATTGAGATAACCTCTTTACCCAATTTTGCCACCTTTGAGATAACCTGTTGACCCCTTGAAGCTCAGAGGGGGGGGGGGGGGGAGAAAGGACCAGCTTGAGTGTGCTTAAAGCAATACTACATATCAACTTTCCTTGAACTTTCCTGGATGACTGTATGTTCTGTTACAGACATGATTATATAACCATTGTGCCTACCTATCATTAACTGACATCACCATACCAAGTATGAACTCGATCAGACGGTTGAAGAGATATTGCCAATATTATAAGAATTTTAAGGTTTAGCCCCGAATATGCATGACATGGGAACCACAACTAATAGGGCACATCTATACATCATGGGAAATCTACCTACCAAACACGACATTGACTCAACTTGTGCTTCTTAAGATATCGTGTTTACGAGCTGGCCGTCACACACACACACACATCAGCAAGATTCCAAAGGTTACTACTGAGCCTTCGGCATCGTAACCAAAAATGGCACTTTCCTCAACTAGGCTTTGAGTGAAGAAGTTGAAACACGAGAAGATGTGTCTCCCATGAAAGTGCCTCCTCCCAGCAAACTAACCGACATTTCAACTTAAGTTATTACTAAGTACCTGTTCTCCCACAGACTAGCTTGTATTTTAAAAGAATCCGAAGTCATCAAACATTAACGAGAGACAGTTTGACAGATTGTGAGAGTAGTGCAAGCTACTAGGATAGATTTATTGTGTAACGCTCACCGTTTCAACATGTTTCCACTCGTCTTCTATCCGGTCATCAAAGTAAAATGGATCCGGGAAGAGACTCTCTCTGGAGGGTGGATAGCCTGCTGTGTAAAGAAAACAAGTCATCTAACTCTATTACTTTTTACATCTTCTCCTCCTGTGTAAAGAAAACAACTCAATTTTACTTTTTACATCTTCTGATAATGTAGAGCCTTTGAGTATGTGCCTTCATGACTTTTTTTCCTTCTCTAATTTGTTCTAATAAATATTTTCAAATGGACTTCAATGATTCAACTGTAGCTTTCGTATTTATTCCTTTGGTAATTTCTGATTGAAATGATATTCTATGGATTACCATAGCAACAACATCTGATGACTCATTATGCAGTTTCCCAACATTTTGAGCAGAAGAGACAATGGGCTTTAATTTACATGAAGTATGACTGTTATTTATTGAATACACAAACAAACATGAGACTCAGAAATCTCAATCTACCTGTAAGCTCAGATAGGTCAATATCTATATTTATAATATCTCACTGTAAGTAGATTAATATTTGAAGTAATCGAATCTGCTGTTTCATTGACAAAATCAATTTGTTAATTTCTTTAAATGAAAGATTTTTATGTTGTCCAACGGCCAAGTATATTTCTCCCTGCCTCTTTTAAATTTCAGTAAGTTTTTCTTTTATGGCTGTCAGATTAAAAAAAAAGATTTTTATGTTGTCCAATGGCCAAGTACATTTCTCCCTGCCTCTTTTAAGTTTCAGTAAGATTTTCTTTTATGGCTGCCAAATATAAATTAAAAAAACCCCCCAAAACAGCTAGTCATTATGAGAATGTTGCAAAGTGTCCCTGAATCTCAGAAAACTAAAGAAAATTCGATACTGGTTTACCACAGCAAAGTATATATATCTTTCTTTCAATTATAAATGAGAAAAAAAAGTTATCATTGATGAACCACATTTGGAACATGGTGCAGCCATGTATGACTTGAGCATTAAAATTAATAAAATGATTATATGTACGTCAGCCAGATATGACAGACCATTAGTCTTATACTCTAAGACTCAAAGCACTCACCAAATGGATATGAGGCCAATACAGCTGCATGGTTTTAAGCAGTTGATTTCTGAGTTATTTCATATTTATTACTTCAGGGTTCCACAGACTAAATTAACAAGTTCATCATGTACATGTTTGTTTTTATCATGTTATTGAATATTGCAAAAGAAAATGCCTAGATGAGGTTTGTGAATCATCATCTTGCATAGCATGGTGAGGCAATGTCAAAGCTAATGCAAACAGTTTATAAACTCAATATGCTGTTTCAAACACCATCACAACCCTGCCAAACACCATGAAAAAATGTGAATTTCCTTCTCTCGGTAGAGATACCATGCAACCGTCTCCCCCATCATGCACCAACCAAATTATAATTCCTCCCAAAATGAGATAATAAAGTGTGGCAAGCCCATGACCCAAGCTGGCACAAGCAAAATGTCAAACGATATTAATCCCTAAATACCGGATTGTCACGGCAACCATGTGATCTTTTCGTCTTGTCTATATATATTTTTTTACCCATCACCTGCTTCAACCATGTTACCATCTGTCCTTTTTATTTCCTTCCCAGTTTAACAATTGCAATCCCTCATTAATACTAAGACAAACACTCCAGACTAGTTGATGATTAGCGGTGTTGGGTGCTATCAGAAATGCCAGGTCAACACTGCTCGTGCAGTAGCTTGCCAAACGGCAACCTGGGTTGTGATACCTTTTGTGTTGCTTTGGGGGGGGGGGGTATTGGACGTGCAAAGATGTGTGAGATAAGACAGAGAGAGTCGCAGGCAGACGGACGGACGGAGAGAAGTCGGAAAGCGGAACGATACGGACGAGACAGAGACAAAGTTTTTTGATTGTCGAGTGGTTAGAAACACCGTGTACACACAAATTTTTACAATAAAAGGGTGGAGTAAATTTTTTTGGAGAAAGCCAGAATAACTACTATCGATTCTAAGTTTTACTGAGATGGCAAGGGGGGAACACTTAATGCAGGAAATACGTGTTTCCTTTGAAAACAGATGTAATTCCCTCGGATATTTTTGGACAGTTCTAATCACAAGTTGATGATAACAATTGCACAATTGTTGATATTCCTGGCCTGTTTTCAATATTTGCATCTGACCACCTAGTGCTACTAATCTGCAGAGATTAAATCCTTTATACTAGTAGCGTTATTAGTAGTAGCCTATCCGCTACGCAGGACGCCTAGACGTACCAAACGGTGTGTGGCGTTCCCTTTCACGGTCTAACCTCTCCCGCATCTCTCTAAAGTCTCTTGGCTCCCTACCATGAACCATGTCCTCCACTCTGAAAGGGTGAGAAGGTGGAAGGTGATTGAAATGGTTGACTGATGAGGGCATACCAGGCAGGGCAGTTGGGGAACCAACACCATGGTGTCTCTTTGGCAGGGGTACTTCTACCCCAGAACTACTTCCGTTCTCCTTTGGTCTGTTTGCCATCCTGTCGAGAGGAGAGATCAAGCAAAATAAATTCAAGAACTTAGTCTGTTTTTTTTTTTTCATTTGACTATAAAGTATACTGTTTTTATTGCTAAAGTGGCATGAATGCTGTTTATTCTGGACGATTTTGAATTATTAACTATTAAAGTCAACAAATTATTTTTTTTTTTTTTTTAGTTTACATTAAAAACTGAATTCAATTGAAAAAGTTTTGGAACACTGGCCTTTATTTGCCTTACATGTATAAATTAGTGAAATTAAGTAATTGAGTATTGACAATCAAGGACACCCTTCTGCCAACACCACCTGTTCCAAAACCTGCCTGGTACCAGCAAATGAGCCCAACCAACCTTGCCTTTTCCTCAGTACAAATAATTACGCAATAATAAATGAATAGATCATGGGATTAGATTCTTCCACTATTTCCAAGGGGACCAAAGGTCGGAATTTAAAAAGAACATCGAATGAAATACTGCAAATCAAATTGTGAGGATATGTGCGCTTAGTGACTGACATCTTTCATGCTTCCTTAAAGAACACCCATTTATAATTTCTAGTCTCCTTATTCTGTTATGAATGAGTTAATGGTTAACTACTATAATGCTTTTCAGCTCATGATCAAAAATTAGAAACTACTGCCTTGGAATCAGACTTGGAAATAATACATTATAATGGCAAAATATTTGGTGAGATCCTTCAAAATTAGCAGGTACACTTTCAAAACAGATGGTTGCATTTACATACATATATCTCCTAGGAGAGGACAAGGTCTATTTTTATTTGTGTGAAAGGGAACTTATACAGAGACATTCACTGTGCGGTCTGCAATGGCATCCATAGTTGACAGTCTGTGTTTCCACACGTTTGGTGACATGAGCTGATCAAAGCTGGTGTAACTATATATATGCTGGGATGTGCCCACGCTGGGCGGCACTGGGCGGCTCCGCCCAGCACTAAAAATTACTGCCCAGCACTGTCTTAAAAATCGTGAATCCCGCCCAGCACTGTTTTCATCTAAAATCCCGACATTCCTAACAATATATTCAACATAAATTGGGCCTAGCCTATGCCAAAATCATACAGACGAGTAATGCATTAGTTATGCATGGGAGAAACATTACTTATTGCCCTCAATCGGTCCCTTGTAAAATCTCTTTGAAACAAACTAATAACTTTTACCAGGTAGTAGGTACGTAATATATTTCACTAAAAAAAATGGAAAAATGTAAATTGTTAGAAAAACAAGTACTTGTGTATGTGCTTAAAAAGCTACACAAGTGCCAGCATTTGGCATCTGAGCACCTTCAAAAATCGAAAAATTTCTCAAAGGGGAGGGGGACACCCCCTCCCCCTTAGACTCCTCCCCCAGGATGGCGATCAGTATACCCGGCACTCAGGAAATCCTGGGCACATCCCTGTATATGTTTATATGTATATATATAGTACCCAATTTTTAAAGTACTAGTAGTACAACAGAGGCCACATACCTCCAGAAACCTTCAAAACTAACCTCAATCCCCAGCTTAGGCCCAACAATAATTTAAGGTAACAACTACTGTAAGCATACTCTATGAGCAAGTGCATTTCTTGTGTGGGGACAGGTAAGCGTGAGAGAAGGAATGAAGTAATCTACAACTAGGAACATACTAATTTGACCATCAGACTCTGTTGACAGACAGTAGTCGTTATCGTCATCGAGTATTGACATGGTAATTTCTACTTTTTTTACTACTACTATTGCTACTAATACTACTACTATTGAGTACCAGCTACCACTACTACTATTGCTGCTACTACTACTATTGAGTACCAGCTACTACTACTACTATTGAGTACTAGCTACTACTACTACTACAGCATTGACTACCAGCTACTACTACTATTATTGAGTAGAAGTGTAGATATTTACCTTTCATCTGGAGATCTCCTCTTGCCATTTTCATTTACTTCTGTGATTGAGGAGTCCGCTGGGTCCGGTGTACTCTTCACCTCCAGTATCTGTTGTTCGTTCTGCAGGTAGTACTGCTGTGGGTTGACTTTGGCAAGTCTGGCGCAGTGCATTAACTCTCGTTGTAGAAGGGGAAGATTTGCCTATAGGATACAATTTAAGAGAGATCCTCCAAATGTCATACATGTAGCTCAGCATCTTTTTTGCAAACCTTTCTCTGTCATACCGTCAATATAACCAACTGAGATGTAGGGATGCCATACGTTTCTGATAATCAGGGATTTGCCCCGTGTTCTACTTAAGATGAAAGTACCGTCCCTCGGACGGCTAAAACTAAAATTGTACTGATCTTCTGAAGGTCATTGTGACGTTGGAAAACCATCACTGCTTTTTTAGATACCCACGCTACAAATATTACAGATGGAGTCCACATCCACTGTAGGTTTGAACATGTTATAATTGTCTTCAACACACAAACATGATTCATGGACTCATATTAGCACCATAAAACTTGGCGAAAAGGGAGCTCTGTGCAACATGGGCTACAGTGCATAGTTACCGTGCATAGTTACTGTAGCATAGTTACCATGCATAGTTACTGTAGAGCTCTACTGTGCGACTGTGCATAGTTGTTAACAATGCTTTGTGCCTTCTTTGAATGAAAGCCTTCAAATTAACTCACTAGACCATATGAAAGGAATTATTAATTGGTTACTGAATATTAATTTAAAACCAGAAGGTTCTTTTGTGCCACTGCTAAATTAGACTGCATACCTGAAAACCTTTCTTTTTTTCAGCTTCAAAATCATAATTTTTTCCACATAAGCAGGCATCGAGTCAGACAAGGAAAATGGAGCTTAATTTTACAGGCAATTGCAACATTGGACCTAGTATTGTCTACATAATTGACGTCACTAGTAACCTTTTTGAGCAGACGACAAAGGTCTTGCCAACAGAGATATATCGAGCCAGGGGGGCCAGATGTAAATATGATCGAAGGACGGAAAGTACCATCACATATTCCAGAGATGATTATCAAGGAGTTACAAATCACGTAGAGACAATGAGAGTAGCTGACAAAGACATAATGCTGGTACTACAGTTACTGGCAGGCCCCCCCGAAAAATAAAAAAACAAAAATAAAAACACACCCCAACATCGGCAGGTCATAATCTGACGGTGGTACAGTCACGAGTTAAACTAGTAACTATGATTAGCTAAACTCCTTATTTTGAGTACTTACCATGATCTATCACCACCAGTACATTTCAACCAAATTTTCTCTCCATTAATAAACGAGTCTTTGTCGATATCGACCACCCACTCTATTACAGCCATGAACAGTAATGAAGATAAATACGATAAAATAAACATCATTTCTAAATTTCCAACCGACAGACCACCACACTTACCTTCAGAAATGGAATTACAAATGGTCTTAATGGGAAGTTTGTGGCTTCCTGGAGTTTATTGTGAAACTCTTCCACTGAGAGAGCGTTGTTCTGAAACGAGAAGAAAAAATGTCCATTACTGATTTATTACAATACAGCCGCTGTACCAACCACCTACCCACCCCCCCCCCCCCCCCAATAATAGTTTATGTATGTGAATACTGTACATGTGTCTCTATTTCTTCTATACACATGTCATTCTATGTGTGTAATACCACCTTGGAAACAAACATCTGCTACTTATTTACATGAATTATGATGACATGTCACACTGGACTTCACAGACAGATAATTGTACACATGTATGTATAGGCTAATTAACCTAATATTATAAAATCTGTACTAAACCATTTAGAAATTGATAGCAACTTTAATGCATTTCTGGTGAGAAACCCTTTACGGTAATTGTACTGTAAATCACTAGCAGTTATGGCCCCTTAAATATGCTAGGAAATAAAACAATGCTTGCTTTGCTCACAAGTCAATAAGTATATCCCCCAACACCCCCCCCCACTCCCCTCCCATCCCTCCCCCTGCTATTTATAACCATTTCCTTGATCTATTATAGACAGCTACTTGTCTAACTGGAAGGGCGAGGGTGAGGGTGTGGGAACATCCAATATAGTGATTTTGCCTACTTTGGGGCAAGTTTTTTTGCCAATCTGTTAGCTTTCTAAAATTTGCAAGTGTTATACCAATGACCTTTAATTTATAGTTTACAGCTCTAGATGGAAATTAAGTGAACCTCTGTCCAAGAGGTCGGGTGCAACTTCCCAAATTGCTCTGTATGCCCTGTTTCTGTTCCTATTATTCAGAGGTAATTAGACTAGCAAACAAGCTTTTCTATTTAAATTCTCTTCAATTGATAAAGACCTTTTCATGTTCTTCAAACTTTCACTTTAAAAAATTCTGCCCAGCTTGTCTGCACAAAGGTCATATTATAGTTAGAGAGAAGATAGTGCCGGGTGGGCGGGCGGCTGTAGGCATCAGACAAATGCATTACTCTAAGTACCCAACAATGAAAACCAAATGTTGAGTTAAATAACAGAGACGGAGAGAGAGAGTAAACATCTCCTGGGATTTCTTCGAACCATTATTTTCCATCGGTTTGAGAATCCCTAGCCCCCAGCTACAACCCTTAAAACCTACAGGCTCTTTCCTGTTCTTTTCCAAAAAACTTTGTTTTGAGATAAAAAAATGGTGTATAGTCAACCAGTCATAGCTTCAAAGAACTGTTGGATTTTTTTGGATACACCCTTGTTACATGATACAAACAACAGGGCACTATTGTATATAAGTGTATAGGAGTATACAAGTATAGATAACTGTAATTTAAGTCACCACAAAACTCAGATTCTGCCATAAAGCCTGGGACCAGCATCTTTCCATTTCAAATTTGCAACTTTGTCATTACTACATTTTGACTAGGGATGGTTTCCAGTTGCAGGCATCTTTTTTTACCTCTGGCTGGCTCGTGGCTCGGTTTATGACTTAATACAACAGCTGTTTGATTGATTCTTTTTCTGCGCCATTTTAAGCTGATATAATCATGAAAATTCGTGCAGAGTATTTGGCAGAGTTTTTGTTTGATATCCAGAACAGTAATAATGCGTTGAGATGTAGTCGATTCTATCTCTCGAGTTCAAGGTTAAAGGATCTTGGAGAGACAGAATAGTTCTGTAGTTAATTACATGCACCCTCAAAACAGCTGAACAGTTATTGAGTAAGAACGATAGTTCATCCCCTGACCCTTGACATACTTAGGACATTTACCAGTGACTTGCAGGCAGGAAAGTCACTTTCCACTAAGCATTTGTGATGCAGCATTCATAATCATCAGAATTATAACCAAAGTAATTGTTAAAACATTTTAAGCTCAAATGTTCTAATTATAAGAATAAATTTGTTAAAGACAAAGCAGTCTTGTGCTGTACTCTACTGTGTCAAAACACTTACTTAATTTATTCATATTGTGAGTGTATTAATGTAATTCATCCAATCCGTTATCAGAGTCTACACAGGTACTGCATATGCATATATATGCATATATGCATATATGCATATGCATATATATGTATATATATATATATATATATGCATATGCATATGCATATATATATATATATATACATATAGTATGTACTGTACTATACACAAGGACTTGCAATGAATACTGCATCTTTCATATGACCATTTCTGATATACAGTAGTCAAAGGAGCTATCACCATGTTCATTGACCAACTAATTTTCACTGTGTACATCAATTTAGTAAAATGTCAGTTGCAAGGTCTGTTAAGTATTACGTTAGTTTTCGTGAGAGAAACTGGTCAGAGTCATTCATCATCAATACCAATCTACAGTAAACTCACAAATGTCTGAAGAGAAGAGTTAGGGTGAAGAGGGGGGTGGGGGGGGGTAGGAATGGAAGGAACAAACTCACCACAAGCCCCATCACTAAACTTCTGACCCTTTCCCCAATCTCGGGTGAGATATCCGTTCCAAACTGCTGGAGCGTGGTCAGGAACCTCTTTAACTTGCTGAGTTGTCTCGCTCCACAAGCAGGAGGCAACTCTTGATTAGACAACGACGTCGCCGAAGGGGTGGGTCCAGCTGACCCTGTAGCTGGTGGAGAGGGGGTCCCATTGACACTATGAGGTGAATGTACTCCATTCATCAGGGACCCTGTCGAGAAACGGACGTAAACATCAAGAATGAATGATTGATCAAAGAATGTCTGTTGACAGAATCAAATGCATTAACAGATTTTTTTAGCATCGACATTATTCGAATAGCAACCTGATATAACTAGTGTATTTTTCAGTGCAAATACATGACGTTACAAATATTGGTTTTACTTTCTGAATTTATCTAGCAACAGCTGGGTAAGTGACACCATCACGGCAGATGGCAGGCAGATGAATCCAAGCTTGAAAGTATATTGTATAATCCCCACATATCACTTCATGTAGTACCAGAATCATCTCTCTCTCGCAAAGCTATAAACACGCCATATTATTACAGTTAATTAAGTCATACAGTTAAGGGTACATATATGCAATGTAAAATGAATTCTCCATGAATGAGAGAATGAATTCCCTTCATAGTTAAATCCCTTCTATTAGAACAACAACAGTAGTTCCCTTGTGGATATTTGCTTGCAAATATGTCGATAATTGGGTACAGAACAAAAGCAACCGATTTTGATGTATATATGTATTTCCAAAAACATATTTCATTACCGGAAGTTTATTAAGAATAAATAAGATTCTTCATATAAGCCGTACTTTGATTTAGGTAAAAGATGATAATTAAATTCGTTGCCTTTTTTTCGTAAGCAGATTTTAAGCCAACTCATTCAATGCGATTAGTGATAATATTTTGTCTGTCATTTGTTTTAAACTAATTAGAATCCTATTGTGTCTTTGCTTCTACCTGCTTTTCATTAGGCAGTATGTAAACATTTGATAAAGTTTGGAAACATTTTACAAAAATATTATGGCAAATTGACCGAAATAACTTTTCTTTTCAAACGAGACGGATCTTATAAAGCATAAGGCATCAATAATGGCTTTGGATTCTCAACCAAAACAAGAGAAGGTTCCTATGTCCAAATGCTTTACTTTGCTATAATTAGTATTTAAAACTGTAAGAAAGCAAATGGGAAACTATATGATAAACTGTTACACTATTACTTTGTGATTGGAATGAAACTCATATAGAGGTCCATACGTATGGAACCTTTAGTATTTCAATTAAAAGCGGAAATAAACATGCACAAAAGTGTACTTTGAGCTGAAGAAAGAAGACAATGTAACAGGCAGTAGAAAGGGGCTCGATTAATTAAATTAACCATTCATGGCACACAGCAGCATATCATGACTCAAACTTGTGCAGCCTCGTTAGCAGATCGCCACATAATTTTAATTGAGTAATGTACTTTCTTGACTAATTAAGTTAGTTGCATGAAAACAAGTTTGTTTACACATGTGTGTGTGTTAGGGAAGGGGAATGTGAATGATTTAAAACAACACATGCAAGATTAAATACTTTACAGAGTACAAGATGAATAAATAATGCAAACTACCCTTAACAGAACACACTAATTGTCAATTCTCTTTTCCCCTAACCAACCCCCCACCCGGCCCCCCCCCTCTCAGATGACGATTTATTACAATCAATGGTCTTATTACAAAAAATCCATTGAGTCAGCATTTTCCTCCCTCTCATTGTATATAGTATTATTAAACACTCAAACATACTAAGCTCCCAACTTCTATACCGTGGTATAAAGATTTGCATGCAGACAAATTTATCTATTTTTTTTTTACTCTTTTTTTTTGATTTTGCCACATGTGACAAAACCAAGTTATATCTTTTTTTGTGTGACGGTAAAATTTTAACAATTCAAAAACGAGCAACTAAACACACCTGCAGTTTTTTCATGTTGATTATAGAGCAGGTGTAACATAGTTTGAACTATTTTGCTTGCATGCTTAATGAAGTCCCCTGGCTGAAAAGTTGTCAAGTCTGAGGATGCCGAGCCCCTCCTATATCAAGCTCGGGTCTCGTCATCACGTTTGCAGCTGCTCGGAGCAGGTGCAACAGCTTTTGTTGGCTGCAACCAGCTAGAGCTAGCTAGCTGGAGGAGGAGACGGTAAGATGTGGGATGAGGCAGTGGGGACACCAGCAATGAGAGACTATGTTAAATATTGAAATCAAACCTAAAGCAGCCTGCCTGCGTGTATGCATGCATCGCTATACCCCGTGAACTGCTTAACGTTATCCTCAGATATCTGGTGAAGATTTAAGATTTTACAGGTGGATGATGCGGGGGGGGGGGGGGGGGCAGACATCCAGTTTTGTAAAAGAAAAGAGTCAAAAACAGAAGAAGAAAAAACAACTACGTATGAGAAGTGTGTGTTTCCTGCGCAATTTTCTAAATAGACTAGAGAACAAGTTTTGTTGTATGTGAGACATGGAATGAACCTTGTGTGTGCAAAACCAATGTCTATTGACCAGGTTGACAAAATGATACTTTATGATGTTAGGTCAAGTGGAAATAGAAGCACTTAGAAGAGAAGAATACTTTTCACGACAAGTCTCCAGAGGGAAGTAAATTGTATCCAATGTAAACCGGTTGATATAACAAAATGATCACTTTATGCAATGTAAATCGGTTAATGTAACGAAATGATCACTTTATGCAATGTAAATCGGTTGATATAATAAAGGATCATTTTATTCAAAATAAACCATTTATTTAAAACTAAAGGATCAGTTTATCCAATGTAAACCGGTTAATGTAACGAAATGATCACTTTATGCAATGTAAACCGGTTAATGTAACGAAATAATCACTTTATGCAATGTAAATCGGTTGATATAATAAAGGATCATTTTATTCAAAATAAACCATTTATTTAAAACTAAAGGATCAGTTTATCCAATGTAAACCGGTTGATGTAACGAAATGATCACTTTATGCAATGTAAATCGGTTGATATAATAAAGGATCATTTTATTCAAAATAAACCAGTTGATTAAAACTAAAGGATCAGTTTATCCAATATAAACCGGTTGATATAACGAAAGGATCAGTTTATTCAATGTAAACCGGTTGATGTAATGAAAGGGTCACTTACAGTATGCAATGTAAACCGGTTAATATAACGCAAGGATCACTTCATCCAATTGTAAACCGGTTGATATTTGAATAGATCACTTTATTCGATGTAAACCGACTGATGTAATGAAAGGATAACATTATCCAATGTAAACCGGTTGATTAAAACGTACAAATCAATTTATTCAATGTAAACCGGTTGATATAGCAAAGAAATGCAATATATTAAATGCGCAAAATGCAGGGAAAACGACTGGCTGTCCTCCAAGGGTGTAATGGCAGCAATGAATCGTGAATGTCGAAGTTACATCATTTTAAAAATCAGATTGCGGCTGAAATTATGAATTTCTTGCCACCTAAAAGGTTGCGATGATTTTGACACACATATGCTAGAAAATCTAATAATGGTCATCTATTCTCAAATTTAAAGAAAACCAATCGCTTTTACCCGAATCCCAGCATTTCGCTTAAGACTGTGACATTTGTCTCAATTATTAACACTCCTCATTATTCAGTTTCTGGGACAACATGCACAATCAAATTCTGGTAGTGATAACCTCCAGAAAAGGTACTTTTTGAAAACTTTAGGCAATTTGAACATACTGTATGCTTGAAACCTGTGGACAATACTGACTGAGCCCTCCCCCCCCCCCCCCCCCCTTTAAGCAGGCAGAATGTACCTTACTTTTACATATCCCAGCTAAGCCATAAATGTCACTGAAGCATTTTTATGAATGTTCATGAACAAACCAACTGAAAATTCATCTCCAAACACATTCAAACACTGTCATGTTTGGAATTAAACATTATGTATATGATCTAGACTTGAGGGAAGGGGAGTGTGGGGGGGTGTGGGTTGAGGTTGTATTATGAACTATTGCAGGGTCTCTCTACCGCAAAACTTTGCAACCAAGCTGGAAAACACTTTTCGTTTTCAATTTATTTCTACGAGTCGTTCAGCTCTGAGCAATCACGAACACCTGCAATGATTCAGCCGAATCAATTCCTTTTTTCGTTTTATCCCTGGCACAAAAATTAGAAATTGTTTTTTTATCAAAAGGTCTGTCACAAATAAATTGTATTTACACTGAAAAAAGAATACCACAAACACCTGCCAGGCACCTGTTAATTGTTAGTTTAACTAATGTATGTGTGTCTGTTCCTGCATACACTCGTCTGCTTAAATAGCTAAAATGCTTCAAAATCATAAAAATATATATAATTCTCTCTTAAACTGTAGGGACTTAATTTGCTACAGCTGTGAGTACAACATGAATTTGATAATCAATTGACCAAATAAATATATAAATTTATATATACAATTTCTTTTTCCACATAGTTTTAACACATGTTACTGATGACACACGCAAGCATCTGCGATTTCTTTGAGAAATATTATGGAAGAGGCAATCCCAAAAAGGATGTGAAACACTACAATATATTTCAGCCATCTTATGCTTTTCAAAATTGGAGGATAAAACTAGCCTTATGAGATTTTGTTTGCAACTAAATTAGTATGAACTATTATTAACTTGCATTGGCTTATAGTGTGTTCAACATGGAAATGCTTCTAACAGATATTATATCTCCCCCTCCCCCCTCCCCCCTCCCCCCTCCATGGTTCCAAAAAACTTTTTTTCAAACCAAGGATGGTGAATGGGGGAGATGTCCCCCTTCCACCATGGTTGGTTACCACACATTGTTCTTCACACCAAATCATGGGGCGGAGAGTGTAGAGAAGTATAAAACTTTGTCGGTGCAAAAGTGGACCACAGAATTCATGTCACTGCCGTTACTTGGCATGTGTCTGTACTTATTGCACTTAATATAATTTACAACATTTCAAAGCAAGAATATTGATAATGGTGCTTGACTGTATACAATTGTAGTGCATCATGGGGTGGGTGGGAGAGGAGAAATACGGCCGTTATTCTGACTTCAATTTGAGCAAATCGGCTTTCTGTACCAGCCTTGGGTTGTATCAGCTCAATTGTAACCATTTGATAGGATTTAAAGCTTGGTTGACCCCTCGACCCAAACAAGCTGGTGATTATATTCAAGTGACTATAGCAATACATGTATGTATATTATTCTGTGAATATTCAAACTGATTATTTGGACTTGAAAGCAACAGATCAACCTTTTTATAGTTTTCTACCATTAATAATTTAAATGTGGTTTATATAGGTCATCAATATTTGCCCCAGATATTATCCTGCAAATGTGAACAGAGCAACCTCAGAGGTTGTCCAAAAGTTTGATGAATAGCAAGTTCAGTAACTCTGGTAGACACTTATCGACTAAACTGACACCATTTTACAGTTCTTGGCAGAATGCCAGTGACCTCTAGTCTGACAAGACTTAGAGGTTGCATTACCTTCGCTCTTACATCTCTACTTCTACCTCATGTGAAACATGACACGGTCAACGACTCGCTTTAATCCTCCTCATTCACTTCTTCAATCTTTTACATTTTTCGTGTTGATTTTAGGTTTTTTGAACACATTCTGTCTTGTTATATAGAAATGCCTGACCTACATAGGAAGTTCCTTTAGATGATTCTGTAGATATGGAACCGAGGAAGACTCGTAGCCAAGCACACATATACATTCATAATTAACACACTTTTCGTTTCCTGTAGCTAAATTGAATGGGAGCAAACGGTCGTCAGAGAAGAATGTCTATATTAATTAGGTCGAAATGTATTAACGGAGCCAGGCTGTAAACTTCTACAAATGTAGGTGAACTCTGGTAGCATTTAGGTCAAGTAAAATGTACTGAGTTGGCACACAAGCAAAGTGAAGAAAACTGTTTTAGTAAGGAGGCTAGTATTCGTATTAAACATGGAAGAGCACACACTGCTAATTTCTCTCTCATGCATGTTTCAAAAGTGTGAGCAGTTTTAAATTATATCTTTAATACAGCTATGGTAAATTGAAACCCCTCTTAGTTTATATGCAGATGGTGTCCCTAACACATATGTGTAGTAAATTGCAACATACAAACATTGTTAGAAAAATTTAAATCAACACAATAAGTTCTAGGGAATTTAGCATTTTTGAAGCATGTTGCAGTGGAGATGGGGATGGAGGGGGAGGGGGGGGGGCAGTTTCAATCAGTGATCCAAGCTATTCTTATCAGTGCAGAATAAGGCACATTTCTGTGTGCATAAACCAGTCCAGGCACCCAAGATGGGGCAATGTCAAAACTCTTCCCATTTGGAGAATAAAATTACCAACATACGATGGGAAAGTAGTCACCTCTGGTATTGTCAACCATGCACCCCCCTTATGGTGATAGCTATACGGTACGATATACAGTAATCGTCTGCAGACATACTGAAATGCATTATTTTCCAGCTCCATCAAACTAATTCAGCCGACCCAGTTTGCCTTTCAGATTCAACGTCCATGGCCATCACGACGACGGGTAAAGAAGTTCAGCGATGCCTGCGTTTGAGTCAAGTCCAATGCGGTAAGGTCGTTACATGCAGTATGATACCGCACAATGAAGTTAACACTTAGGATATTAGAGAAGATGAAAGACCTGCCTGGGTTAACCATCTACAGGTTCACGATGTCACCTTTTATTGAGTATGATCAATGTGATTAACTTCCTCATGAGGGTTAACTACAGGAAGTCTAAGGCTTAATGCGACAACCAACTGCATCATTATTAATTTGACTGCATCTGTGCGAGTGTGAGGTTGGGGAGGGGAGAAGGATGAGAGTGGGGAAGGATGAGAGGGAGGCAGGGGAAAGGAAGGGAGGGTGGGGGAAGGAGGAAAGGGAGGATAAGGTAATTAGGGAAGGCAGGCAGGGGGAAGGAAGGCAGGGGGCAGGAAGAAAGGGAGGGTGAGGTCATTAGGAAAGGGAGGCAGGGGAGGAAGGGAGGCAGGGGGAAGGCAGAAAGGGAGGCAGGGGGCATGAAGAAAGGGAGGGTAAGGTCAATAGGAAAGGGAGGCAGGGGAAGGAAGGGAGGCAGGGGGGATGCAGAAAGGGAGGGTGAGGTCATTAGGAAAGGGAGGCAGGGGAAGGGAGGCAGGGGGATGCAGATAGAGAGGGTGAGGTAACTAGGAAAGGGAGATAAGAGGAAGGAATGGGCAATCAGATGAGATTGAGTTCTTGTCCACAAGATTTGAACCGTTCAATGGTAATATTATTCAGCCTAAGACAGACTAACAGAGATTGTGCTGGGTGATACAAGAACCATATTAGACTTTCACTGGGTACCATCATGTTGGTGTTATGTCTGCCTATCCTTTCGATTCTTTATATTTTGTGTAAGGATACAGTACTGCAGTATATAGCTGGAGTCTCAGTTTTGACCAGAGTGTATATTATTTCAGACAATTCTGTCCTCCATATTATTTCAGACAATTCTGTTGTACATATTATTTCAGACATTTCTGTCGTATATATTATTTCAGACAATTCTGTTTGGAAAATAATGAGATGAAGAAATAACAGGGATAAAATGAAGGGAGAAAAATGTATATATGGAAGGCTGATATTCCACCTCTTTGAGGGTGAATAGACACCACGTAACTATTAAATGATAAGACTTTGACATCCTCCAATAATCGAGCAGTCTGAAAGATACCGAAAAACCCTAATGGGAGCACAATACCAGGTAAATTATTCACTGTTGCAAATTGAATTTTTTTTTTCGTTTTTTGATATGGATCCAGAAAACCTAAGTTTCTCTCAGAGCTACCATGATTCAACCAAGCTTCCAAGATTGAAACAGAATCAAGGGCCTGGCAGTATGTGATCCTTGTATGCGACACTGGACGTAGGATAGTGCCTGATTTACCGCCGGCTAGCAGAGGACAGACAAAAATATAAACAAGAGCACAATTGTGTTTAAAGTTCACGGTGACCAAGAAAAAAAACAAAAAAAAAAAAACAAAATATAACCAATAGGTCAAACTTCCCTGTTGGAATAATTAAGCCTTAGACGGTCTTGTTCCTTCATTTACAAACATTTCCAGCAGAAGCTGGATCTTACCAAACTATTTTAAACTAGTTGTGGTAGGTTACTTAAACATTCCTATACCAGGAGAGACATCTTAAACATCTGTCTTTTAACAGAAGGATACTTTCATATTTACATCTGTGATACTAATTATTCATATAACAGAAGGAAATGATATCCGACTAGTTTTGTTCCTTGTTTCATTCTACTGCACACACACCCAATTGTGACACGTACTCTTTTATCGGTCTGTATCTAGGGATTGATGTGAAAAAAGATAAAAACGTGATTGTGTTACCAAAATACATCTGTTTGTGACATTCAGAACATTCACATTCTGTGAGGGGAAATAACTGATAAGTATAATCATATTATATAACTATGTATCAAATAATCGGGCAGTTCTGACATTTATAACGGCATTGTTACCTCGTGAATGCTCTGGCCGTGAAAGAGACCGTGTGGTCTCCCCGCCGGTTAACTCTGTGTTCTTTTGTACCACACGAGATAGATCCAGGGTTTAGCCATTTGAGCAAGCTGCCAAGAGCACATTTCCATGGTAACGCAATCGAAATAATTAATATTAACATTACACTTTCATTTTACACTCCTATCACAAACAGTGATTAATTGTCCACAGCTGTATAAAATTATCTTATTACAAAGTTCTGCAACATTCAACCTCCTTTGGTGGGGCTTAACTTTCAACATGAACACCAAGTTCATCCCAGCTGTCCTAAAATTAATACAAAACTCAGGGTTATATGGCATTACTGTACTTTTCAGGGAATTAAAAAATAACCAACCTCATCCCTCCCCATCCCCATCTCTCAGCCCTCATCCCATCCCTGGTCTATTGGAAACTTAATCGTCCAATCATCCACACCCACTGAGATGAATGTAAGAATCAGTAAATGGGATTAATGGAACCAGATGATATATGCTAGCCCAGCTGTGTTCCTACATGGTGTATCTGAACAAAACAGGTTTTATACTTTATAGGCCATGAGGAAGTGAAAAATCCATTCACCGTAACACACTGAGGTTTGCAAAATATGAACTAAAAACCTCAATAAATTCCCTGTCCCAGATGTCACAACAAAGCATTTGACCAGAATTCTAATGTTTGACCTACAAATTTACAATGGAAACCTTTAATCTTATTTACAATCCCTAAAGTACCTTTGGGAGGAAACTGGATACTCCATGGTTATATGGCATAGAGGAACTTTTCAATTTTTCATTCAGACCGGACTATCGGTTGATAACCACAAGTGAACTACTGAACCACAAGTGAACTACTGACGTCAACTCTCTTTCACAGTCATTATAGTGGTGAAGTACACCCCTCACTGTAAAGCTCCACAAAGCAGCAACAGAAGTGACATGGTAAAAGACCAACTACTCCTGTTACCACAAAACATTTAAAGGCATTGAAGACTTGCCCCAAACAGCGTGCGGCCATCTGAAAAAGTTAACTTTCTGTTGCTTGCAAGTGACGTTTTGTTCGTGTCGCTACAAAATGCAGACAGTAATGAAACGTGATACCTTGATATCTTTAGCTGGACCAGAGATGTCCATCGCTGTATCGTTTGTATACTGTACTGTGGGTATTTGAGTGGGTATTAACCGCAGCTGTATGTACTGACTGTACACTAGTGTCTGATTACCGATGGTAGCAAGCTGTGTGTGTATTTTCTGGGATCGATGGTGGTGTTTAACACTTCTGTTACACCTCATTCGAAACTAGGTCAGATTACCGGCATTAGACGTTTCTTTTTGCGCGAGTCTTCACACCCTTTAAGTACTCAACAGCTATCTTGCATATATCATAAAGGTACTAATTATATATAAGAATGCCAAGAATAAGTTATTTTCTAAAGTTAATAAGCCTGTTATATTAATAATAATCTGTTGGATGATCTTAGCTATACCAAGTTCAAATGTTTTGCTTCAATTTACTTTTGTTCATACGGAGCTATCCTCTAGTAATCTCTACTTACAATGTACAAAAATATGTACACAATCTGGTGGCATCATACTGGACTGTTAAATTGAAATAAAATGTACCCGAAAAAATAATCTGTTTCTTAAACTCCACTGAAATTCTCATCATCAACGTTTGAAATACAATGTGAAGGTTTGCAAATGAATTTTTTTTGGAACTTTATTTTTGTATAGCTTTACACCATGACTGGATATGTACAGTACCTGTAGTGACTTTTGCTAACATATCTAGGTACAAGGTATTTGTATTATATAACCACATTCAGCCAATAACTCTATACAGTAGTGTATTGTATATAGCAGTCACTTGTATGTATGCATGTTAGAATTGTATGTGTATTGCATAGTGTATTGTATTGTAAACAACAGTGTATTGTATGCATATATGTATTGTATGTGTATTGCATAGTGTATTGTATTGTAAACAGCAGTGTATTGTATGCATATATGTATTGTATGTGTATTGCATAGTGTATAATATTGTATACAGTGGTGTATTGTATGCATATATGTGTATTGTATGTGTATTGTTTCTATACAGCAGTGTATTGTATGTATGTGTATTGTATGTGTATTGCATGTATGTGTATTGTATTGTATATAGCAGTGTCTTGTATGTATGTGTGTATTATATGTGTATTGCATAGTGCATTATATTGTATACAGCAGTATATTGTATGCATGTGTGTAGTGTATGTGTATTGTGTATGTATATGTTCATTGTATGACCCAACACACTAGGATCTGTCTCTACAGTATGTTTCAGCTACTTTCCCAGTCATTGTGACTTCAGCTTACTGCCTGTATTTAATGATCAGAAGGAAATCACCTTTTTAATTGTACTTTGCAGATAATCTTTGACCTCTTGCTTAGCTGAAATTAGCAATGGCACTATACAACTGTTATGTACAGTGATATGGTATGGTGAGAGGGAAATACTACTGAAAGTATGGTTTGAAATACTACTTAAGGAAATGTTTGCAAGTACAATTAAGTCTAGATTTCATTGTGTCCTTTCAAGTACATTTTCATCATAAAAGTAATCTTCCTTGCACATATTAACCAAGACCAAATTTTGGTTTTTGATAGATACATATGGTTTTCACGGTTTGGCAACTGCTGACCTTAAATGACCTTTGACCTGCACCAAAAACATTAGTGATATTGTACTCATTACTGGGAAGTCATATATCTTAAATATGAGATCTCTTAGATATTCCTTTCATGAGATATTGTGCACCCTTACAAGGTTTTCATGGTTTCACCTCTGATGACCTTAAATGACCTTTGACCTACATTTGAAAGTACATAAGGCAATCATACCATGCATATATAAGGTCCTTTGTTGTTTAGGTTCTGGAGATACAGCATTTTTGAGATTTCACTTTTTGCCCTCTGCTGACCCCAAATGAGTTCTGACATTATAAGGAAGCTACATGTAAAATATGAGAGCCTATAAAGTTTCCCATCTGGAGATATCGTGTTTACAAGGATTTCAAGTTCTGACTTTAACTGAACTCAGACCTACACAAAATTGTGTAAAAACTTTACATTACCTAAGCCTATCCTGCCATGCATACATGAGCTCCTTTGATGGATCATGTTGTGGAGATTTTAAATTTTGCCCTCTGCTGCCCCAAATGACCTTTGACCTCCACCCAAAACAATATGGTTCTTGTACTAATTATTGGGAAGCCACATTCCATATATGAGAACTGCAAAGGTTATCCATCTTGAGATATGGTGTTTACAAGCTAGGCCATCACATACACACAAACACATGCACACACACACACAAACTTGACTGCATAGATTACTTGCCTGCCCATGGCAAATAACCATAGAGAAAAAAAAAAAACTCAACATCCTCCTAATAATTGACTTCTTGATGGTTCATTAAGAGTTGCATAGAGTTTGGCTGTTGAAGTAACCAAATTTAAATATATCACCAGCTGCAGTGACCTATTAACTGGTTAATTCTCCTACCTGTTGACGAAGATGTTGACATGGTCCTTGCATGAGGACCCATCGTATGAGGGACATTGGTGCTAGCTAAACTGGTATTAGTTGATGACTTGGTTCCCCCATTGCTTTGGTCCACAGGAGATTCAGGCATTTTGCTATCAGTTTGATCTGCAGAAAGCGAAAGGGAAGAAAAGTGAAATGAACATAAGCAAATTGTCAAATTCTAACAAAAGGTTCGCTAATTGCATACTAAAAATATGCTCCATATTTATTGACAGAAGAAAAGAAGAACAAATTGAGGGTTCCACAAGATTTGATGGCTTTAACTGTGGATGGCTCTCAATTTTTTCCAAACAAATGCTGTTGTTGGTGCTTCTTACAAAGTGATCCGTCAGATCAAACAAAATGATTCAATGGCGTTGTCTTGTTTGGCTTGTCCTCAGTGGTGTTCTATTTACTCAAGGTCAAACTGAAATCACAGATTCTTTTCAACAACAGATACTATTTCATCTGCTGTATAGCAAGCTGCCTGTTATCAGATGTACAGTAAGCAAGGCAATGGCCACCGAAACATTTAGTAGCTGTGTTGCCGAGGATTAAGTTGAATGCTTAACGGTAATAATGTGTATGACATGTATGTCTTTATTCTTGAAACGCATGGAATGAATTATTAATGAAAATTAAGCTAAGTAATTCGTGCCCATTTGAAATTGATCCCATATTTCCTTATTCATACTGTATATGCCATTGCCCTCCTATCCTACAACCACCACCCTCCCCCCTAAACCCCATCATTGCTAGTCCACTGATCGAGGGCATGTCACGTCCTTTTTCAAAATGACATCACACCCAACATGCTTTATTTCCAGTACAAAGGGAGCACCAGCATAGTACATTTCTCGGAGTCAAAAGGGAAATACCGCCGTTCCCTTCTGGCAGGACATGAAAACACTTCAAAGAGTGGATCAAAGAACAACGATTTTTGCTCAAAACCACTTCAACACTTTGAAACAATATGGTGTTGTTTTTCCAACAGACATATTTCTGGGCCGAATGAAAAGGCTATTTTTAAATATATAACTTGCCATCGCATGGCGTCAATGAACAATGACATGAAATTTACACAAGTCGTGTTGTTACCCAAATGTTGTACTTTATTTCAAGTACTCTGATGGCAATAAAGTGCAACAAGTTCACCCCAATCAGAGAGTTTTTGTTAGTTTTGTGTCCTTTTCATTTTATAACCTTTTGAAAGCTAAGTAGGTAAAGGGCAACTAAAGAAAAATTTGACACAAAGTTTGAGAACAAGAAATGAAGAAAAAGCCGATTATTTAGACGGGGGGAGGGGGGGGGTCATGACAAAAAGAGACTGGATGACATAACTATGTGGAATGTAACCAGCATCATGTGGTTATGAGACAAACTAGAAAGTCATACCCAAGGTAGAGCTTTAACTCTGCCTGTATAAACCAGCGACGTATGACGACAAGGTTAACCAAAATCAGACCTGAGACATTTAAACGTACACCTCCAAAAGCAAACCATGATATTCCAACTTTAAACAACAGCTGCTGCTGTATGTATGCTATAATTAAACTAACGAGGTTGACCCAAAAAATTAAAAAACATAATTTTTTCATAACTCTATAAACGACAGACCTGCTGTATGAGATATACTCTTAAGCTAACGAGGTTGACCCTAAAAAAAAAAAATATCATCCCTTGTTCTTGTGAACGGATATTCATGATATTTGGAAATTGTCATTTTGAATTTCAGCAGCGATGGAAGTTTTACTTGGACTGATTAGTTCCATTAAGTTAACGAGAAAGTAAGGGACGGTCTACTCTCCATCTGACATCTGCCGCTGGGAGAGGGACGTTAATACCGAGAGAGAGAACTACATCGATCCTGGTACGGGCAAACATACAAAGGCAGTACATCAAGAACAACGGTTTATATGAAAACACGGATATGATGTAATATTAATGAATTTCGATATTGACGATTTGTTTATAGTACTAAGTACTTCCATAATGATTAATACTGATAAATATTTGGCTTGACCAAGCACACTGGTTTGGTCAAAGTTAAAGGTTTAAACCTGCAGAGAGTGAAATTAATCTTCAAAGGGGGGGGGGGGGGAGGGGGAGGGACACAAACAATACCGCCATCTTTGCCACGTATCTGAGACAGACATCTTTGTGAGGAACAACTCTCCCGAATAGCTAAGGAAAATGTCTTGTTTCATTTTGGGAGATATCCTTGTTTAAAGGTCACGTCTCGTAAATGTTGTAAATCTGTGATGTCATACTGCCACCAGGATCTGAAATCTTTTAATTTCTCTTTGTTTAATTTAATTTCATATTGTTTAATCAGCAACTTACTACAGAATAGTTTCATACAAATTACTATTTACATCCAAGCCCAAAAGAACCAACGATTTTAAACAACATATCAATATATCCCGATAGGTTTCATATTTGCAATGGAAACTTGATTATTTAATGAAGAAACTATGGAGAACCAACATTGTAACTAATTGCAACATTTTCTCCACATTTTCTCTAAAAGCATTTAAGATAAAGAAACAATTCTTATAAGTTTTAGATACTGTTGCCAGTAATATTACAATGATATCTTAATTGTTCATCATGAAATAATAATTGTTCAAATCTGAACACAATAGTTCACTTCTGTGATTCAGGTATATTTGGAAGAGGAAGTGGACGTTGACCAGAGAGTGGGGCCCGTGGGGTCACAATGCCGTACCATAATTAATGTAGGTTAGATAGATTGGAGTGCATTTATTGAGTGGAGACAGGTAAAGAGGAGAGTGTAAGTAAAATACAGAAGTTTTTACTACTAACATGCAAACAGCTGCTACAGCAGAGTTTAAGACGCTAAATAACCTGCCAGTCCAGAAACATCAACGTACCCAAACTCCTACAACGAGGTGCTTTAAAGAGGAGGGGGTTATGCCTCAAAAGGGCAATCTATTGTTTTCACATCTGAAATGACTTTCTACATTGAAAAGATTCCAAACTTAGAGTTCAAAATATTGAATTGGAAGCCACCCGATGCGTAAGTTGTAATCCATAAGCCCTTGTGGGTTTCTCCCACATTTTTTGGTCACTTAAAGGGTGTGAAGACTCGCGCAAAAAGAAACGTCTAATGCCGGTAATTTGACCTAGTTTCGCATGAGGTGTAACAGAAGTGTTAAACACCACCATCGATCCCAGAGAATACACACACAGCTTGCTACCGTCGGTAATTAGACACTAGTGTACAGTCAGTACATACAGCTGCGGTCAATACCCACAGCACAGTATACAAACGATACAGCGATGGACATCTCAGGTCCAGCTAAAGATAACAAGGTATCACGTTTCATTACTGTCTGAATTTTGTAGCGACACAAACAAAACATCACTTGCAAGCAACAGAAAATTTAACTTTTCCAGATGGCCGCTCGCGGTTTGGGGCGAGTCTTCAATGCCTTTAAGCGTTGTATAACCGCTGACTATTATGATATATCATTATCAATTATCCAAAAAGATCACTATTCTGCCGAGTGTTTTTTGTATCCTCTGACTCAAACGAGACAATTGTGACGTAGATCATGACACAATGAATAATTCTTATATTGCGGTGAAGGCCACAGAGGGTTCTTCTTTCTTTAACTACCCTGAGAAATGCCTAACTTTTTTCTTATTTGAGACACGACAACGACGTATGGCTGTTGACATGAAAGAGGCGGCACCCTGCAGAAAGTTCTTCGTTTCCATCTGTCCCTTTAACATCATCAAATATGAGAAGTTGTAGACCCCATATGGAAGGACAATGTCCAACAAAGATACCATAATTCCATCTGGTTAAACCAGTACCCACCCCCAACAATTAAAAAAAAAAAAAGGTTTACAATATTAAATATCTAATTACTGGAATATTTCAAAAAGAAAAAAGCCAACAACATACGAAAAAATTAACAGAGTCATAACTCATACCGGATGGATCCATTATTAGTCAAGAATTACAAATGTAGGTAGCACTGGGCCATACAGGAGATTGTAGGCCGTTAGAAATGAGATTTATGGGGTGTGAAATGGGGAGTGTGGGGGTGGTTATCCACTGTTAACAATGCATGGGAGGGAAAACCAGTCCACTATAGTACAAATCAGAGGGAATGTGTTGTACATTTCAAAACAGGTACTGTAGATGAGAGGAGAGGAGAAGAGATGAGTGGGGGGGGGGGAGGGAAGGAGGGATCGGAGAGGAAGCAGCCAGGACAAAAATTTGGTCTTATTCATAATTCACAAGGGAGCAACATTCTCCAATGTTTCTCCTCACGTAGTAATAAAATAAAATTAAAAAAAAAAAAAAAAATGTTGCTGATTTTGTCAAACCCAGTTTGAGTGACATTGTTAAAATATTGTTGGGGTCACTGAGATGGAGATAAAACATATTGCTAAGACAGAATTTGAAAATATGATCAACTTTTCAAAATCTCGACTTGTACTCGAGACTTTGCAAAATAGATCTAGTTTAACAAACTTCATTTTTTGTTTACGATACGGACGACTTCCGATGTCCGTCCAATCGGTGATCCGATACGAGAAACTAATGAGAAAAGCAAACAGAAATGATGGTACTAATGAGACCAGCAGATGCCTTCCTGAATCTCGGCCTGTTAATTGTGTCGCCGCCGGCATTATGTTCAAAGACAGGTGTCTGCGTGGCAACACTTATGGATTATAAGGGGTATAGACGGAGTGCATATATACATTCACAGTAACAGCTTAGGGGTGAAACATTAACCTTAATCTCTCTTAAGAAAAATCTGCAAAAGTAATTGAAAGCAAAATTCTCACACAATATGGAAGGAGATTACACCCATAAAATAATATCTCGGTGATAGGTGTGAATTAATTGTATTGGAATTGGCCTGTTTCTACATTCATATTCCTTATATATATTTATATAGATCTATATTTATATATATATACATCAAGGTGGCCGCCCCCCTTTGATTTACAAGATTTACTTATTGACAAGCTGTGAAAGATTACGTAGAACAAATGACCAATGTATTAACACTTCCAAATGGACTAATCTGCAAGAAAACTACCTTAAACAAACTTGAATGAAGAAATGTCAATAGTAATAAACTTGTAAACTTTGCAAAACCAAAGGGCGGCATAAAAAGCAGGGATTCGCAATTATATGTATCTAATTCATGATAGTTTATGAAAGGTTAGATTTTATGGTACCTAAACAGATTTTTACCAAATGGTCACAAAGCTTAGTTTTTTGCTCATTTACCAATAAAGATACAATATACAGCATGTAGGGATGAACCTTTGACCTTTTAATCTTGTTCTCATAATTAATATCCGAAAGATAACTAACTCTGACTTCACTGAATCATGATCATCCTCCATTGTTAGTAATACAAACAATTTTTTTTGGGGGGGGGGACAATGAAAATCACACCTGTTTAAACTTGTATTCAAAATTTGATATCAAGGGTTGCATATCATGGCACTAAAAAATATAGCAAGTTTTGAATGCTTATATGTTTGGACACAATTAAAGAAATGGTAGTGAAGTCTCAAGGGACACCAGCCCAGAAATTCTTCCCAATTTTTTTTTCCATTCCTTTCGTTAAATAAACTAGAGCACCAATGGTGCAGAAGTTCATACCTTTTCGAGCTTAAAAATGTAGGGCCCACAAAACTTTATGGCCCACCAAATTTCAGATTCCACCAATTTTCAGCCCATGAGGGATTACCCCCCACCCCCACCTCCGTTAGCAGAATCCTGGCCATGCCACTGGCTATAATTCCTATTTTCCCCCTTTAAATCCTATTTTACCCACTCTCTCAAACAATACCACTGACCTACCCTATTAAACTTTCTCCCCTCTACCTGAGCAGACCTGAAGCACTCCTTGCCAAAATTTTGGCTGGCTGCCTACATACCTCAGGCTCAAAGACTTCTAAGAATCGACAAGTGCTGATTGGCTGTAGGGCTCCCACGCTTACAGTTCAACAGTTAATAACAACTCCCAGTCCTGCTTTAATTCCACTAACAGCCTCTGCAGAGCTTAACCACAAATGTAAACAAACACTGCAGAGACTGGGAGACAAATTAAAGGAGCTTTGGCAAAAGGTGAAGGCTCAGATTTTTTTAAACAATGGGGATTAATTGTAATTAATTAACTTTTGACCAAAAATTATTAGGCATCACCTTATTCATACACAATCCAACAATCATCAGTTCAACTTTGAATATGATCCATCAAAATCTTGAGGAGATTGAGATATTTGAAAATATTACAAAGAATGACCCCCGATGACCCCCTTAATGACATTTGACCTCAATTTTCCGAACACCCCTCGTAACCCTCATCCCGAGGAACGTTGTGACCAAGTTTCATTATAACTGGCCATACACTGTACGAACAGGAGCAATTTGAAAATATAGGGCCACAGCCCGGGCCACAAAAGACCCCTAGTTGATCTTTGATCTCAAATTCATGAACACCCTGAAGGTAAAACTTCCATAGTACTATCGTGACAAACCCTCAACATTGTAACATGGAATCTGTAGGAGAAGAAGCATTTTGCGTATTTCCACAAAATGGCCCATTACGGCCCACAGGTGACCTTTGACCCCAAATTTCGGACCATCTCTGATGGCCCTATACCCAATGGTCCTTGTGTCCAAGTTTCATGAAATTCCATCAAACATTGTGCAAGTGGGAGCGGTTTTACCAATTGTTGACGGATAGAGTGATAGAGTGATAGAATGATAGAGTGATAGACGCCGCACTATAACAATAGCTCAAACCAGCATGCTGGTATGAGCTAAAAACTTGCAATTGGGTTTGATATTGGAACGTACCAATTTTTAACAATTTTAATTGAGTTGTATAGTTTGTCCATTGTCCAAGCGGCTGGCTGTATTTACAACATAGCAACGTTTGCTAAGGACATGAATGAGCAAAAAACCTTGTTATTAAGTCATCACATTTAAGAGTCACAACAAAAAGATTGAATTTCTAAAAGGAGATGATTTTACTTTCACAATTAAATTATCAACAAATGACTTAAACTAAAGAAGCCTTATTGCTCTTAGGCGTGGCCTATTTTGCAAATCAAACTCGGCACTTAAAAATTGCTTATTTTTTGGTCAAGCGACCACGGCTGCTATCAGCAATAAATTCACCAGCTGATCAGTTCAGTGATAGTAAACTGATACGGTGGGAAAGGGCACAAAGAGTTGAGAAGTACGATTTGAGGAAGGAAAACAAAACAGTTACACAAGTTTAATCTGTTGTTGATTAAATCAATCCATGCTGGCTGGCTGGTACTCCAGGTGCTGAACCGACAGACTTTCCCAGCTTTCTACTCGGCCGTAAGTTCAGTAAAACAATAATCGTGTATCTATCTATTTACCTGTACAAAATGCTATGTGAAAACTAGCAACTCTTTCAGATAATTGTTAAAGGTGCACAGGTAACGACAGTATGAACGTTAAATGTTATCATTTTTATGCCATTATATGGTAGCGGCCCTTTCAATGGGTTGGGATCAGCTACAGTGTAAATACAAGAATATTACTGCAGTTTGTTATAGGCAACTGTAAGTACATCTAAGAGTGCATATCTATCTCTGAGACAGGTAAGAGATGTAACTTCACAAACTGGACACTTCTGTTACCAACACAGAGTCAAGAACGACCTTGCATCAACTATGCAACGTTCATTCTACAATATTCAACCTCCAAGATACTAAAATGATACAAAAATTGAAACTTGTGTATTCGTATTCCCCCCCCCCCCCCAAAGCAACTTCAGGAATACGTTTTTGTGACTCTGTTTATGGAGTTTTGCATGAGCGTTCAATTTCCACAATAGTGACAGGGACGAAAGTTGCCACGACATCCGTCCAATGTCAACCGTGTGTTACTCCATAATAAACTAGTTACGATTAGGAGACAGATGTCTTCGACCAACGACCTTTGACACCTCTATCATCAATCCGGATCCAGAAGCCCTCATCGACGACAACCACCTCATTCTCTCTTCCTCTATTTACCGTTTGGTTTATAGAATCGTGCGAAGTTTACAACAACACAGGGATGGAGAGGGAAGACTTTACCGTACAAATTTAGTGTAGCAGCTATGAAAGTTGTCAAGTTTATCTCTTACAGTATAAATACAATTTCTGTGTACAAACCTACTATACGTCTTTGCACTTTGTACTGTATCTAGAAATGTGACAATTTTGCATTAGCATCTTGCGATGCGATACCGGAGGATTCTCAACTGAATGTGGCGGAAGCAGCATTGTTACGAACGCAGGATTCTGCAATGTTTTATTCATTATTTCTTTTCAAGAAAACCACAACTTCTTTAAGTACAAGAACCAAAAGTTCTCCTAGCTACTACGGAGTTGGCAAGTAGGGAAGTAGAAGGGCGGATGAAGGAAAAATGGGTTGAAACGGCAGGGTGGTCGAAAGGAAGGGCGGGCCGGGCTGCCCTTGAAAAACAGCAAAGCTAATGCACTGAGCATTTCTGCCCTATATATTGTGTATAACATCCACAAAGTATATGCAGTGGTACTACACTAGTATGAGTAACAGTAGGGCATATGATAAACGTAATTGGTTTTCGATCGGGGCGCAAGCTATTATTACGGGACGCAAACTTTTTCGGGGGCTTGCGTCCCTGGGATGCAAACTTTTTTTCACTAATAACATCACTGGGAAGGTTCTACTATACTTTCAAGTGTTTTATGAGGGTTTTTATCAGGGCTCCTCTGGAAAGCAGTGCTTCTGCGCTGACCAAGACTACCCTCATTAAAGATGACAATAATCATAATAATAATCAAAAAAAAAAAAATTAGGCAGGTCTGAGCAACTCTGTCCCGGGCGGGCTATAAGTTGAAAAACCTTGAGCAAATCCATCTGTATTTCTGAGACTGCCAGGATCATTAATATTCACGCACTCATAAACAACTGAGCTAGAAAAAAAAAATTGATAGTTTCAACCTGGAACATGAATCGCAATTTTCCTAGACCAGTAACTCCTACTACACTGATATCGAGCAGGCAGGGAGCACGGAGATAACATACAACAAATATTACCGAGAGAAGTCACACGTACTATACCCATAGATCGTCATACCACAGAACTTATTTTCCAACATTTTGAGGTCAAATCCACAGGCCGTATTAAACAGAAGCTGCTATATACATGAAATCTATGTGATTAATTTAAACCATCATAAAATTTGCAAATTTAACATGTGCTAATAATGAGTTGTCATCGTGTCCCAACTAACTCACAAAATGCAACATTTTTTTTCAATAGTTACTCTACCGTGATAAATACCATGACATACTTGAAAGTTAATACAATTCGTTAACTACATATGTAAATTCAACTTTTTTTTGGCTAGGTTTTGCATATTGCAATGCATCATATATTAATCATACATGTACAAATTTATATCCTGCATACATAAATATACACTGTTACTTTTAGTGCAATAAATAACATCCAATTAAGATATAAATAAAATCAAATGGATTAATCAAGAATTAATAAATAGGGGTACCAATAAAAACACTGGATTACCTACTTACCAGATCGTGACTATCCTATCCTATCCGTGGTATATGAGACAATAAAACAACACACATGCACACACAAACAATGCCTGCACAGTTAGACTGTAATTAGTACAGTACCAAGCTGTTATAGTGTCCTCTGCTGGTATATCATATAGAACGAACCAAAACAACCTTCAGTAACTAACCCTATAGCTCTCATGGTCATCGTAGTAGTCAGTATATAGTAAGTAGTCCACTCTCAATAGTCCACACAACAACAACAACTGACCAATAACTTCTCCTCCATTAAAAAAAAAGCCTCTTGCACTGCTTGTATATACTTACTATATCCAATCACTTTACACAAAACAAAAACCCCCCTGGCTTACCTGTCACACTAAAAAATGTCTTCTTTCTTTTTGACAGATGGGTTTAAAAAAAAACTTCTTTGTCCTCAATACCAGGCCTTCTTACCACCACCAACAGAAGTAAACAGCTTGTTTAATAACAAAAGCCGACTGCTTCCTGCACCTCTGTATACATACATCTCTCCCCCTCTAGGTCAGTCCAGACAAAGAAAGGAACTAACAAAGAACCAATCAGAAGAGGCCCAGCCTGCATGCCAGTGTGCTATACAACCTGGACTGTTCCATTTCAATATCAAACGGGGGTGGTAAAACTGCGGGCGAGACTCTCCGCATGGCATAGGGAAACCATTGGATATAAACTAAGTGCAGTGCATGTGGGTGGAATCTTGGAAAGCTAAAGAGAGTGATGAATATTTTCACAGTGAAAAAGTGGAGAGGAAAGGTCAAGGGTCAGTCCCTGCCGAGACAGGATAAAGTACATAACATTTAGTGGGACATACATGCAAGTGGATTTACAAACATCGAGGGCTGTTATTAAAATTATAGCCACAGTCAGCGTACCAATAGGAATGAAGTACTAAATAACTATTCTACAAATGTTTTTTTCCCCTCTTTTTTGTGTGTGTGTAGTTTGCTTGGATGAAAACAAGTTTACATGCATCATTTTCGATTTGATAAGTGTATACTTGTTGAGGTTGGCTATATAGGGACATTTACACGAAACGTCCACGGCTTAAGTAGATCCAGACAACAATACTGATATCAAACAGAAATGTATTAACTGTATTATTTCCCAAGGACAGAAGAAATTTTGTAGTTGACTTAAGACTAAGCTTCAGTCGAGAGTTGTTTCACAACTGTAGGAGAGCACTGATTAAGATGTGATAACCATTTTCTATTAGCCCAAAGTTTAAAGTTAAATTGTAATTATAGTCCCAAAATTTAAGCATGCTCACGGCTGCTAAAAGAATATTTTGAGTCTCCAAAATTTGTTCCGAGACACTGCGAGAAAATCTTAATAGCAGACACAAAATACTGAAGGAAATTGCTTTGCTGTTGGCAATGAATCACTTGTTATATTTCATATATATATATTTATATGAGCAACCACTGTTTGATTTTTACAGCCTATATCTAGGGAAACCAATGACCTTCATAAGGAACAGAGCAGAGGTGTGTAGTTATGGCAAGTTGACCTACATCGCCCCTCTTGATCAGGGGGGAATCTATAACCTTAGAATGACTCCTTTAATATGCCTTTAATTGCCTCCTTACCCATTAATCATCAAATTAATAGGCAGTGCAGCAGATTAGCACGATAGAAGGTTGGCAAGTTAACTATACTGCCCTCCGTTTGAATCATACATGATCGCACAAAGCTATATGCAGTCGCAAATGCAGCCGACGTGCGACTCGCTGTATTATTTAAACAACATCTAACTTAATTAACATAAATTTACTTGTAAAATGACTAACGAGTCTATATCGATAAACCGAGGACGATGCTTCTTTCGATATATAGTGAAGACCTCATCTAAACACTTGTATTATATGCCGCACTATTAAAGACCAGAGAATCCACTCCATACATAACATTATATACCATCAGTCCCACAAACACATCACTTCCTGAGATTCTGTATAGGGGTGGGTCATGTGGCTGGACAGAACACTGTGTGTATGTAGGGTGGGGGGCTATATGCATATGTGTGGTATATGCACACACACATGCGTGGAGAGTTAGCACGGGAGTGTTAGCTAAGTGGTTAACGCAGGTGCCTTCCAACCATAAGGTCCCCGGTTCGAGTCACTCCAACATTAATTTATGTCGTCCAGCTACAGAGTTGTTGACAATTCATAATCATGGACATTAAATAGGAATCTAAGAGACTGTCTTCGGACAGCTTGCGGCTTCGATAAGCCAATGAGGCTTCTTCGCGAGTTCCTGCTTGCAAGAGGATCTAAAATACATGTATAACAAGGACTTTCTCAAATGTTTTCACTAAAGGTAATCACTGTACTTTATTCTGTACATGCAAAATGTGGGCCAGTGTTTCTTCATCATTAGTAGGAAAAATCACATCAGTCACATAGTCATAATTATGAGTCGGGATACGACAAAATGACGAAATGCTTTCTACCGTGAACACTGCACAATACCTAGCCTTAACCTGTCTTGAAGTGGTCCCACGTTTTCTGGTAATCTAGAGTCCAGTAGTAATCTTATCCTAAAGCATTCACTGGGTTCTTTATGTATGATGGAAGCATCACTTATAATATACAGTAGTACATAGTCTGAAAGATTCGCTGACTAAGGCACAATTATGCTGCTTACGTGTTTATAAGAGCTAATTGCAATACATTCCATTGGCTGTGATTTGACTTTGGGGCACAATAATAAAAAAATAAAACAATAAATGAAAAAAAAAAAAATTAATAAATAAAAACCCAAAATGACCAACTGAAAGAGCTATACCCAAGATGAGTAACTTTTGTTTAAAAAAACATGTTCTATATAGCAGAGCTTTACAAAGTCTGGATACATAGTTCATCAGTCTAGTTATTAACAAAAATTACAACAAACTATATTATTACAATTTTATCAAATAGCAACAACCAGTTAAATTTGCCATTTGAAATAAAAACTTAATTAAAAAACCATATTTCTCTCTCTGCCATATTTGCCTTGAAAAGACTTGGCAGTGTTTCACATAGGCTTGCTTATACCAGCATAACTTGACTTCCCCCATCAAACTTTACCTTGTCTACATACAGCATTGCAAGTACCAGCACTTAATCCCCAAAAATGCTGGTACATTGTACCATAGGCTTTAAGAGAAATCTTGTATGCTAACCATATTAAATAACCCATCTAATGCTTACTCATGCGCTCGCTTTGGTATTTCATATGGAGAAATGCGATTGCTATCAAATTACAGCCAAAGAATATATATACCATTATTCATCTCTGTGATGATGAAGTGGTGTTTTTGCTATCTTTTTGATTCAACCCATTAAGTATCTTTTGGCTAGGATCACCTGGTAGGCACTGCGTGTTAATTTCCGTTAAGATGGACAGCACTGAAACACAAATCAACTCTTTGAGGACATGGTCCCAGCCTATTATGTGTGTAACTATATCTTGATTTTACCCTTTGAGGGAAAAGAATTCCATTTCTAACTTTTCAAAGTTTACAACCTCACTTTCAAATCTGTGGCAAAAGTAATAACTTCGTACATGTCTGTTATGATCCCTATTTGTAACAAAACCCACTATTCCCTTATCTAGTCTCAAACTTTTGTTCATTGAAATATCTTAACTTACCAATTAGCATTTAAAGATTTCAGGAGTTGGTTAGTGAAGTTTTACTTTTTGGTTTCGATGATCATCCAAACCTTGGTAGTCATGCAGGCGGATGCATGTTTGTATTGAATTCAAGATCCCTATTGTTTTTGGTGGAAGTCAAAGGTCATTTGGTTCAAATTGTGAAACCCTTGTAAACACAATACTTCAAGAAGGAAATCTTAGACCAAACCTCATATTTTTGTCCATCATGGTCATCAGCTGCTAATATGAATATTGTTTGTGATATCTCAATGATTTTGCTGTACTACTTAGATTGAAGTACTGTATGTTGTTCATCCTGGCTATACCCAACAGCCTAGTATGTCATATTCATATCAGATTATACATGTAGCATCATTGAAACCACACTGCAGTTTCGCTGTCTGGTTATAAAACAAATCCAACTTTCTCATAGTACTAAATTCTGCTATCTGGTCGCAAATGATGTTCAAGGTGCTCTTCCCATATGTTACTCAAAAGATTTAATGAATGCTTCAGAATCCAGGATTCCTTTCAGCGAGGAGAGGGGGAGGAGAGGAGGGGGAGGAGAGGAAGGAGAGGGGGATGAGGTTAACAGGGAGTGGGGAAGAGGAAGATGGGACGAGGAAGATAGGATGAGGAAGGAGGGAGGGAATGAGGGAGAGGGGAATTGCGACGAAGACCTAGTAATTGATCTTAACGCTACATATTTGTACTTGGCTTTTGATATAACCATGAACATCACATTGTCATGATGTACAGTAGTATTTATAAGTTTGGTCAATTTAAAAAAAAAAAAAAATATGCAAAATTAAGATTATATAAAGAAGAAAGAAAGATTATATAAACTCAATTGTGCTAAATGCAAATATCTTAAAAGCTGTGAAAAATTTAGGTTAGAACATAACACATACATGTATGTTACACTCTCTGTGTTCAGCATTTTTGTCTGGTCTGTACACGTTATGGGACAGATAGCAGCTTATGAGAAATGCACAATTCACCGATTAATGAAAGTATCGACTCAAAATATTTATCATGCCAAAGAAATTACTAGAAGTTTGCAGAAGTACTTTGACTACAAAAATTATTCCCAGCCATTAATACGGAGAGTTAAAACTGACAATGAAATTTCTCAGTGTGGATGATCATAGCTACTGTTAGGGAGGCATTACGGAGAATATTTGTTGAAATTTGAGCAGGGGGGGGGGTGACCTTAAGGATATTGAGGGTGAAAAAATACTGTAACCACCCACTAATTTTGAACCAAGTGTCCATTAGCTTATTAATTATTAAACAAACATGAACATGCACACGCACACATATACAACAGCATCAAACATCAATAAATGGCAATTTTCTTAAACCTTATTCAGTTTTTGAGAATATACATATTTTGTCTCTAACAGCAATTAACGTCTAGCCTAGACGAAATTGCATCAAACTCGTAGAGAGATACCAAAAAGAGTTCGGCTAGAATACCAGTGAAAAATGTCTCTTTGAATACGCAACGACAAATATGCAACAATGCTTTAACTACTACACATACCTGCTACTTTGGCTGCCATCTGCACGTAGAACGCTGTGAACAGATACGGCTTCAGAAGTGAACTTGAAGCGAACAGACCCCAACAATTTAAACGACCAATAAAGTTCAAGGAATGATGGAATTACTGAGGGTATAATAATGCTATGTTAACTATTAATGATACTGTAGTGAATGGTATATATGCATATGTATATTTATATATATATATATATGTATATGTATAGATATATAAATATATATAAATATGTATATATATGTATATGTATATATATATATATATATGTATATATATATACATACTCTCTGTGTGCATGTGTGGTATAGCCTACGTTTCTGTACGACAGTGTTTGGTTAACATTGCTGTTATATGATGTCCTGTTTTATGCTAATTAATATACGGTATATAATTATACTAAACATTGGGGATTTTGTTTTAAAACATTTTGTAATTCTTACAACTATAGATCACCAGATCAAATACTTTGATAGGTTAGTTATAATAATCACTACAAAGAAAGACATACTTGTGCAGATCGGGATGGAGGGGGTGGAAGGGGTGAGGGGAGGGTGGTGAGGGTAGGGGTGAGGGGAGGGGAGGGGGTGGAGGGGATGAGGGAAGGGAGTGGAAGGCAAGTGATAATAACTTGAAGACAGAAACACACTTTTGTTTTTCTCTCATCACTTTAGTAAATATTGAATCAACCTGAACACAATATAGAATCAAAAATGAATAAATTATTTTCCATTTCCATTTTGCCATATGGCCAATAAAAGAAAGAATCAAATCATCACACCTGAGGTATTCCTATGGATTTTACCCAAAATGCCACAATTGGCAATGTTATATAATGTAGCAAATTTTTGCATTTCAGATGCATTTGAGAGCCAGGACGAGGCTAGGTTATAATTACTCTACTGGTCCTGTTTTTGAAGTCTTCAATTGACCTTTAAGTATTGTATGAAAAGGAGAATACATTTTTCTTCATGCCATTTATCCCCAGGCCACCTAATTGACCTAAGGTCATGAACCCCACCTCCCCTCTCCCCCTCCCCTCTCCCCACTTCATGTTGTTTCACGCAATGCATGTCCTTGGTTTCCTCTGCTGTTGAAATTTTACCAAATCTCAAATTGACAACAGCCCCATCTATCACAATTTTTTTTTTTTCCATCTTAGTTATCTGTTAATATGCTTACTGGTTTACTTTTTTTCGAGAAGAGAAGAGATCTGCTCTGTTAATTGCTTTAACAGACAATCAATAGAGCATTTTACGCAGAATAACCTTGGCACTAGTTTTAACACATTCTGAAAAACACCATATTTTCACTTTCGAAACAGGAAACATGTTTGGTACATCAACAAAATAGACCACTTGCCCAATGAATTGCTCTGAAACTTTCAAAATGGTTTCATAACCAATAGATTAAAAAAAGAATATAAAAAAAAATATGAAGAAAATTAATAAAATAAAACATAAAACATGTTCAATTGGAGGGTCTAGTCATGCCATATTCTTCCATGATACTGACAGACAGATAGGCTTAACACATTATAGATTGCACTAAAGGAGGAGGTGGTGGATAGGACAACTGTTTCCGTTTCAAATGGGAGGACAATGATGTTTTGAAAGTCAGCACTACTGACTATGAAAATTAAGAAGAAGATTGGACGGTGAAATGGGATAGGGAGAGATGGGGTGGAGAGATGGGGGGGGGGGATGGGAGATGGTTTTAAAGATCATGACTGTTAACAAGGAAGATGAAAACTCAAAGATGTAATAAAATTCTTAAGTATATATAACCATAAACATGTAAACATGTATACCAACAAGTAACGTTATTCCAGTTTGGAGAAAATATTTTCTGTTTAAATTATTAACCCTTCTTGATTTCAAAAGGTCGGGATTTGAAGGTATCGATTTAAGAACAAAGGCACTGCCGGAACTTGGTATTGACCAAGGTCCCCCCACTCCACCCCACCCCTGCCCCCTTCTGCTTCCAATTTCTTTTCCTATATCCATGAGTAGCAACTACCTTAATTCACTGCAACAAACATTCTACAGCCCTTGATGCCCCTCTCCGTCCCCCGATGCCCCTCCCCGCCCCCGATGCCCCTCCCGTTTCACCTTATGCCCCTCACATCCCCCTGATGCCCCTCTCCGTCCCCCTGATGCCCCTTTCCCCTTCACCTTATGCCCCTCTCATCACCTGATGCCCCTCTCCATCCCCCTGATGCCCCTCCCATCCCTCTGATGCCCCTCCCCATCCCCCTGATGCCCCTCCCCATCCCCTGATGCCCCTCCCATCCCTCTGATGCCCCTCCCCATCCCCCTGATGCCCCTCCCCATCCCCCTGATGCCCCTCCCCATCCCCTGATGCCCCTCCCATCCCTCTGATGCCCCTCCCCATCCCCCTGATGCCCCTCCCCATCCCCCTGATGCCCCTCCCCATCCCCCTGATGCCCCTCCCCATCCCCCTGATGCCCCTCCCCATCCCCCTGATGCCCCTTCTCAGCCGTTTCCCCACTTTTGTATGCTACATTCCATTGCTTTCATTCTGTACCTCAATTCTTCTTGACCTCTAAACTGTTCCTTGATTAGTAGTCTCCATCGATTCATCTTGTTATCTACATAGGTGTTATAATATAATTATATAATTCACTAGTAAATTGACCAAATTACTGGAAGAAAGTAAAAAGGAGGCAGTCAGGTATAAACCAAGCCTATATATACGAAAACGCATATATAATACAGCCACAGGAATCCAGGGACGGACTCAACACAGTTCGTCTCTCCAACCCATTTAATATTTCTATTAAACAATACTGGAGACTGCAGGCATATATAGCGCTTGCACATAATTTGAATACAATTTTTTCTTTTCCACTTCAATATGGGGTTGCGCAGTCGCTCTGTACACACTAAGCCAACTCTATCTTGGATGCTGGTACCAGCAACTCTTCTCTATACATGCCTTTGGGTTGGAATCTAACTCTGATGAAACAATCCACATTATAAGCAAAGCCATTGGACTTTATAGCAACAGTATGGCAACCAGCCAGACTCACAAACTCTTTGGGGAATATGAATATTCAAACCTTGTGAATTATTATAGTTTTTAATATTTCAAGCTATTTGAAAGGTAAACAGGACTGCTATCTGAAGTATATATGGTGTCTCAATGGGGCAAGATATATATAAAGTTGAAGGTACAGTAGTTGTATGTATGCATATTAAATAGTGTACAATAATTTTGTATTCCGTACTGGGTGACTGGGTCAACCATAAATCAACAAATGATCTACATATTGAAATGAATCTGACGAAGACTCATACACTCGACATTGCCCTATAACTTGATGGTTAATTGCAATGCAACTTGGGTAATTCCTCACTAGATTACTATGTTACAGCTCTGTAGGCCAATTAAATTACATATGGCTTGCGCGGGTACATGTATGTTAGGAGGATACAAGGCCTGATACGAACAAACTCAACTTCGTCAAACTGTGGTAAATAGTTTAGCCAAACTGAAGATAAAGTCAAAGGCACAACTAATTTATTTATTCAAAAAGCCTTTTTTAACCCCTCTGGCTTTTGACATTTATGTATAAAATTTAAAAAATGATGATATTTTTTCTTTCATTTTCAAATGATGGAAAGGAAACCGTCCTACTGTTTATTAGCATACATGATATGTGGGCCTTTATTTAATTCACTACATGTGAAAAAGCTGTTATCAAAAAGGCAAAACAAATGTGATATTTGAACGTTTGTAAAGGTTCTTTCAAGGAATGTGGAAATCAGTATTTTTTTTTTTTTTTTTTTTCTCTATAAAATATCTATATTAATTTTTTCCTTTTAGTCTTTTATGCACTCCTAAATGGCTCTCAAAATCTACTAAGGATACTGAAATATGTTAAAGTTAGACAGCCTGATGTTTCAATCATTGCAGCTGGAGGTTAGCCTCGGAAGCAAATCCCGCTAGGATCTAAACGTCGAATGTTATTGAAGCCTTCATTAGCCGTTTCAATAACCGATTCAGTAATTTGTGTCCCAAAATTGCACTTTTCAATTTAGGGATACAGGTGAGAGGTTACTTTTAAACATGCCATCATTATTGTTCTTCGATCATGTAACGTAAATTTCAAAAGGCTACAGTAGCTCAAAATATTTAGCCATATCGTGCTGCAAATATACTGCCCTCAACACTTTCATGACATGGTGATTGAGATCCCTAACAGCACATATATAACAGAACAAGCACTAAAAAACAAAACCACTTTCACACCATTGTAACCATTTCTTGGACTGCTCTAATAGCATATATATTTGCAAACAAACCTGTTTACAGGCTAAGGAGAGCAAGTTTAATCAACAAAAGATACTAGTGTTGTTCTTTTTGTATGTTTCAATTGTCTGCTCGAGCTGTTTATTGTTGTTTTCATAAGGTACAGTAGATCATGAGCTGTACTTTATCAAATCTGTACAATAAATATTTCCATATGTTTATTGTCTGTTCAAACTCTCTCCATCACAGTTTTCTGTACGTTCTTTGTCTGTTAAAGCCTGTCTTGAATGTTTCGTAATTTTCAGTTGTTGCATGTTAGATCTGGATCCATTGTATTTTTCTGTACATTGGATCGTCTGTTCAGACCTATAACATATTTCTCATAACTAGGCCGCATTTTTAAGCCTGTGTTGTGTTTTCATACCACAGGCAAAGGCAACAAACAATAGAGCAAGATGAGACAATTTGAAACCAGCAAACTTAAAACTATACCTCAATGAATTCAAACTTAATACACTGTACACCTTCCATTATTAACGGCATGCAGTGATAATAGTCATAATACTGACAATTTTTTAAATTTTGTTTCTGAATCCAACAGTGATTAAATGCCAACCAGCAAAACTACTCAATGGTTGTATAGACGCCAATCTGACTTTCTCTAAAGTTTAAATGAGGATATCTAGTTAAAATAGACTTGAGTATTGCCAGTGTTTATCCCAAGCTTGTTCAACTCTACACCATGCATACTGATAAATATGCATAATCCATAGTACCATGAACTTAACAGTTCATCGGCCTACATGCACAAGAAGATTAAACTGTCTTAATTCTATCCCCTCCACAAGCCCCCCCCCCCCCCCCTTACTCACCCTGACATCTTCCCAAAAAACAATTTTGCAATGAACCAAATTACAGCTAAAGTAATTATTGAAGTTAGTAGTTAATTAATGTAATACTAAGCCTACTTAGTTTAGTAGTTAACGCCGGTGCCTTCCAATCATTAGGTACCCAGTTGGAGTCACAACAAGATTTATGCGTGTCGTCCAGTTACAGAGTTGTTGACAATTGACAGTTCATAATCATGGACGCTAAATATGAATCTAAGAGACTGACTTCCGTTTGCTATCTGAGATACTTTTTTTAAGGAAAAGTCTTTCCTGGGCACGAAAACCAAACTACCAAACGACTGATCCGCTCTCAGCCCCATTCCCCTTGCATCGGGACTGTGACTGTGTGATCATCGTCAGGTGTGCATCACCATTCCCCTCGAAAGGGAACAGATATTACACATGATCTTAGCCAAAAGGCCGAGAAGCGATATCCTGTGTACAAGGATTTAAAAGTTTTAAAGTTTTCAACCACTTTTTTTTCTTCCACTCTTAATGGAAAAAAAACCTGTATCTTCCATGTTGAAGGAAAGAAAAAAGGGGCACTTTTCCAGCATGGAAAAATCTTCAAACCCTGGTTACTGTACAGTAAGCCATTTCACATCAATCAACTAAATATTACCATCCGAAAGTGTTGTCATACAGGAAATAAAAGTTGAGCAATATTTACATTCCTATAACCAGGAAGGATACATACATACATATACATAAATACATATGCATATACACATACATACGTACATACATACATATTCATAAGTTACCACAGTATGTCAACATGGCATATATTGGGTTCTATTCCACTTTTCTATTTACTGGATGGACACACAGTAGCAGATTATCACAGAGAGGGAACATTTTGGTTGATTTGCTTAAATATTTAATAGGGTAACTCATGCATGCAAAATCCCACGATATTTTAGAGGCGTCTAATTAAATAGGAAATTATCTACAGTAGTAATTGTCGGCCAATTACACACACACACACATAAACAAAAACACAGCGCACACACGCAGACCAAATCTGGAGGAAGCATGCACAGTTTGTACTAATATAAACACACTTGAAGTTGACCACCAGCAAAAGCTACAAATTGTACATAAAGTGGTGAGAGGACAACTCTTATCAGTTCTGGGGACCCTGGGAGTTTTTTGGGATTATTTCTACTGGTATTCCAGATGGAGCTGGCATCCATTTTCAAGTTGTCTGTCTTTACTAACTGAATGTAGGATCCCTTACATATAACCTAAAAAAAAAAAAAAACATTTTCGAAAAAAGTTGTTAATACCTTTAAGGTTGACCAAAGTTCACTGTATGTTTTTGATACCAGAAATTTTGAAGTAACTTTTTGTTGAGAGTGAGAGTTGTTTATTTAAAAGCACATTGATCATTTTCTTAACCAAATTTTCATCAGCTACTTGGAGATGAGCCAAAGTAGTTCCATATGGCTATATATGGGTGAAGGTGATGGTTAGGGTGTGGCTATACGGGTGGAAGTGATGGTTAGGGTGTGGCAATATGGGTGAAGGTGATGGCTAGGGTGTGGCTATATGGGTGAAGGTGATGGATAGGGTGTGGCTATATGGGTGAAGTTGATGGATAGGGTGTGGCTATATGGGTGAAGGTGATGGTTAGGGTTAGGCTATATGGGTGAAGGTGATGGTTAGGGTGAGGGTGAATGTTAGGGTGTGGCTATATGGGTGAAGGTGATGGTTAGGGTGTGGCTATATGTGTGAAGGTCATGGTGAGGCTATATGGGTGAAGGTGATGGATGCCTCTTTCTCTTAGCATACTCTTTCATCATCTCTCTGGGACTGACAAGCATCAACATACTTTTAAGAACTCTTTTATTATGTGTAATGGGGGAGGTGAGTATGGGGAAGGGGTGGGTGTGGGGAAGGCATTAAGTTGGGCTCCATTTTATAACTTATTCAATGTTGTTATTACTGAGCCTCCTTTAAGAGTCTGTATATACCACATCTGATCACCATTTTTTATGATTCCACATGCACACCATTTATTGCATATTCTCTGAATTTGACTAATTTAAAATTTTGTGTAACTGATAATTTACTAGCTCTCTCATTGCTTGGACTTTGTTGGTCAATCTATACGTTGACTGAAAATAATAAATGCATGAAAGTTTGAAATAGCATGTGTCATGCAAGTTTGGTAGAACCAGTGTTAGTGAAAGAATGGCAATGGTGACATCACATGTACATAAAATATATCCGTTATTTTGATTTTATTATTTTATTGTTGGTTATTGTTCTTGTGCGATTTCATATTCAAATCATTCATGTCAACATCATCATCACATCATTGACATTATTTATTTTTTGGCATAATGCCAAAGAAATCGACTGAAAGTTTTAGTCGAAGGACAATACTTTTTATTCAATCCATGCAAATCAGAGCGATTTTTTGTTATTTTCTGCCTTATTTAATACACTTTTCAACTTCCTTCCTTAAAACCAATAGAAGTTCACACACCTGTTATCCTTAAGCAGATAGAAAAACTTAGCTATCTATTTTAATTAGAGGTAAATATACCCTAATGTAACAGCCCACCACCTGAATAATCCAACTGCATGGTGTATCCAAACCTACATCAAAACGAAATAACTCCATACCTTAAACATCCAACATCTCATAGAGAGTGGTTGAAATATCTGAGAAGCAAATAACCCATTCTTGTTATGTGATCATTTGCAATGCCGCCCTCTATTTAATCCCGTCCTCAGTTGCCATTGTTAACAGTGAAATCTTGTGGACTTCATTGATGAAAGAAATTAAATTACCCAAGCCATAAAAGTTCCATGGTATATTATTGTCATAATAATGACAATTTAAAATCTCCCTCTATTTAATCCCGTCCTCAGTTGCCATTGTTAACAGTGAAATCTTGTGGACTTCATTGATGAAAGAAATTAAATTACCCAAGCCATGAAAGTTCCATGGTATATTATTGTCATAATAATGACAATTTAAAATCTCTTCAGGCTTTTCAGAAATTTTCTACACTAGTAGTCACATGGATGCAAGTACAAATGTCATGGTACGGACGGACGGACCGACGGACAGATGAACAGGTGGTGTCGAACCACAATTTTGTGAACCCTTCCAACTTAACTGCCGTGTGATGACGTTAATGATAATAGAATAAAAAAAAGTGAAAATTACTTGGAGATGTGTGGTATCTGATTTAACCTACATAAAGTTGCTATCTTGTTCTTCTACCGGTCGGTCGTCGTGCTAGATAAATTTCTAGAAAACGTAATAAAATCTTTTTTTGTCACACACAAATTTGAGAAATCTGGTACTCATGTAACATTAAACTAGGGTGAGGGTGAATAAACCAGGATATATTTACTAGTCTTCTGCTGGTTATACTATCTACACACCGGTAAACTTTGCTGTCCTACTCCCCTCCATCAAGCGTGTGAAATCAACGTTGTTATAATACCATATCTAATTTCTGCTATATAAATTTCAAACAGAATCCCTAATAATCAGGGAATCCCATACTTTGTGAAAAGGTTAAGGGAGAGAGTTCTAGGTGGAGAGAGAGAGAGTTTTCTAGAGAGAGAAAATAAAGAAAAGAAAAAGCCACCACTTTTTGATGACTTTGACAGCTGTATCCTTGCAAAGAGAACTAGAATGAGGAAACGATTGATCGAATTTGATTGGTCGCCAGTGGGCTGTTATAGGTGACCTATTTGAAGGATACTATGTAGTTTGTTTCCGACCAGATTATGGGTATTATAATGAGCACCAATGCACTTTTGGGCTAATTGTCGTCGTCAGAGTCAGATGTTTTATAATATGTGGACTGAATAAAATCAAGGATTCAGCAAATTTTAGCCTGATTTTTGGAATGTCAAAGATGATGACACAAAAAATGAAATTAAACTTCTAACAGATATTTTAATATTATGACTGCCATAATTCACAGATCTATATAACTGTACCTTTCGTGAAGGTTTCCCAATAGTGTAAAAATATATAACTTTAATGAAAACTTGTGTATCTTTGGCTGTATTTGCCCCATTCAGTAAAATGGTTTGATTGATTGAATTTAAGCAAATAATTATCGTAACTATTAATCGATGGCTTTAATGAATATCACCTTGAATCTTATATGCAAATTAGGCATTGCCAAATTGCTGTATAAACTGGCATCATGAAGGTGAGTCGTAATGTCTACATATTTTGAAAATCGACCTGTAGTTTATTAAAACATGTTTCGTGAATCTGATGTGATATAGACAATATTATCTAACATTCTTTGCAATTTTTCTATAGTAGGAGATGGTATCATGCACTTATCTTATAGTGATCAAAGTTGACTTGTACAAACACCCAAAACTATGAAAGTACGGTTACACAATAAATATTGTGTTGGAATGGTTTAAAGTCTTGAACCGAGCATATTCGAAAGCTTTGTCGTGAGTTTGAACCGCCTCTTTATTTTGGGAGATATTCACCCCTTAAAATAAGTCATATACTAGAAATCGTTTCTTTTTTTTTGGGGGGGGGGGAGGCGAGGCAAATTAATAAGAATAATAAGATAATTCACAAAATGAATTAAGCTGATGATTATGATGTCCTCCACTCTGACCTTATTAACCATCAAATTAATTTTCAATAACATGTCGTTTTCTAAACCTTGAAAACACTCTTTCTTGTATCAACAATTTAATAGTACAGGACACACAATGGCTACTGCATGGACACACAATGGCTACTGCATGGACACACAATGGCTACTGCATGGACACAAAATGGCTACTGCATGGAAACACAACATCTACTGCCATGTTCATCACCACCGACACCTGAATTTATGTGTTCTTTGCCATTTTCAACCATGGAGGGCCTCCAAGTTGACGTTTTGAAGCTTATGGCAAAATATTTGGGGCCCCAATATTTGTGGGGGGGGGGGTGGGAGGGGATAAGGACATTTGTCTATTCTTCCTACCCCTCCCTCCTTCCAGGCATCATTATCTGCCACTTTTAAAAGAGTGACCTATCAAAAGTAAAATTTATACTGAAAGAAGCCCTGTGTTTAAATATTGGCTAGCTGTTTTAATTGTTTTTTTAATCATCTTCATAGTACATACAGATCTGCATATCCACAATATATTAAAAATATTTTGTTCCTCTATAATTGGCCCCCCAAAACTCATTCATAATCTCAGCTGTCCCTGGTTTTATACCTAGACCTCACATCTCGAGATCTCGCTACAATTGATCAATTATCAATCAAATGGAACTTTATAGGTCACAAAAAGAAAATCAATATGTACCACCTAAAACCCTTCCAATAAATTTAGCAGATTGTTTTACTTTTAAATATGCTCGACCCAGGCCAAAGTACTTCGCCTAAACGAATCATCGCAGCACTCAAGGTTACCCCCGATGGTACAGTAATTAGCATGTGATGACATCGCCATCTGAGCATATTTCTACCTTGGTTTCCCTTGTTCCATTCAATCTGGCAGAACATTTAGGGACTAATTCGTAGTTAATGAAGTGTTAATTCCAGCTGATAGGTAACTCATTCATCTGGTATCCGTCCTTATGGCATTGCCAGGAAACTAAGGCCATCAAACTCAAAAACATCGCAATTGTACTTTGACGGCCTGTTTTGTATGTCACTGGGAACCCACTGACAACATGAGTACACCTAACACGCCACCAAAACACTGGTTTCATCTGGTTTCATTATAAACATAGTTATTTGGAGGAAGGGGGAGGGGGTTAGTGGAGTCACAGAAACAGTCACACTCTTGTTTTAAAAAAAAAAAAACTATGTTCCTTCTGAAGAAGAAGAAGAAGTCCAAACTCACTTTCTGTGAACTGTAACATTTCTCCTCCTTTTTTGTCAATTCCGTTGGTTTTCGAATAAAATACTTTCTTTGTCTGTAGATTGCCTCCGAGATCAAAGGTCTGAGTAAGGTCCATCTTTTAGGCCCTATGACTATAATTAAATTCTTGTTTTATCCCGAATTAACAGAAATGCCTCTTTTTTTTTTATGGGTTTTCTGGGTGACAAAATTTCTCTTGTTTTATTCAATTTTTGCTTTAATTACTGATCACGCACATAGAGTCATGTGAAAGTACTGACATACACAACTCAGCTACAACTACAGAGATTGTGAAGATTTTTTAAAATGTCTCCAATAATCTTGAACATTCGTTTTCCAAGAATTGCATGACTCATAAGGCTAAACCCCTCCCCAACCATCACCCCAACTGACACTCTGAAAGACATCTTCACTATAAGCCTACTGATTTTTCAACCCATTCCACACATCACCACTCATGAGCTCTACCGACGTCATTCTCGGTAGCTACTGTACCACTGGCGAAACCTTTTCTATAAAGTTGTTCTTTAGTTATGCATTTTAACCTTCAAATAGGAGGAGGGAGCTTTTACTCGGATATTATAAGTCCGATTTCTCCTTAAACCTCTCTTCTGGATCCATGTACATACTGTATGCCGCACCTGCAACATATCTGCGGAGGCTTAATCGTCAGTCACGGCGACTGGTATGAGACTCATTTCGTTGTAAGGCGGTGAAGGGGTAAACTAAAAGTACGAAGCCATTAAAGCTAAAACCGTTTGCAATTTCAGACAGTATTTACCGGCAGGTGCTGCGATGGGCCACATGTTATTTCCATATATTTTGATCATAATTTTGTAATGAAGATACACTCACAGGAAACATACCAACGACATAAAAAATAACAATTAATGGAACCTGTGAATAAGTTTTGTAGAGTTTGCTTTCTCCGCAGATCGAATGGTAAAGCAATTCAGGAGGTAATTCAATACCTATGGAAATGGATGGGAAGTAGTTTTGCAAGTGCTCGCAACAGATGTGAAAAACATCCACTTTAAAGCAGTCATTGTTTTGCTAATCAGAGACTCGGTTTCATCGGATGTAAAATTCTTTTACCTGAAGGGGACGGATATCTTACCATAGCTTCTTTTAATTATACTAAATGTTGAAACTTAAGAGAGGTAGGGATAGGTTAGTTGTGGGTGGGGAGGGGGGATAAGGCTTGCCCCTACTAACATACCCATTCTGCTTGTCAGAAAACAGTTTCAAAAGGACGTTAATTTGAAGAAATTTCATCACTTTACAAAAAATATCTTACTTTTTGAGTCGAGTTTCATCCTACCCGTGAGTACATTTCATAACTGACTTACAACCCCAAAATAAACTAACGAAAAAAGTCCTCCTGTAATTGACTGACTTTCGACCTGGCATGTCCTGTTCATAAAGATCACTAATTGTATTCTGAAATGACACTTCTTTGTACGAAAGAATAATACTTAGTTCAGGATATGATGCTTAACAAAGATCTCCTATCAAAAAATACTATTCAGTACAGTGTATCGCTTTAAGGTTATCGCATCTCTGACTTTTGGCATAAGTGGCACGTAACCACTCATTTTAGCAGATTAAAGTTAAACTATGTGATACCAATTGTGAACTTTAGATACCACAGAATGGATGAGGTGCACTTTTAATTGATCAATAGGACTGAAAAATACCAAGTCATCAAAGTTCAGTAAGTACATCTACATACCTTATTCAACCAAGGATTCAAAATAAATCCATAGATCTAGACAAAGATTCAAACAGGTAGAGAGCTATCGGCTGTTTTCATGTTTAGATTTTCCCACGATTAAAAACAGCCCAACTTTACGGAAAAGAATGACTTATTATTGGCAAATCTGGGATATATTACTAAACATTCCTATTTGTTTGACCTAAATAGATCACTTGCCAGCAAAATTTATCAACAACAAAATCATTTCAACCAGAGAACAGGGCTGCCCCCCCTCCCCAACCCCCAAAGGGGCTCTCAGGCTCAAACCCAATAGCAGGCTACTCCTGTAGGAGAGGGTTGGGTGGGATGTTGGCAAGGGCAGGACAGGTTGTGAACCCCTCCATCTACATAGTCTACCACCAGAAGTGTCCCCACACGAGCCACTCCATGGAGAATAGATCGGAGTGCTGTCACAATCACACCTCCATCTACATAGTCTAGTAGAATAGATCGGAGCGCTGTCACGTTAACCCCTTCATCTACATAGGCTACCACCAGAAGTGTCCCCACATGAGCCACTCCATGTAGACTAGATAGCAGCACTGTCACGTGAACCCCTCCATCTACATAGTCTACCACCAGAAGTGTCCCCACATGAGCCACTCCATGTAGACTAGATAGCAGCACTGTCACGTGAACCCCTCCATCTACATAGTCTACCACCAGAAGTGTCCCCACATGAGCCACTCCATGTAGACTAGATAGCAGCACTGTCACGTGAACCCCTTCATCTACATAGTCTATCCTCCATCTAGAAAATCCTACTACTATCTCAAGTGTTTCCATGTGATTTCTAGTGAAGTCATCCGATTCCATTATATACCTGCTGAAGTGTCTTCATGTGCCCACTTCCATTTAAATTAGACTACAGGAATGAAATGACCATATATGGTCAATGATCCACTCTACGTTAAACCTACACATCTGACATGTAGCCATGGGAACCTTTGCATCCAAAGAAGGTACCTCTTTCAATTGCACAATTGCAAAAAATACAAATTTAGCAAATATGTTTTTTTTTTATTGTTTTGGAGATGAAACCTTACCCCCCCCCCCCCTCCTTCCTCTCATCACTCTCTTATCATCATGGAATCTAATTTCCTGCAGTATTTTGAGGACTTTACAGCTCACTTAGTTTTCCAATCACCGTGATTTCTCCCATCAGGAACACAAACCGGCCTATAAACCCTAGATGATTTAACTCCTCCTATCTTCCTGTACTAAGCAACCAGTCAAACCTCATGGTTGCTACACAGCTGGAACATCAGCAATCACAAGATCAAAATGTTAACAAAACAATAAAATGATTATAGAATCTGGTTTGATCATCAACTATGCAATGATTCATATGTTTTGCCAATTCGTGAAAATGAGAATTGTTCTCAGTTGAAAAAAAGAGGAGAAAGAGAGGAGGAGAGATAGAGAGACAGAGGGGGGGGGGGGGAGGGGGGCTGAGGGATGATAAGAAGGACAATATAGCCTGGGGAGATCAAGGCAGCTGTTCTTATTGATTTAATACAACATAGAGGCAGGTGTGCTAACAATTCTTCCAGATAAATTCTTCAACTTGAAAAAAAAAATCTACTTTTCAGTTGCCTTGGTTAAAAGAAAAAATTCTAGGTTTTGCTAATAATAATGCAGCTGTTGTCCAAAGCAAAAACGAGTCATCTCGGAAGAGAATGAATCAGACGACAAGCTCCCTCAGAGGAGATTGTTAACAGACTGTCCTGGGTGTAAAAGCTAAAAATAATTTATGATCAGCTTCCTCCATTCCTTTAAGAGTAGTGCCATTTGAAGAAGGCACTTTACATGCAGTACACTAACATTTAGGCAAGTTACCTCAAATGACCCTTTGATCTCCTTAAAAAAAATTGGGGTGTCTTATGATTATGGAAAGGGAAGCCTCATGTGAAATATGAGGGACTGGCAAATTTTCCTTCGGAGATAATTGTTTGCAAGGTCATCTTTAATACATTCGAGTCATGAGGCCACCTACTGTAACATTGTAAAAAAACAAGCTTTTGTTACTTTAACAACTCCTGAGATATAGTACTTAAAATATTTTCACAGTTTGACCTCTGCCGACCTCAAATGACCTTCCAACTTAATCTCCCAAAATAAGATACCTGTACTCATAAAAATGTAAGCCAGCATGTAATTAAAGTCAAATTTGACTTAATGGGATTGACTATGTATGGTAAGATATTCTGTTACAAAGTTGCATCATTCAAATACACATTCACGCACACATACTGACTCTATTGCCCTTAGGATGTCTGCATTTACCCAAGTAAGCTATAACCTTAATAACAAAGTGATCTTGAAAGGGAATTCACATATATATGACATAAACATCTTATGCAAATTATGCCTTTTTGGAAATGACATATTTGTCTCGATAAGTGTGGAAAGATCAGACAGACAGTTACAATTTTATTGATCTTGTTCTGTTTTCAATTAATAAACCCTTTCTTGTCCAAGGTGCAACTTCCGATTTTAAATTCTACAAAATTTCACATTTTATACACAGTCAGGTGATCCAAAATTTTGGGAAAATCTATTTGAAATAGCTTGCTCATCAGTTTGACCTTCCCTCCTCTCCAGTTGAGGACTAGTGGAATAAACAGCCAAACAGTAATATAATTAAGGCCCGGTCACACTACAGCGATATTTTATCGGAATACGGTCCGATTTTTCCGATTTTAGGTCGAAGAGTGAGGTTTGTGGTAGTGAATGTAATGAATGCAGTGGAATATTCGAATGCCTACTTCAAATCTGAGGGGTTCTAGAACTGACTACATTCTGAAGTGACGTCACATCGAAAAAGGATAAAAATCGGAAGAGAAATCGGATAGCTATCCGATAAAGGGAAACGGAGTCAATATCAAAAGTTAGGAGAGGGCTATTCCACATCGGAATGGCTCAACAGATAGCAAATCAGGTCCTTTATCACTGTGGCTAGAAGACCCGAACGGAAAACTGGCTGTTTCGAATCCTCCGGGAAAATCGGATAGTATTCCGATAAAAAATCGGTATAGTGTGACCGGGCCTTTACTCAAGTCGTTTTCTCTTCTTCCTACCATGTGGCATCTTTATAAATTTACCTCATGTTACTCTTTTCATTATCAACCCCATGTTTATCAACTTCCTCTGAAATCCTCAGAACATACAGAAAAAGTTTTAAAATTATAAGCTGACTTCTACACTTTTAACCATTTTTACATGCTGGATGGTTTTGGAAAGCCATCATGGCCCTTCAAAGAGGTTGCCCTCAAATTTAAGCGATTCCACTCACCGAAAAAAGCTTAGTGATTGAAGAGGGTCAATTGATATCTGGATGACCTTTAAATAAAACACCAGAAGCCTGCCTCCAACAACCAGCACCATATTTCAAGAAGAGAGCCCAGTCCCCTACCTCCTTGTGGAGTTGCGGGTGGCAGCATATTTGTTAACTCTTAATATATATGCAGCAACACCTCTTTTTTTTAAACCAGCCGTGTGTGAATGCTTAAGCAGACTGACTGAAGGCCGTGGTTACATTATGGATTGGACCCAGCGCTCGTTGTTCATCATTAAATGAATTTTGAAGCCCTTCACCTCTACATTTGACTCGTGCTTAGTATCAGAGCCCGCACTCTCGAAACGACCAACGGGGGAGGTTGAGGCTTTCCTTACTAGAAGAAAGGGCCCAACAGCATAACCTGCTACTAAAAGGCTTTCTAAAACTCAGTCAAATTACAAATGGGCCTGACACCTTAACCTGTAACTAAAAGGCCTGCTAAAATTCAGTCAATTAACTCAGTAATAAACAACCGAAGTTAAAACTTACCACTAATCTTGAGTCAACCGTGTTATTCCGGCTCAACCATTATTTTGTAACGTAAATGAGCTCCACTTAAATGACTAATTTGACACCAAATGCAGGGTCTGATCCTTCTTGCAATCCTAGTCTATCCCGGTGTTCAAATCATGGCCTCTGATCCAAGTTTAGGTTAAATATGTAACACCAAGTGTAGAATTCAACACTGTGCTCGCGGATTAAAATGTTGACTTAATTGGCCATGCCAAAATTAGAAGAAAACATTTTTCTGGAGTTCTTTATATCAGATTACACAATTTCTCTCGGTGTTTGGCCATCATCATAATTATTATTACAAGGAGTGAGGTGGGAAGCGATTTTTGAGAGGAAGGAAACGGGGTGGAGGATGCTGGGAAACGATGAATAATAAGGATAACACACCGGCACAGATAACTTCTACAGCGTATTGATTTTTGTTTTCTTTATCTTTATGGATATGATGTAGTGGAATTCATAATCATCATCATCGTCTCTTTTGCGGCTCTCCAATGCTAACTATATTCATTACATATTTTATTAATGCATTAATGCCAACTAAAAATAGAACATTTATGTTAGGAGAGCTTGGAACACGACTGGTTTCCCCTATCGTTCAAATAAAAACATCCACATGTTGTTTTTTTGTACGGAGCAGAGACTAGATTCATCTGGAATATTTATCTTGGTTGGGGAAGGAGGAGGTAATATGAGAATGAAAAGTGGAAACGAATTAGGAGAATCTTGCTGAAAATTGTCATTTCAGCAGAAAGTTGTGAAACACCAGTTGACCTGGTTCGGATTATCTTCATGCATTAACTCTTGTTAGCTACACAGGAGTTTAAATATAGATACAACATGATACCCTTCAAAGATGGCAATTTTGTGTCATATCAGTAAATTTTGTCTTCTAGATTGAAAGGTAAATTAGTCTACCAAAGTTCATTTCTTCCGCTTCATTGAAGATTTAACTGATATAATAAACTTTCTCGACCACTAAATACATTATATATAACTTGCCCGGCGGCAGGGTCAATGAATGCACTTATTAGAAGGGACTGCTTCAGGTCGCAGCTATATCAGGACAGATCTAGGTTTATGTATCAGCAGACTACACAGGTAGACCAGATAGGGGTAAAAACATCAAAATCAATCACCATCACCATGGATACCACAAAATAGCAGACAGGGAGAAAATTACACAAAGCTGTGAAAGTTTCTTGGTTTTGTATACATTGTCCTTTATATAGGCTATACCAAACACTTCACATAGCCCAACCCCCCCTTTTTTTTTTTTTGGCTATTCCCTAGGGACTGCAATGAGGCATATGTCCACATACCCTAAGGGAGTACCACAATGATTTTAGCTTCATCATGGGCCAAAGGTCATAAAACTAAGTTGGTTTTCTTTGCCTTAGATAGCACTCTCATAATTGTGCTGACTGAATGGATAAAATTAGCATATAATAAAATGATGTAATACCCCATTTGTCTTTTATGGATCCCAATTTCTCCATCACACCCCCCCCCCCCTTTGCCCTTATGTTGGGCTCTGTAGACCCCAGATAGAGAGCAGAGAATTAAAGGACCTGTTAACTTGTATCATTACATTTATCTACAACAAGTTTGTACTTGGACTGATTCATACCAAGGGGAATTCTACTAATACTTGTACTAATGCTGTTGTACTCCTTGGCCTGCTAAAGGCCTTGCACTCTTACTACTACTCATGCCAAGTAAATTTCACTGGTACTCAATATGTTGTACTCATTGACCTACTGCAAGCTTTTAACTCTTACTTCTACTCACACCAAGTAAATTTCACTGGTACTCAATATGTTGTACTCATTGGCCTACTACAAGCCTTGCACTCTTACTCCTACTCACACCAAGGAAATTTCACTGGTACTCAATATGTTGTACTCATTGACCTACTGCAAGCTTTTAACTCTTACTTCTACTCACACCAAGTAAATTTCACTGGTACTCATACCGTTGTACTCGTTGGCCTACTACAAGCCTTGCACTCTTACTACTACTCAGACCAAGTAAATTTCACTGGTACTCATACCGTTGTACTCGTTGGCCTACTACAAGCCTTGCACTCTTACTCCTACTCATGCAAAGGAAATTTCACTGGTACTCATAATCTTGTACTCATTGGCCTACTGCAAGCTTTTAACTCTTACTTCAACTCACACCAAGGAAATTTCACTGGTACTCATACCGTTGTACTCGTTGGCCTACTACAAGCCTTGCACTCTTACTCCTATAATCATGCAAAGGAAATTTCACTGGTACTCATAATCTTGTACTCATTGACCTACTGCAAGCTTTTAACTCTTACTTCTACTCACACCAAGTAAATTTCACTGGTACTCATGCCATTGTACTCGTCGCCATACTGCAAGGAGCTGCCATGTTCTCCATGATAACTGCATGATCAGTGGCGGAGCTAGGGGTATTGGTCAGGGGGTCGAGAATGGTCTGTAGGGGCGCTTCGACACTATCTAAGCGGACACCACCACAGGTTGGCGCTGAGCGTACAGAAATTTTTTGAGTAAAGATACTCCCTAGATCGCTGGAAATTACCCTTTCCAGGCCTTGCTAATTTGCAGATGAAAGAAGGATAAATAGGTGTCATCGCCAAAAAATTGTGACAAATGTCAATAGGTAGATGAGAGAGAGCGCAATAAAAAAGTCAATAATCGCGAATAAGTAAAGAGTGGTAAAAAGCTGAAAAGGGCGCCAGCAGTCCATTTGAGTCCATCAGGGGGGGCATCCACCCCCCCTGACTGTATGGACGCTCCGCCACTGTGCATGATAACTGCAGCGAGGGAAAACACTTGTTAACATAACTTGGAAATCGTTTCTAAAGCTTAATAAATTCAGGTGACGTTGTGACAAAGTTTCGTTTCTCGGAAGTATTTGAGGGCGGTAACGAAGCGATTTTATCGAGTGCAAGATAAACACAAAGTAGCTATTAAATTTAAACCTCTTTCACAGTAAAATATTAAATGGCTATAACCTTTCCAAATGTGTCAAACTAAGACCACATGATCAAGACTGCATGACGTTTCTCGAAGTATTGGAGGGCGGTAACGAAGCGATTTTATCGAGTGCAAGATAAACACATAAATTTAAACCTCTTTCACAGTCAAATATAAATGGCTATAACCTTTCCATCTGTGGCAAACTAAGACCACATGATCCTGGCTTCCCTTTACAAGCATGAAATTCCATGCTTCCATTGCCAAACCCCATACATTCTCTGACACGCACAGGAAATGTAACTTGTACTTCCATTCAGATATATAGTTCTTATTATCTCATTTCCAGGACGGACATAACCACTTTTTTGACAAATAATTTGCAAGCGATCTTACCTATATCGAATTTGCAGGAAAATGATCATCGTTACCAGGTGAGATTATCTCATTGTGGAGAGTTTTATAACTTCCAATTTAACAACCTTAACAAACAGATAAAATGAACATCACTGACAAATGATATGTTAGTACTACCTCAATCAAGTTCAAACCAGATGAAATCCTACCCTGTTGATGTCGTTTGCAGAAATTTTGTCAGACATTTGCAGCTGAACCGTAGATTTCTCCAGCCATGTGAACTTTACTGACTTCAAATGAAACAGAAAAGAAGAGAAAAGTGCAACAAAATGTCGCCAGCTAACTTGACCACATGTGCCCAATGTGCACTTCTGACTATTGCATTTGAACCCCCTCTGGCCATGTGAAAGGCCTCTCATCATGCCACCAGGATTCTGGTGGCCCATCTCGTCAGTAAAATCTATTCCGGACAAAATTGTACTTCATGATAACAACAAATGAATTATGTTATATAGTTTTATACAAGTCCTATCACAATCCCTCCACCCCCCGCATGCCCTCTCCCCCTCCCCACCCCCCCCCACATGCCCTCCTTCCACAGTCTTTACTTACTGTCTGCAAGAATGAGCTCAGACCCAGAACATCAGAGAGTTCCAACCCCCTCAATCATTGCAGAGGTCATTTTAAAAATTGTTCACATCAACCAATCACCACAAATGGTTTCGGCTTTCAGAGAGGAACCAACATTTAATAACATCACACAGCACAGCATGTTTGCTAAATTAAAACAATGAAACAGATACGTTAAGACAGAAAAAAAAAAGATAAATAATTATAGACATAATCTTAGGTTCGTAACAAATGAATGAATCCCTGCATACCTACTGACAGTATTATTACTATCCCTTCCCCTACTCATATCAATAAGCGAACTTCTTCAAGTACTATATAATATATAGCTATAACCAAAATAATCCAAGTACTACAGCATATAAAATCAACAAGAAGCACTAAACATCCCCCCTAAAATGTTAGGGATTGCTGTATATGTTAGGGGATTCCTGGCCTAGTTTTGAAAGGATATAAAGTTCTGTAATGTTTTGTTAAAGTTCAAGGAAATATTGAAATATTAGACTAATATAAGTAACATCCTGCAATTAATTCACCTACAGAGAGATGCAAACAAACCAGATGGGAAATTTGAACACCAATTAACAACAACAAAAAAGAAAGAAAGGAAGGAAGAAGATTAAAGGTCAATCAAAGACATACCTTGTAGTTGGATAATTTTTATGGGGAAGATTTGGGAGGGAGGGGGGAGGGAGGGGGGAGGGAGGGGGTGGAAGTGGCCTGTAGAAGGGGAAATGACTACTCCTTAGATAAAACCAATCAGTTTCTTGTTACACCTCTAATATGGACACAGTTAATATTAATTTTCCATGCGAGGAACTCAATCGCCTAATCAGTTTAATGTCAAATGTAAAAAACATGCTAAAACTTGGTGACGGTTTTGTGAAGTATTTTCCTGGAGTTCTGAGTAACCAATTATACCGAGACAGTCCGGGATTGTAAGACCAGCGAATGAAATATGAAACCGTAAATGGCAAATACTCTGTATGACATGGACGGTAGATCAAATATTTTGGGGCACTTTTGAAAATGAATGACCCTTTTTGCAATTTTGGAGCTCATATTCGTGAACGATACTGATGACCACCAGGTCAGTACGAGCTTTGAATTTGCCATGCGTCAGTCGCAACCTATCAGTCATACCATACTCCAATTATTAGATGAAATATAAAAAGTGTGAACAGTAACCATACAAAATACCACATTCCCCCACGAATGATGAAACCATACTGACTTTTCAAACCCAACAAGGTATAGCCCAAATCATTCATGCTGTTGAAAGAACTGGTTAAATATACCTCACTAAATGAGGAGCAGCCATTGGTCAAATCAAAAGGAGTTTAACCCCTGGTCCACCTCGCGAGAGGTCCTACGGGGATAATAAGTTTGTTTTTATAGAATAGACACTTTTTTTGGGGGGGGGGGGAGAAAGTTGTCTATGTTCAGTCAGGGAATTGCTGGTAAATGAAGTCTTAAATAATTACATTGTACATGCATACAGAGAGCCATAAACCTACCCGAGGTCAAAGTCGAAGAGCCAATTAAGGAGGGATTTCTAAAGGGGAAAAATTTCTAAGTACAAATAGCCTCTTAGATAGAGAATATATCCTGGAAGTCTCTGTGAAGATTAAGAGACTCGACCCGGATGATGCTTTCTATGACCACAGTAATGCAACTTGTGATAATTAAACAGGATAAACGGAAACAGGAAACCAGGTGACTTGATAACATCAGATTAGGAAGAAAACGGGAGACCAAACTAACAAATTTTCGTCCCATCATTCTTTTACAATATTTTTTTTAAAAACAGAACCTTTCTGGTTTGATACCTTGAACCTTCACCAGCCAGCATTGATTTATAGTACATATTATATTACATATTTTGTGCAGCCTGCACAATTTTATGGTTTGTCTACTATACACTGCGTTTCACTGCTCTAAAAAGACCACATGTATGCCCTCTGTACTCTTCTGTCTGATGTACAGTACAGTATATATGCGTTGGCTATAACAACACAAACAGGTGCAATTACTCTCACTGATGTACTAAGGGAATTGACCAAAAAAAAACAGGAAAAAAAAACACACACCTGCAAATTACATGGATTTTCCCAAAATTAATTGATTAGTGGCATTAGGAGAGCTTGTAAAGAGATGAATAAAAATTATTAACTGACTGGATGAAAATGTCAAAAAAAGTTTGAAAAAAATGAAAGTAAATTTGTATATTAAATTGATCGGCTTTGTGGGTAATAGGCAGGTGGGCTTAAAGGGAGGCGAGGAACGACATCTGCAAGTGTCGGACATGAAAAAAATTAAAAAACGATAGAAATGACGACGTCGTCGGCGGTTCAAGGTAATGGGTTTAGTAGATAATCGACATAGGTAAAAAAAAAGTACGCAAAGGTGAAGCAACCATGTATCCCAAAACAATCAATACATCACCTACGGTGAGAGGACCAAGGACACTGTTCTCTACGCAGCATGCGGCAAAAAAACTACCGAAAAAATCCATTCTTATGAAATTACAGAGTCGACATTAATTTATTTCTACATCAACTTATTATTGAAAAGTTTGACTGTGGCCTGATGCAACTGTCACAACTTTTAAACATGCATATAGAGTCCAAATCCCTTACTGAGCTTAAATATAATCTCTTTTTAGGAAAATACTCACGGGTTTGATAAATCTGGAGACCAAAATTCTAACAGTCCTAACCTGTAAAATGCTACTTCAAGCACAAGAAAAGAGGCAAAAATGGATTGGGGGGGGGGGGGAGGAAAATGGGAGCTAGTAAAAATACACAGCGCTTTAATAACCTTTACATTAATACAGAGCTAACTCAATACAAAGTTCTCTAACATTTGAAAATGCACCCTTTAATACCACTGCAATAACAGTTTCCCTACCTCGGGCATTTTACTTGGCTCTCATGGTACTGTAGATCACTGGAAATTTGAGCTGAGGAAGTTACTTTTCCAAGCTCGTTCGTTCGTTTCCTTCGCTAGGCTTGGTTAATTGATTATGTAACACACATGCTAATGTTCCAGACTAATAACCTTGTAAGGTGCAGAAGTGGCCAGCGACGAAAAATGAATGTCAGTCTTACACTAAAGGGCGGATTTTCATATGATGTACTTTACATTAATTAACAATGATACCTCAATACAGTCCTTAATGTACTTTACATTAACAATGATACCTCAATACAGTCCTTAATGTACTTCATATTAACAATGATACCTCAATACAGTCCTTAATGTACTTCATATTAACAATGATACCTCAATACAGTCCTTTAATGTACTTTACATTAACAATGATACCTCAATACAGTCCTTAATGTACTTCATATTAACAATGATACCTCAATACAGTCCTTTAATGTACTTTACATTAACAATGATACCTCAATACAGTCCTTAATGTACTTTATATTAACAATGCTACCTCAATAGTCTTTAATGTACTTTACATTAACAATGATACCTCAATACAGTCCTTAATGTACTTCATATTAACAATGCTACCTCAATACAGTCCTTAATGTACTTCATATTAACAATGCTACCTCAATACAGTCTTTAATGTACTTTACATTAACAATGATACCTCAATACAGTCCTTAATGTACTGTACATTAACAATGCTACCTCAATAGTAATGTACTTCATATTAACAATGCTACCTCAATACAGTCTTTAATGTACTTTACATTAACAATGATACCTCAATACAGTCCTTAATGTACTGTACATTAACAATGCTACCTCAATACACAGTCTTTTAATATACTAAATTTACATAAACAATGATACGTCCCTCAATACAGAGTCCTTTTATACACTTCATTTATTAACAATGATACCTCAATATTACACAGTCTTAAATGTACTGTACATTTACAATGCTACCTCACAGTCCTTTTATGCACCATACATTTACATTGCTAACCTCAACACATTAGTTTATAAAAACCAAAACCAAAATTCCCAGGCTTGGGAAATGGTTTATTCTAAAAGAAAAACTCCAATCCCCCCCCCCCCCCCATTTATTTAATCTTTGTTGTTATTGTTCAGAAACATTTTAAATATTCTATTTCAAAAGAATAAAACAAATGAAACATTCCCACAAACACAAATTTGATACATGTTACACTGTAGGCTTAAATTTACAAAATGGGGGACGTACTCCTCTACCATTCATTTCCATATGAATTTATGACGTCCAATTCAGTTACTGTTACAAATTGCATGAAGAGTAGTACTGGATTACAGAGAGTTAGAACACAACTTGCTGGCTGTAGTATATAGTCACAGTTATCATTCTTGGAGAGAAGGGTACCAGTAGGTTGAAGCGATTGGAAATCCACTTTATCTTGTTCAACAGTTATTTGAGCCACGTGTCTTGTTATACTCCAACTGTGAGGTATAAACCGGTCAGGGGAAAACTTGGCAAATTAAACCTACCAGCAAAAATCAACCATGCTTATAATTCAATCTGAAAAATTTATTAAAGCCTTTGAACCAAACTTTGCATGCAATACAACAAGATGATAGAAGAAGATAGAGAGAGAGAGGGAGGGAGAGAGAAAAAAAAACTTCTCCTATCCATAAAAATTGAACTTTTGGCTTGCATTTATGAAATCAGTTGAAATGACAGTGAAGTAAAACTTAAATATTCTTTTCTAAGTAAAATAATTGCTTCATATCTCCTAATTAGCAAATTGGATTATAATTTTCCCTTTTTTTTTTAAATGGAATCTATGACATTTTTGTGCAAGTAAATGTCATATATGCAGCAAAAGAAATGCAAAATTGTTCAGCTATGTGCATTAATTAGTTTATTAATTAATTAGTTCAATAAATCAATACATACATATATTTCTCGGAATAACAACCAACAGATCAATTTTCTCACCTGACAACCTGAGGTTAAGCACAGATTGCAGCCCATTCCTAGTTAACCGGGGTGGGGGTGGAGGGGTGGAGGGGGGTTGGAGGGGGGTGGAGGGGGTTCCACTCATACCCCTAGATACGGGTCTGCTATACCAAATAAAAATCCAAAACAATGGCATTAATTATGTATATGCCTGACTAGTCAATAATTTTCACTTGGATATTTCTATCTATGAGTCTAAGAGTAAAAATATTTTTGAAAGAGTTCTTATTGTTATTTCCTTTATACCCAAATTTTTACACTTGGACAAGGAAATGTTGAGATTTGAATCAAATTCTTGTTGTAACCCACAAAGTCTAGGAATGTATGTATGTTAGGTTCACCAACTAAAATCTTTATCCAAGAAATACTCTTGTTAGGTTTGATAAAAACTTATTGATCACATGAAGGCAACCACTTTAAGATCCAGAAAACTGAGACCGCAAGATCAAATACAAGATATATTACCCCTCGTTTTACGAGACTTTCTTCTTCTGTAGCACTGGAAATGACATTCAAACTTCTCTAAACAATAGGAATGATGTAAAACTTGAAAATGTTAATTTCTGCCGGTAGTCCGCAAAGACATACAGTGGTAATCGTTTGAGATCGTCGACAAAACTTAATAGCTGAACGATTAACTTAGTAAACTTTAGTGAAATTTTTATGTTAATAATTTTTTTTATATAAAACAGAAAACAAAAAAAAACATATATAAAAAAATATGATGAAGTGCCTCTCCATTCCTTGAGTGTTTCATGATGTAAGCAAACCCTTGAGTGTTACATGATGTCAACAAACCATTCTGTATATTGCTGGTAGTAATTCACTCTTATGACCAGTTTAAACATAATACCAGCTGCTATTGTTTTCTCAGAACATTCGACCACAACATAACCCACAAACATACATGGACCAACGCACCTATACAAACTACATAAGTCGTAAAGCATTAAAACAAGTGGTAAATATTACTGTACTTCCCTGCAACCTGTAAACCCCCCCCCCCCCTCCATTCCTCCTCTCCTAGTCTTTACCTCCATAAGATCACCCAATCTTAGTCCGTTCATGTCACATGTAAAATTCATTACAACTATAGCTTTTTTTCTTTTGTAGAATATTTAACTTAAATTAATCACACCTTAATTTCCTCACCAGTTGTAGGAATGTATGTACACAGTTGTGGCAGATAAACAATTCAGGAACTTCCAAAACTAATGTAATTTTCTCATCCCCCCCTCCCTACCCCACTTGTTCATGCCTTAGTACCTACCCAGTGGAAACAGCTCCCCTAAGGTATCCCCTAGGCCCCTACCCACCTACCCAGAGGGAACAACTCCCCTAAGGTATCCCCTAGGCCCCTACCCACCTATCCAGTGGGAACAACTCCCCTAAGGTATCCCCTAGGCCCCTACCCACCTATCCAGTGGAAACAACTCCCCTAAGGTATCCCCTAGGCCCCTACCCACCTACCCAGAGGGAACAACTCCCCTAAGGTATCCCCTAGGCCGCTATCCACCTACCAAGTGGGAACAACTCCCCTAAGGTATACCCTAGGCCCCTACCCAAATGGACCAGTGGGAACAACTCCCCTAAGGTATCCCCTAGGCCCCTACCCAAACGGACCAATCCAGCACAAAGGGTACTCCGACAGCAGGTCCTCTTGTGTTAGGTATACCTCTTTACACAACAATGCTTTTAATGTACCATATAATAGAGGGCAGTAAAGACTATTGGCAAATAACTGTCAAAGCTTTAAAGAGAGCCAAGATGTTCCAGACAAAAAATCTTTACATTAAATTCATAATAAATTGACTTTGTCCTTGATTATACCGGACTCTGATGTTTGTTTACCAGAATCACCAACAAAAAAAACCGTTCTAGTTTAAGCAAAAATTGTGCACGTACTCAGTTTCTTCAAAACAGATTTTTGTCCTGCTAAACAGCCCTAAGCGCAACATTTTATAAGGACACTACAAGGAGAAAATCAAAATGGCAAAAACAGGTCTGTAACTTTTTTGCTCCCGAAGAAGCAATTACTGACATACAGATGACTATTACAATTTCTTTCTCCTTCATTAAACAGCAGCCTTCTGTTTAACTCATTCCTACGGTAGAAATTTAGCATGAAAAGCATTTCGAAAAGGAAAAAAAAAAGAAGGAAAAAAGAAAAACTTACACAATGTTGAAAAGTAATCATCATGATCGCTGTGTGCTTCATCACTGCTGTAAAGTACGGGGAGACCAGGTGGGATTCTCATTCCAAGGGATGTTTTAATTCCTCTTGGGGAAAACTTGGCACTCTTCTCATCTCGAGAGAGAAACGAGATGGGACTAACAGAGCTTTTCATTTATTCTAAGACAAGGTATTCATGTGATGATCTAAACAGCGGTCGTTTTACGGCGACTGGTGTGCACTGAAATAACTATGCAGTCACTAACGGTGTGAATAATAAATATGGAGGGTTTCGGAGTGCTCAGACACGAATAGCTGGTCCGATTTTCTCCTGGGGTTGAAGTTGGTGAAGTAGTGAAAACAAACCAGAGCTAGGGTCTAAATGCTAAGAGGCCATAGCTTCTCCCCTACATCTTTGGAAACTTCTAAAACCCTTTACTTTCTCATGCATTTATGTTTTCATGGTTTTTCCTTTTCCTTAAGTCCACCCCATCCCCGTTTTACCATAAATGAACTTTGACCTTAGAATAATGAAGTAACCTGATTGGCTAGTGCTTTAATAGTTAACACATATGCTACATGAATATACTCTTACACTACTTGCTAACTGAGAATCATACTGCAAACTGTACAAGACCTCTGAATAATGAAGTAACCTGATTGGCTAGTACATAATAGTTATCAAAAATGCTAATGAAAATACTCTTACACTATTTGCTAACTGAGAATCATACTGAAAATGACATCACTGGTTTTAAACCGCACATGACCTTTGACCTTAGAATAATGAAGTAACCTGATTGGCTAGTACATAATAGTTATCAAAAATGCTAATGGATATACTCTTACACTATTTGCTAACTGAGAATCATACTGAAAAAGACACAACTGGTTGTAAACTGTACATGACCTTTGACCTTAGAATAATGGAGTGACCTGATTGGCTAGTGCTAAATAGTTATCACGACTGCTAATGAATATACTCAATCCTTTTCAACCCTGGTAAACATTTTGCTATGCCACAGAAGGTTGGTCGAGATTGATACCCAATGAACTTTACCTTCCATTTCCTAAACAGCCTAGCCCACCACTCAAGGGAAGAATGTTTTCATCAAAACTCATATAAATTGTGGACAGATGGACAGATAGAGATACCAGCAAATATAAGGTTGATCAATCTTTGCTGGTCTGAGTTAATAGCTTCTAATGTAGGATTTATATATCATTCAGAGCTCATATTGAAAGAGCTCCCTCAACTAGTACAAATTATCATCACAAGTCACAAGAGCATTGAATCCAATCAAAATTTCTTGCAAGTTTAAGGGCTCCATTTTGAACTGTTTGACCTTGATCGCATATTAAACTCTGTGATTCAAGTGAAATTTACATCCATAAGACATTCAATTGTTGTAGTAAATTTGGGCTACATTTTCAAATGCTTGACTTATTGCTGAAGTGAAATTACAAACTTGGTTTGTTTACTTGATAAGATTTTTAAGAGTTGCCCAAGCAATAAAGGAACAAGAGATGGAATATTGATGAACTTCAAAACTGGTCTCATTGTGTGAAAAGAGACTTTAGAAAAGGTAATGCATTGCAAAGAGAGACTGTATTATTAAGATTTGAAAAGAGCAAAATTACTTTAACAGAGCAGGATTTGAACCACTGATCTCAGGAATAGAAAGATTTGGAAAACCTACGCTTTAACAGTCCAAAAGGCTACAGGGTGAACTGTGGTCTCTAAAAGAGTGATTTTGGATACATAAAAACAAAGGGCCATCATCTCTACTTACAAATTCAGGTATTCCCTATGACAGTTGTAGCAGTGCATTGTGAAGCCTATAAACTATGTACAGTATATATACCTCCTTGTGCAGTCAAAATTCCCTTTACTAAGTAGGAATAACATATTAATATGTGCCAAGCCGGCCCATCCATCAATCACAAAACAGATGTTACCTCACTAAGCCCCGTTACTGATTATAGGGCTGTACCATGTCACATATATATGCACCTGCTTTATTGCAAAGCCCCCTCCGCTAATCCCTCACGTAAACCTTCCACCACGTAAACCTTCCATTTACGACGAGCCGGAGAGGAGATCGAGAGCAAGATGACAGCAACAGAAGCTCACTCTGACCTACAGTAGTCTGGGCTGATGATATCTTGCCTGGAATTAATTGTCTAAACCAGGATGACTTGACTACAATACTGACAGGTCTGTGTCTAAATTTGGCTCAGTGACAGGGTAAGGGTGCAACTTAGTCATGCCTGGCAACCCACAGCTGTTTCCTGAGCTTTAAATCTGTCTTCCTCTTTCAAACAACTGAGATAAAAATCAAACCTCCATCAAATTCAACTCAACTAAAACAGAATCAACATCTATCTATCTATTGCTATATAAAATTACTAACTGTTTTTGGAGTTCTCTGATATCTGTGTTTTTCAAAGGTTTTTTTACAGTCTTCCTTGTTATTCCCTTTCAGGAGACTACATGTTTACAGATATTAAAGCTCCCTAACTCAAGATGACAGCATGTCTTGTGAACTTCTTTTTCACTTCGCTCTAAATGTTTCATTCTTTAACTGTTTTAACTGCGGGAGGTTACTCTTCTTCGTTTTTTTGGCAGACAGATATGTGATCGAAAGTTCACATGCGTGCCGCCATCAGACTCGTCACAAACAATATGGAAACAATGGTGATTATAGGCAGAGAATAAAAAAATAAACAATGCATAAGTTAACAAATAATATTGCTCTTTACAAATACAAATCAGTTCATAGCCAACTCCAAAACTGAGTTATGTTTGTAATTATACATCTAGGGTAACATTAGGCCTACACAAAAACAGAACAATAAAAAGCTAAAAAGCCCTGCATAATGATTTGGGTATCAAAGTGGCCTGTTGGGGGAGGGAGGGGATGGGGGGAGGTTGGGGAGGAAGTAGAGGGACCAAAATAAGCAAGTGAGGTATACCCAGTAGCATCACTAGTCATAATCATTGTAGGTACAGTATATACCAGAAGTAAAAAGTTTGGGAAAAAGAGAGGGGTAAAGGAACACTTGAGGAATTTTGAAAATGTCTGAACAAATAATGCTCTGTTTCTTGAAGATTAATTCTGCTAAGAAACAGTTTTTAGGCAAAAAGATATCCCTCCTCCAATGAAAAGGGTTTCGCCACTTAGAGACTACAAAACTAGAAAGAAAAAAAAACTTCATAGGGACCCATTTTAGATGTTGTTTATCTGTTATATTCCAGAAATGAAAGTGAAATCCCTGCTATTCTGATGAGGTTAATATCATGGATCATAGAAACACATGCACAGAGACAAAAGAATATTCTGCATCATATATGCTTAATATGCTGAGTATTTATAAAACTAAAAAGCTTTTGAAAAAATTGATGCAAACTACAAGCACTCGTGCACTAAACTACCTCTTGAGTTGATTTCGTCTTTTCATGAAGAAATCTACAGCAAATATATTATCGACCAATAGCAGGAAATACAGTATTTCCTCATTGGACGTAATTGGACTCAAATTGCGATCATAATATTTCACACTCCAAAGGAAAGAAATATAGAAATGGAAGAGAACACCATTACCATTTGGGGGACATGTTTTGCAGCTCTAAGGCAAAACCCAAGTAAAATGTTTCGAAATAATATATTCAACAATAATATTATAGTACTTACACAGGCACACATAGCAAATAATAAATAACACAGAGATTCCTAATTCTAATTTATTAATATAATATCAGTGGCAGGCCTGATAAGGTTGTGGGAGGGAAGGGGGCATAGCCCTGGGGGAGGGAGGGGGGCCAACATCAATTAGGGGGACCAGTGAGTTATAAGAATCAAGGAAATGTATTCTTATTTTCATAATATACTTTTAAAAGGAAAATAAGGAGATTATAAAAATTGTGGTCTAATGAGATAAACTGTGACCAGTGTCTGCACTGACTTTGAAATCCACTGGTCATTGGTTCTAGATTCAGAACTGCATCAATGGCTACAAAAATATGTCAACTCATATAACACAGGGCTGTTTCTTCCCCCTGCATCCCCCGCACCACCCACCCCGCACCCCCAACCCCCCGATATCATTTCATAGGAGTGCCATGAGAAATCCTCCACTTTCCAGATCCACAAGTTTTAAACTTTACCGAGCACTTCTCCCAAACTATCACCTGATAAACCACAGCATGCTAAAACCAGAGGAATACAAAAAACTATATAGTACTGTGCTGAATTCAAAACTGTTTACATATATATTCTAGCTGAAATGCCCAGTTTGCGCTTAACTTGACCAATACTTCGCAACTGACATTTTGACAACATCGGATGTCTTTGAACAGATAGGGAACTTGATCAAACAGTTACCATGACAACTACCCACTAAGAACTTTACTTCTTCATCTAATAGTGGGATGATTACAATCTGCTCTGAAAACAAGATTTGAAAAGTGATTTTTGTCACCAATATAATTAAACGGCTAATATTCCATCCCAGTTAAACAAATATAACAAAACAAAATCCACATTTATATATACTTCAAACTAGTTCTATTTTCATTTGATTTCATGATAATAGCAACTACAAAAAACTTATGTCTGCTGAGTGATATGAAGTGGTGTGCTCTTGAACCGAGTTAAAACAGAAAGTATCGTTATGACGATTTGACTCAATTTCCTGCTTGCTCGCAGAAGTCAAAAATAACTATGCAATCGGAGATTAAGCTGGCACTGTGAACACATTGTTCTACTACCTGGCTTTTCCACAGTGAAGACGGTGAGAGGACCATTTGGCCTCCAGATGGCTTTAGTAATGAGTTGATCAGGTTGTTATCTCTTATCAATGCATTTCAAAACCCTTCCTGCTTCCCACTAGCCATCTGTCTTCAAATTTCATTTTCTCTTTTTTTTAAGGGGTTGTATGATGAACTATAAAATATTCTCACTTCCTTTTCTGCCAGAGCAGCGTTGAAAAAATAGTCATAGCTATGCACAGGGGTGATTCTGATGTAACATACACATCAGTTACATTACAAGAAGTTATTACAATAACAAAGAGAAAACTAGGTACTGCTGCTACCAGACGAGAAAACTAATAAGCCCTGTTAGCTTATGAGAGATCAGTGTTAGTATGATGACAGAATCAGTACTGTACAATATGACTGTATATATATGGCAGTAAGTAGCAGCTGTTGGTTTCATCTTATCAACTGTCTGCTGGTGAGAGTTGGAAATATTTGTCAAAATTTAAACAATAACTGATATGTAGGCCTAGGCTAGAGGCAAAACAGAGGAGGGTAAAATATATACCATTGACCACAAGAGCATTATCAGGGGATTGATAGATGGGGGGGAGGGGTGTGCAGACAGACTACTAGATTGAGGAAGCACTTTCAAAACTTTAAAAAAATATACATTGTTATTAATGCCTCTGCATTTAATCTGGATGGTCTCAACGTTATTATTGTGCCCCTATTTTGTATTATTATTATTATTATTATTATGGATCCTTATATAGCGCAAATACTATAACATATGTATATTCAAATGCGCTTTACATGATGAAGAATAAAACAAAAATATATAATCAAACAATGACATATTTTTTTCTTCACCGACAAGTTTTTGTCCGTTCTCAGAGAGATACGAGGCAGATGAAAATTCAAACAAAATGCCTTTGTCCGGTCTTTGTTAATTGTTTTGATAAAAACCAAATCATTATATGAAAGGCAGGCATGCACTGGCAGTGGTGCAAACCTTTCCATCTGGAACTGTACATTAGTCAATACGTTAGGCTACACTTTTCACGCATGCATATCACTACTATGCTTAAATAGCACCGTTACGTAATGTAGCAATTCTGTAGCAGAGCCAGCCTTTCAAAAGTTTATCTAAGACCCATTTTTTCACTTGTTCTTTTGTAAATTAATCTGTTTTCTTTGTAAAGCGCCTTGAGCAGTGACTTTTGTCTAGATACTGATTTGGCACTATATAAGTCTCATTTCTTCTTTTTATTTATATATTTTTTTTTCACAAATATCCTTGAGTGATATGTTGCTTTGCGAGGGACGGGGGTGGGGGGTGGGGGGGTTGGTAGGGATGAATACATGACTGTACTTTACTGACTCCAGTAAAATTGTTCTCTATGTAGTATACATTGTTTGCCAACATTACCTTATGAGGTCCAGATGTTTGCCAACGCATGTGTGCCTGGTTTAATGTTTTGAACAAGAACCTGTTACTTTGTGAGCACACAGAGACCTGTCATATCTATTTCATTCGCTCTAGTCCCAATACATTGGCCGAAATTTTAACGGAGAAGTATATCATCATGACTGTGTGATTATTGAGTGGCAAGACCTTCCAGAGGAGAGCATCCGTTTGGCAGTAGCGTCCATAAAAGGATTGCATTTAGTTTCGTATCCTGCTCTTTTGTCCGTTGAAGGATGTGAGGAGTTGTAACAAAATATTTTGCGACACAGCTTGATAATATTGTGACTCTTTCTGCTTAGAATATTTCAACGAGAGTGATACAGAAATCCGCTTCCTTCCATGTTCTATATTGGTAGGAAACACAGCACTTCATTACAAACGTGATGCCCACACGAAAAGACCAAATTGTCTTGACATTTAGAACTTTGGGAGTGATTTAGACCATGACTAAGGAAAATTGAACGGTATTATGGCTCGATTTGTTTCCTCGTATGGTATACATTGGTGGTGAAAGACACGATACATTTTACCAAATTTGGCAAAAGCAGGAGACAAACCGCCACAGTTTCCAAGAGAAATGTTACATCGAAGGAATTACGTACCAATTAAATACACCCCCTAGCTACAGCAGACCTGCCTCTGTATGGTTATGAACTGCAACTATGCAATATCACTGTAATATGTTTACTATGCTGACATACACACACACTTAGAGGTGGCCTTTCATTACGACTGAGGACACCATTGTTTTCGCCATTGTTAAAGACCAAGTACCCTAACCTCAAACAATATACACTCTAACAATATAATTCTCTGAGGACCAGACCTGGTGATTCTTTCGATTGACATCTGAAGACTTGGAATTAAATTCCTTGGAATATCAAAAAGTATGTTATTTTCACAAACTAGAAGAGGGATTATATGCTATTTTAGGTGATGACCAGAATCGATGACACTTAAAAGCCACACTCCATACTGGTATGCAATGCAGCATTGTACAGGAAAGACTGGGTATCCCTGACATTAGTTTATACTCCCTGTTAGGTATGCCATGAAAGGATGAATACCTCCACATCTCCTTCGTTCCCTCCCTTCGTGTGTTCAGATGCTCTTAGCGAAATAATCAGAAGAGCTCTTCAAGAGCCGTCAGTAAACATCACAGACTTTGTCTGTTCATCATCAAAAAACCAAGAGATAGGAAAGATTTATCAACTTAGAAACAATTTCTCTACTTCCACAAACAATATAAACTGTCATTCCAGAACGATAATGACGGTAAGTCTCACTTCCTCTTTATCAATCACTTTGGCAGAGAATATAAAACTTTTATCCCCTTCATAGAGAGACTGAGCAAATGTTTATCCTTTTCATTCCCTCTAGAAATCGAATCTGGAAATATATATGTTTTCTCCTTGGAAGTGAATTCTTACAAAGTGTGAAGAGAAACCTTACATTTTTTTCAATCCCTCGGGGGGTTGGAGGGGGGTAGGGTGCAGGGGGGGTTGAGGGAGATATGGAGATATAGACTAGGCAAGTTTTTACTTCTTAACTTTATAGAAGTATTAAACAAGGACAACCAGATAAAGCAATAAATAGCAAAATCTCATGACTTGAATATTTTAACTATTAAAAATGGCTTAAAGCAGATTATCATCCTATGAGAAAAAAACAAATAAGACAACAACAATAGAAGGCTACCACAAGAAACTACTCCAGTTTTATATCCCTTGGAAAACCCAATAGGCAAATTTTCCCCTCGAAACAGTGAGACCTAAGCTGGGAAGGTTTTAAAATCCCTTGGAGCGAGTTCTAGTCTTAATTCTGCAGGAGTACTTGTATGTGAAGATCCAGGTGAAAGAAATTATCCCAGCAGGAGGCCCACCAGTAACATACAAGACCCATAACAACATTCCATCAAGTACAATGCCTTTGGGTCAATTGCAAAGTTCAACAGGGAGGGCGGCAAGGAGACGACGAAGGTGTCAAGGAATTAGATGCACACAGGTATTACTACAATTGTCATGTTAATTCAATTTTAATTTTAATAATGTGACCACTGAAAATCTACTGCATGTGGCTAAATGATATATCAGGACCGCATATTTAAAATATTTCAAACGGAAAGGTGTGTCTTGGTTCCACAGACAGATGAAAACGCAAATTTTACAGGACTGTTAGGAATGCAGTCGGGGAGGGGAAGAGGATGGTGGTATGAGAAGTAGCAAACAGTCATTTTTTGAATGTTGTAACCTCACTTTACAGACAGGGCATCAAAATTATTAATAACCCTTTAAGCTAGAGGGGAGGGAAGTTTGGGGAGAGTGGGGGGGGGGGGTGTGATTTTTCTCATTTCATTTTTATTTACTTTAAATCCTATTTTAACTCATTCATATCTGAGGTGAAGTCAGGAGGGTATGTCCGAAGTTTGCATACAAACAGCTAATGTTAAGTATGATTTTACAGATATTCCTATTCATTCCTTCAACCCTTCCCTTCTCTATAAATGTACATGATTTAGTTAGGTCCCATCAGTATGCTACTCACTATGTGCATGTGTTGCTGGTACAACAGATTTGCAGGGTTCTTACATATTTAATTATAAGACAATTTCAAGTACAAGGCCAAATCCTTAAATATATGAAGCACAAAATGCATTAATACCATTGGGACTTCCAAGAGAAAAAATTATATATTGTTACTCATTTTTCATGTTTTTTTTTTATGTAATTCTTTTTTTTATGTCATTCATTTTCAGTGCATATTCATTCAAAACTTTGTTGTGTTTTATGAAAGGAGATCAAAGACATTGTAAAACTTTAAAGAGGGATTAATAGACCTCTGTATAAGCAACAGAGACCGATTCTTGGTAAAAGCAGGTTCTTCAATACAAAGAAGAACTGTTACTTGAATAATCCTCTGTCCCTATCACCCCCCCCCCCACTCTCTCCTCTCCCAATCTTCAACCTCCTTTGGGAAACTACAACCAGCACTGCAATATACAGTTCTTAAATGAAATTTATTAATGATACAGAAAATGTGTTATATATCTTTAGAGGATTAAAATATTTTGCAAGGGTCATCAGGTGGTCTGAGTTGATTATTTGCCAACCAAAGACTATCCATACAGAGGTTGTGGTCAAAGACTGGGTTTACTAGCAGATCAAAGAAACTCAAAGAAACTCAGTAAATTTGTGGTTCTTCTCCTTATACAGTATCTTCAGTTCATCTCTTAGAGGACAAACTAGTACAGTGCTGGTCCGACAACCAACAAAATTTTCCTAATTTATAATATAAACTCTGATTATTTGGCCACTGGTGGGTGCACAGACCTTTTTGAGGTGATATTAAGGTCACTCAGAGTTGAAAGTGTCCCACAAGTTTTTGGGACTTTGACCCAAGAAAGCCATTTAAAACAAACAGGTGCAAAATACTGTGAAATGCTTCTCAACAAAAGTTCACGAATGAATGTCGTGAGTAAACAAAGTTCACGAATGAATATGAGTAAGTCAGTAAAATTCGCCTAGCTTGAGATTTTCGGTGAACCAGGAATAAATATAAATACCAGAACAGTAATACCACCCTTTTTGACATTCTTAACTTGTAAAATGTTCAATATAAAGTAAAGATTTCCAATGCGTGTACTAAATTAGACAAAGGAAGAAAACAAGGAGGCACAACAGTTGGACCTTCGTAAACTATAAATATGAAATAAAACTGTTAGCAAACTGCTTATCCACTAGAGAGCCTGTGTAATAGAATGTGTAAAAGTAAGTTGGCCTGACGTTTCGATCCTAGCAGGATCTTCTTCAAAGGCTGAATGACAAGTAACAGTAACAGAAGGGACAAAAACACGCACAGAATACAGACAGGTTAAAGAGCACGGTGAACACAATGAGATGGATGAAAGGGGATTAAAAGTAGAAAGCAACAGGAGAAGAGGAGAGGAAGGAGATAAACTGTGGAGGGACAAAGAGAGGATCATCCATCTCATTGTGTTCACCGTGCTCTTTAACCTGTCTGTATTCTGTGCGTGTTTTTGTCCCCTCTGTTACTGTAACTTGTCATTTAGCCTCTGAAGAAGATCCTGCTAGGATCGAAACGTCAGGCCAACTAACTATAAATATGGTATCTATTGTTTGGCTGCCTAGTTGGAAAAGACTTCTGGAAAGAAGCCATCTAATTGAAATGCAAGATATTTTTTGTTTTATAAATTTCAGGTTGTAGTTAGACTGGAGACAGAAAAACTTTTGATTTTCGGGGGATTCTTCAGCCAGTCACACATAGAGTCTACACTTATATAGTGTAGAAGATCAATCTATTGTTAAATCCAAATTTCATATTGGAATTTTTTTGTCAATTTGTGAAATTAGATGTTAATGATACTCCTCGTAGCCATGACGATTGAGATTCTTTCCTTCTATTGTGTTTCAATTAGTTACATAATTAATAACTGACACTACAGTTGGATTAGGATCAAATTGCCAGGCCGACTAAATATTTCAATATTTGCATACATTAACCCACAAAGGCTTCTTACAAAGTATGCGGATAAGGACTTCCTTTAATTGTTGTAAAATTCTCTTCACAACACTGAAGGCAAAATTATCAAAACTAGTTGACATTTTGAAAGAGAATCTTCCGAGGTGTTTGTTTGAAATATAGTATGCATTTTAGATTCTGTAGATCTGTTAAATCTACAATGTGAATAAACAGTAAAAGATGTCAATAGGATACCACAACTAGCAATCAAACACCCAAAACTGAGCCGTAAATCTTGAGCAAAATCAATGAGCTCCATTTTATAGACAAGTTGTAGAATACATCCACATTTTGAAATGTAACTGATAGTAAGGAAAGGTGATCTTGCCTTAGGTACACAAAGGATTAAAATTCAGATTGAATGCATGCAACCAAAAAAAAAGAAGAAGCTTGTCCAGGTTGGAGCGACTTTAACCGTAAACATACATATAAGCTTAAATACTTCCCTCCTCTCCCCCTTCCCCCCCCAAAAAAAACCCCACCCCCCCAAAAAAAAAAAATTGGCACTGGTTCAAATGTTTCCTAAAATGTTTTCAATACTCACTAGATTGTCGATGAAGTTCAAAACTGAATATGCCGGTAGCTTGGTAACAGTCTTGATTTCTCTGTGCCCTGGCTTGCATGAGCTTTGATAGAGATATTGGTTTGTGCTCATTGATCACAGTACAAGTTTGTTGGGTGACTGGTCCACTGCCATTCCCCATCTTGGAGGTGGTAATATTAGAAGAAGGTGAGGAGGGCTCCGTTTCCTTTTCAACTTTCACCGTGACTGCAGGTAAAGGCAAAGAAGAAGTCGCTGAGTTTGTTTTCTTCATTTTTAGCACAAATTCATCGGAGAAAGTTTCCCTTGCAGAGCAAGAATTGTCATGGATTCTAACTGCATAAGGAGGCCGAAAATGTTACCTGTGGTTCGTACGAATTATTTTAACGCAACTTTTACTGCCCTTCTTTCCCGATCTCCGGCACACTAAATTTCTATTTCCTTTTAATATTTCCACTCTTTTTCCACCAAAAATCATGAAAGTAAAAACAGGCTTATTTACTCAGACGGTTGAAAATTCACTCGTCTTTGGGTGTGCAACAATTTTAATGTCATTTATGAAACACTACCGAAGCAATTGACCTATATAAAAAACTAATAACAGCACACATATAAACATGAAGCACAATGAGAACCCATATAGTATCTTGCCCGTACTACAAACGACAATACCAGAATGAAGTGCACTCCGTTTTCGAAAGTACTCAAAGAGATTAATCCCGGCATCACAATAATGAAACTCTCTAACTTCCTTTAGTCCAAAAGCGAGTCGCCACGAAAGTACTCCATGACCTTCCTAGTTCGCTGTTAAAATCATTAACTAGACATTCATTCCATCGGTTTTCAAAAGTTTCCAAACAAAATCCGCAGATATCACACAAAAAATTGGTTTCGCTGTTCCGTTTCAAACAAAAGAAAGAAAAAAAAAACTTCCAAATTTGGAATTGGTATTCATTAGCTACAACTTTGTCGCTTTATAAGATCAATTTTTTGAGTAGACCTTGGATTTAGTCCTAGTTTTATCATCGTCATCATATCCAGGGATAAGCTACTGCAAGGCATGGATACGGATTCCCAGCATATATATATATATGTATGTATGCTACACGTTCAGGTAAAAAATCCTCGCAAGCCTTCCTTATCCTCCTCCTGTCACAATTCCTTTGCTTTTAAATCATTCAGCTGCTTCCAACTTCCTGAGAAAAACAACCTGCAACATTCACTTATCTGACAAACTCAGCCACAGCTGCACATACACACTGCCAACAGAGTAACAATTTAACAATTTATTTCCAGAAGAGAGCACAATCCTGGGCTGCTGCAGCACACAATGCCGATCCTCCGATTCCCAACCGATGAACTTGACAGACTGCGTCTCAGTCGTAGTAGTTCCGTTGAAGAAGAATCCGTCGTGGAGGAGAACTGATGAAGATGATGATGATGATGATTATGATGCTGTTGCAGCCAGTGCTACTACTGCTGCTAGTAGTTCTAGCTGTGAGGGTGAGAGTTCCCTGTGCACTCACGAGAGATGCTCTTCAGCAGACTCCTGAAAATGAAGAGACATTATTACCAACACGCCTCTGGGAATGGACACATCTGCTTCTTGGCTAATTATTTTACGGAGTGAAAAGAAGAAAAAAAAAAAAAAAAAGAGAAGGAGAAAGAGACAGAGAGAGGGAGAGGAAAGTCTTAAAAAGGAAAAAAAAAGAAAAAAAGAAGAAGAATGAGAATTTCCTGCGTTTGATGTCGGGGGGGGGGCTGTGAGGAAGGTCAGGTGTGCACGAAGAAAATTATCCCGAGTGTTTCCAGTTGCGGAAGATACGTCTGTGACTGCAAGGAAGTAACCACTTAATTAAAAAAAAAAAATCTGCTGGATCATCCGAAATGCTTTTTCAGTCTTTTGACGTGACTGACCAAACCCCCCAAAAAAGACTAACCAACGAGTCAAAACAGCAGAATTCACACAAAAACCGAAAAAAAAAAAGATGCAAGAAGATATCCGATCGAATTGGGAATGGCGTGCGGCCTTCTGTGTCCTAACAGAAAGATAACGAAAGTCCCTATTAGGTAGATAACGATATCCTTTTCACATTAAACACTTCCTGTTCACATGAAAAGTTTTCTCTCTTTAATACAGGATAGCCGGTGGAATATTTGTGCAAATAATTGTCACAAGACACCAAATTGAAACCAACTGAGATCTACAAAGACAAAACAAAAGAGGTTGTTTGGTCCAAGAAAAGATGGTCTGATTTAAGAATAAAAGGGTAAGGTAGATCACAAATTCCATCACATTTTCTGAATATGTTCATCAAGTGCCACGGGTCGGTGGTGCTCTGTTGTATCTTCCAGATTGAATTAAGAAGCACGGCGAGTGTTTTCAGTCACCAATTCTTCCAGGATAATAATTTTGCTGACTTTTTACCCGGTAGTGTTTGAGAGAAAGTGGGATGAAAAACAAGAACTGTCAGATGGATTAAATACAGATGGATTAGCCATAAAGTAATAATCCTCGGAAGGCCTGTCTGTAAACTGAAAGGAAGAAAATGCTCTGTTAACTGTCCAAATGCCCCAAAGTAACAATTTCTCTTTTTGCCTTTTTTTCCTTTTCTGTTGCCGTGATCGGTGATGTAATCAAATTTTTTTCCGAGATTTTTCGACCTCCCCTCCAACAACTGGTGGGGATGCGAGACTGCAGGCAAACTGCTCTTACTAAAACTGTGTGGCTGTGGGTGTCTCTTCAGACAAGTTACTAGGCAAAAATACTACTACAAGTCTGTTTTCAGTCTGCAAAGCTTCAAATAATTCTCTACCACATGTCACACATGGGGAGTTTTACCATTCTCTCTTCACCAGAGCCCTGTGTTATTTTCACCTCCCCAGCTGTTGGCTATAAATCCCAGGCATTCCATTGCCTGCTAAGTGAGAAGTAGTCCAGCTGTCCCTGCTAATAACCAGGAGTGATAAATCTGTATCCTGTGGGGGGAGAGAGAGTGTAGAATATAGGAGTAGTTGTGATTGGTTCAAGCTGTTCATACTTGCTGCAAATTGTGATATTACATGCCCGACTGTCAGGCGGCCACTGTAAACTGCAAAGTGCATCCCATTCAGACTCCTTTCCACAACATGTGTGTGTGTGTGTGTGTAAACATGCTTTTCGTTTGCGGTCAGCCCAAAACCAATATGTTTGGTAATTGGTCAATAACAATTTTTCTTTATCCGGGAGGGGGAGGGGGCAGGTGGGCGTGGGGGAGGGTAGCAAAAAGCGGCAACTATGCATACTGTTCCTTTATTGTTTAAGAATCAAGCATGTCAATCTTCTTTCAATCTGTGAGAGGACTCACTGACTCTCAGTGTATGAGGATTTCAGGAACTACCATTATTCAGGCAGCATATATATATTATATATATTCAATTATAATAAAACAAACATCAGCTATTGACAGTGTCAATGAAAACAGTTTTCTGCTAACAACATAGACTTTTTCAAGAATGTAGTGGCAAAAGCCAAGACAATCTAGCTGAGATGTTATATGTGTTAAATTTCAAAGAGTGGACATGTAAATTACGAAAGAAAATCCCTTTTTTGTCCGCAAATTTCTCAGATAGGTAACTCCTTTTAAGGTGTACTATGAGGGACTGTTGAAACAATTGTTCCGGGTCCAATATCTGCCAAACATCTTTTTACTTGTATAAATCAAAATCAAATAAAACGCATGTTATCCGTTGTTGCATATAACATTTTGACATGCCATACCAGAGATAGTAATTCCCTTGCATGCTTAATGTTTGCAATTTCACAATTGAACAGAGGTTACAGCTATACTGTAACTAACTGTTTACTACAATCTAACAGCCTTCAAAATGCTAGGCAACTCCTCCAAGATTCAACCAATTCTCCACAAACATCAATATCCTGGATTGTCCTATTTGAACATGATGAAACAATACTCATCACCCAAACAAAGGTGCAATCAGCTGTTAATTAGTTTAATTACATGATGATAATAACAACATTAACATACTATCTGATATGCAAACTACTGTCTGCTGAAAAGAAAAAAAAAAGTTTAATCATCCATCGACCTTAGGTAAAGAGGGTTGATACTGGCATTGTGAAGTTTCGTCTCTCGGAACAAAGTAAAACCCAAACGGTGCATTCACTTAAGTTAATTAGCTTCATAACTTAATGACAATAACAGTATTCACAACACAACTGCTATTCAAATTAAGACACAGTGGTATAATAATCTGTGAAGTTTGCAGGTGTATAGACTAAGTGTGGGATAATTCTATTAGGTAATGCAAACTGACTTTTTAGAGGTGCAGATAATAGGTCCACTAAACAAGGGCAAGAAGGGGTGGGGGGAAGGATATTTTCAGGGTCCCTGGATAAGTTTTGGTTATGAGAGTACATTGCAAACACAAACAACAGATTTTGTTTTCGAGTTTTCACACTGCAGGAGACATTTGATCTTGTAAACACAACCTGCTATGTTCATAACAAGAGTCAAGAAGTTGCAGATAACATCCTTTGAAGACCCTGCTCAAAGTTCATCAGAGTAGTGTCATCAAACTTTTGTTACAATTGGCAACAATTTGATGTTACAAATTTCGCAAAAATTTTTAATTTCTCAGAGGCTTTGACTTTTACAAACTTATCCCAAGGTATTTTGGGTGCTTTTAGACTATATCCGATCTGATCTAGATCTGATCTCGATGTGGGGATCAAGACTGTAGTGTAAATGCAATTCAGATCTGGATCAGATCCTCTTATTTTGATGCTGGCAGAGACCAGGATCTGATCTCGATGTCGAGATCAACCTCTGTAGTGTAAATGCACCCGCATCACTGGTGACCAGATATATGCGGTTATTTGACCTCGCACCCAGTGTATCGTTGCATGTCTCGCATGGTGAACTGCCATCGTTATTCGTTTGTTTAATGATAATATTAATAACTATCCAGAACCAGATTTCATTCACTAGTTAGACAATTGAATCTACCTTTATCAAGATTGAGAGTTCTAAGGCAAATCCATTATCCAATGGTCTTTGAACATGAACAATCACAAGTCAAATACAGTTAACTGTGACCATTTGTTTCTTGATCTGCATGGTTTGGAGAACATGCAATATACACACATTATAAAAATGAGCGCAGGCAAAGGCTCCATTTATCTATAAAAGTAGGACCACAGACTTAGGAACCAGTTTGTATCTCTCGCTTGATGGGGAGGGGGGGGGGGTACCATGGCACAGAGACCATTTCACTCTGGAATGTATAGGCTCACAGAGTAAGGAAAGTCTCACAGGCACTGTAGGTACCAATAATATCAAGAAAGAACAGTCTTTCTATATGTGACATATAGACACATTGATATCTGAATAAAAGGACATTTTCTTTTACCAATTTAGGGCTAGCAAATCATTTTCATAATTGTTATTAATGAATGACAGTACATTACACTGTTTATAATACACTTTGAATTATTTTCACAACTGCCAAAGCAAAAGTCATCTAGTAAAAATCACACAGAAACTGACCATTTTTGGCGATCATTTGAGATAACCTGTTGATCCCTTGAGCAACTTAATTCCTGGATGATTGTATGTTTTGGTGAAGACCTACAGAGCCCCTTCACAAAACTAAAACTGGACTGAATCTGACCAAACTATGTTCACCAAAAGAAAATTATACCATTGGAAAATTCACAGGTTGATTGTAGCTATAGTTTGTAGTTATCATGCTAGAAAGGTTTACAGACTTTGGCACCTGTTGACCTCAAAAACTTAAAAGGTCGAAATTAGCTTTTATGACAATACCCAACACTCTTCCTCTCTTCTTTCTACAAACCCCCTCACCCTCACCCTCCCCACTCACCCCTCCCCACTCACCCCTCCCCACCCTACCCCACCCTTCCACTCTCCTGCCCCTTCGACAACTTATCCAGACTACCTAAAACAGGTTGAGACCACCTATCTGATGGAATATAATCATAATAGCAATGAATACATGGTTAATGTCCTTCATGTCCAATCCTGGTTACTAGAATGGTCCCAACAGAAGAACTATAACAGGAAACATAGCTCTGAGGGTCACAACTGCCAAATCTAAACTTCACTCTTTTTTTTTTTTGGTCTCTTCCTATGTTTGTGTTTTAAGTTATCTTTATAACCTATTTCCCTAAAGGACACTCACAGCTTCCCTCCTGAAGAAGAAAAGTCCTAAAAATAAGTGTAGTGACCCTGTGAACACCTGCAGGATGAGAGGGATGTTTACATCGTTTTGGCACAGGCAGAGCAATCAAACATTACCAGTAAGATCAAATACAGGGTGACATTGGGGCACATGTCAGCTCCAAATCTATTTTTAGGGCTCACACAGTGTATGTAACTTTATGTCCAGACCAAATACCTTCCCTAGCAGATGCTGTGCATTTATTGATGGCAGTTCGTGATCGTGGAATTTAAACCTCACCCAGGTTTGACACTTCTGGTTAAATTTACTACTTTGCCAGTCTCACATAATTTACAACAGTTGGAATTGTGCATCAAAAAAAGTGGTCGCATGACACAACGACTTTAACCTTGAATGGGCAAACTCCATGTATTGTTCGTTCGCACGAAGTACCCATATATCACAAATTACCCATATTATGAATACTTGGTGTGCTCATGCACATATTTTAACAGCGGCTAGGATACACTCTATTGCTTTTACTTAATTAACAGTGTATTAAGCAAATGTCCAATTACACTACTCAAGATTCTTTTGAAGAAAAGAAGAAAAAAAAAACGTGCGAAAAGTTCTACTACAATGATTCTTCAGTATAAGAGAGTGATAAATCTTTTGAACATTAACTTGTTGAAAATATGAATTTTGTTCTAAAATATTGAAATGTCGGATATTTACGTTGCTTCATGCATTAATGGCTCCCTGAGAATATACATCCTACACCTTATACATGCAAACCTCAACCCCCCCCCCCTACCACTCTCACTTCTCTTCTTGAAGAAAAGAAGTGCTATTTATATATATCTCTCACTGATGTCCAAAGACAAAATGTGTATACTTTTCTAGACTTCTCAACAAACACTTATCATGGTCCAAAAAAAGTATCAACTATCTCATAAATATTAATTAAAAGATGTAACACTCCTTCTAACCCCCTACCCCTCCCAGCCCCATTTGCATTTCTTCCTCTCTATCCCTCCCAATATTCACAAAATCCTCTGACAGTATTTAGGCCTATAGTCTACCATCACCACTAGGATTAAATAGATATGCCATTTTTCATAAGGCTGTATTACATTTTTCCTAAATTTTGTCTACTTTGTTCTTTTTTTCAGTCACTTTCTCATTTCTCATATTGAAATTACATCATCACAGTTTAGTAAGTGCATTGACTTAAATAGTACCGTCTTTAATACTAACAGAACACCCTAAGAACAAAACAAAACCACAACAACAACAACAACAAAAGCAAAAGCAGATCCATAAAGTAATTGCTAAAAAGTAAACAATCAGTTTTACCTGTAGCAAGAAGAGCCAGCAGAGATAAATTCAGTCGATGTACTCTCACACACACATGCCGAGTATCGACTATGAAGACATGCTCGCTTGCATTTTGTAGCTCCCCTCCTGAGCAGGCCTGGTCTATGTTTCATACTGATTTTTGTAGGTACCATGTGTGTGCTGGGAGATGTTAGAGTGTGCTACAGCTGCAGGGAGAATGACAGGCAAAACAAGTATATATCTCAGCTATGAATGATTGCACATGTTATGAAAATGATTATCATATCAATACATCTAAAAAAAAAATTAAAGAACATTGTAAATATTAGGATAACATAAACTGCTGTCTAGTGTGACTTATTAAGTGGTTATGATATATTTACTTTTGTCACAGTGCAGGATTTTAATTTCTTGTGAGCAAACTTTCCAGTTCCTAAAGGAGATCCCTTTATAAATATATTACAAGTTTGGGATCCTCCTCCTCCTTCTCACTTGTCATGCTTTGGTCTCTGAATATGTTCAGGGAAAGCTCTATGCACAGACAGGTGGGAAACATTTTACGGGATAGGGATGAACAAATTAGCTTCTTCTCTATTGTAATGATGGGTGAGGTGAGAGGAAGACCACCACTTCCTCTAAGGGATATTACCTGTGTTATTTGAACATATAACAACTAATCATGGTCAATAGTGTAGTATAGGTCAACCAAGATACTGGGGAAGAGGAAGGGGAGGGCAGGGAGGAGGGGAAGGGGAGGGCAGGGAGGAGGGGAAGGGGAGGGCGAGTCTGTCTGTCTAACCTGTAGGGTGGGTCTGTTATGTTGTGTTTTGTAGTACTTTATCAAACACCAACAGAGTGGGAAAGAGCAGAGTGTGGGAGGGGAGTTCTTATGTCTGACTTGTAGGGTGGGTCTGTTATATTGTGTTTTATACTGCTTTATCAAACACCAAGAGAATGGGAAAGAGTGGAGTGTGGGAGGGGAGTTCTTATGTCTGACCTTTTGGGTGGCACACTAATGCTATAAACTTACCCCTGGCAAGGTAAATATATGATAATCCGTTGGAAAACACATTTTGAATGTTGCATTTGTGTTCAATCAGACATGGATAGGGAGGAATACACTTTATAGTCAGATCAATACTTTCCCTCTCCATGGGAGTATTAAAGGGTGTGAAGACTCGCGCAAAAAGGAACGTCTAATGCCGGTAATCTGACCTAGTTTCGAATGAGGTGCAACAGAAGTGTTAGACACCACCATCTATCCCAGAAAATACGCACACAGCTTGCTACCGTCGGTAATTAGACCCTAGTGTACAATCAATACATACAGCTGCGGTCAATACCCACAGCACACTGTATAAACAATACAGCGATGGACATCTCAGGTCCAGCTAAAGATAACAAGGTATCACGTTTCATTACTGTACTGTCTGCATTTTGTAGCGACACGAACAAAACGTCACTTGCAAGCAACTGAAAGTTAACTTTTTCAGATGGCCGCACGCAGTTTGGGGCGAGTCTTCAATGCCTTTAATACACCTCTGGTGGTATAAACATGAGCACAAAGTTGGTTCCAGTCAGTGATAATTTTCAACAGATGCCCATAATGACCATTAAGGGCTACAATAGAAATATCACAAGAATGCTCATAATGGCCATGCATGTAGGGCTACATTAAAAATATACCACAAAGAAGCCCCTAATGGGCTACACACTAGAAATATTCCACAGATGCCCATAAAGGCCATAAGGCTACACTATAGAAGTAGTGTGGGAATGGCTGTCAAAAATTTACCAAAGTCTGATAGGATTACAAAAGCTACAGATTGAAAAAGTTTGACAACAAAAATGTCGCACTAGATCATTTCAAGAGTTGAAAAACGATGGTAAGCAAATTTAACCTTATGAAAAATAAATATAAGTGATTTTACATATTAATTTAACGCATGAAGCCCATCCAGCTGCTGTTAGAACTCTCGACAACCACACATTACTTTAAAATCACCAGAGCAATTTCCTTTTCATACCAAACTCAACAAGTTCAACACCCATAAGGATTGACTATTCAATGTATGATTATAAAACAGCAGCTCCCTCCAAAAAAATGTTTTTTAGAGCATAAACTAGTCGGCTTGGCAGACAAGTACATTGACAGCAGCTTCTAGTGCCATTCACATGTAGGGCAACAAACATGGCCTCCTAGAAAGAGGTTACAGACAGAAATAAAAACTTGAAATTCCCTCAAACATCCTTAGGATAATCTCCAGCTGCTCCTTGCTTGGGGTTCATTAAGGAGAAACTCTTTCTGTCTCTGAATCCCAAGGAATTGGTTTGAGATAATAAGCTTTTCTTAATAAGTACTCGGGGACTCGAAAGTAAAATGTTATATTTGTTATGTGTATATATATATATATATATATATATATACTCCCGAAACAAGATTTGTAAGCTGCTGTAAGGTGACCTCGTGACCTTGAGATATTATCGACACAGGTATGACATCATCAGAATATTTGTATGTGACTCGGAAGACTTCATAGTGAGCGATTGATTTCTTTCACATTTGATTTAGACAAATAATTACAAAAACAAAGCAAAAGCTGCGGCAAGATCTATCTTTTTTTCTTTGAGGGAGGGGAGGGGGAGGGGGAGGGGGACGGGGCAAGGAGAAAAAAAATAATGACTTATAACTAAACTACCATGTTTTCAGTTTTGTAAATATTTCTTTTCTGAAAATGTTTCCACTTTAACATGGCCATTGTGATATTGTACAGGCGCTGCATGGGTATTATACAATGATTCTGAAACAAAGAAATGGAAGTGCCCAGCATTTGCACATATCACATATTTCTAATGTTCACATGTTAAATATATTTGTGTTTGGAATTTGACAGACAGACAGACAGACAGATAAATTGGAAAGACTTCCTGGTCTCTTCTGGATAAATTGCTGAAAGACCATTTCCCTACCCATCCGTTCATCCTTCTTTTCTATAAAATGCTAAAGACCATTACAGGTCATCATATCTGCTAGAGAACAAACTCGAAGAAGGATAACCATCTAGGAATATTAATTTAGTATTAGAAAGACCATATTAGTGATATAACTTATATCATTTCGACAGTGAGAACAGGTGACAAAGTCCTTTGTATGATCTTTGCAAAACAATGCAATACATAGTTACATGAGTTTGTTCAATGCACGGAGCAAACTGAAATCTATATCCAATGGAATCTTTGACAATGCACCGCACTGTGCCCATTGGGAGCCCTGAATATACTGTACATATATGTTTAGTATATAGTATTGGTCAAATTACTGTGAACCATGCCTGCAATGACCCTAAGGAACAAAAAAAAAAAAAACAGTACTTTGAAGGTTCTTTACCATCAGGCAGGTGGTAAAATTGACAGAACTAACATACTTCAAAGACTTTCTCAGAGAGGATGAAATTAGAACTTTGATCTCCAGCTTCAACTTTGTTTAACTCTGACTTTGATCAGTGTTGAATCTCTAAACTCTCAAGAGAGAGATAGATACATGCCAATGGGGACTTGAACAAAATACAATCTAAATTGAAAATTCAACATTAATTTACCCCAAAGAGGTTCAGGGCCATGTCACAGACTTTATGGAGGGGGGGGGGGATGTTAAAGAGATCGGTAATGGGTAGAAGATATACCACTTAATATTGAATAGGAGACAAAGGTGTAGCTTTGATTGCATTGACAATACAGTGAGTATACGTATGAAAACACATTCTTCACATATTGTTCCCAGTTTGATAATATATTGTTGATTAACTTAGCTTTTATATTTGGGGGGGGGCAGGGGATGGGCTTTGAACTCAGGGTGATTTACTCTCTGCATAAATCCCAGAGCAAAATATATCACCTTAAGCTGGACTGTTTGAAGTTCCATTACAAAAACATCATGAAATATTTGTATAAGTTTTGAAAAAGTCTGTTTTGTATGGTTGCATGTGATAGGACTTGTATGGAAATATTGTATAAAAGGAATATCATAATTCAGGCAATTACTGTAAAGCTCTTCACAATTCCTTTGATCTATAGCTGTAATAAGTAAGAAAAAGTTAGGTAAAATAGTGGAGAACCGTGAGATTTTTATGGAAAAACTTTGACATATATAGAAATATGATCAATATTAGTATGAATTAGTTTGTTTAGTTTTTCCGTTAACTATAAAACAAGACATCATGAGATGCAATATTTTAGTCAGAAATTCTCCGACTTGTCTAAGCTTGACAACAGTTTGAGATGGACAGAGGGAGGGATAGCAGGCAGCCTCCCCCCCCCGCCTCTCGGGTTTCAGGGATCTTTCATAATTGGATATAATGCATGTGACAAAGGAAAAGAAACCTATTTGTCATGATAATGCCACTCATTGTTGATATTTTCAATAAACTTATCTTATTAGTTTTCCGTATCTATGAAATCAATCACTGCTTATCGAGATGTGATTTGTTTGGCAGACCGATGTTAGGTCTATACAAATATGTACGATGATGTGATTTCAATTATAGAAAATAGTGTAAGACAATAGATCCAACAATGTATCATTAACCTATGAACAGGAAAAATATAACATAATAGATTAATTCCCTCAAAACCAATAACAACCCCTCCCCCCCCCCACACTTTGCTTTATAATATATGCATGAATATATAATAATAATAATAATAATAAATGAGACTTATATAGCGCCAAATCAGTAAACAAAAGTTACTGCTCAAAGCGCTTTACAAAGAAAGTAAATTAATTAATAAAATTAGTAAATTAATAAATTAATTAGTAAATTAATTAGTAAATTAATATGACATCTTTTGAAAGTCAATAATTAGAAAAGAAGTGTACATCAGTACATTGTCAATACAAAGTTCACAACAAACATTTAAGCCTTCACCCAGTCTTGAATGTTTTTAAAATTACAAAAGCTAGTACGTCTGTGCACTGATTACAATTCTAACATCTGATACCAGGTGTTGGAGTATTACATACCGTTAACAATAGAACAATAGGTGTATGTAACGAATTATAAAAAACTAAATAAAAAATAGCAGAATGTTTCACTTAAATTGAACACATTTTAATTAAGTGCTTTAGTGAAAACAAGTATGGAGAATATATGACCAAAGTTTAAAAAGTTGGTCAAACTTAAAATTTACGAAGAATTTAATTTTGATATGTCAAAATTTAAAGATTGGCATTAAATTGGCATTGGCAATTTAAAGATTAAATCCAAAATTGGCAGATATGTCGTAGACGGTTAAAAACACTGGTATCTGTCTCCGGTTTAAACTTCTATAAGACCTATCATTTTTGATAAATGACCCTCTTTAACATCAGAGGTCCATCAATAGAAGTGGCTGGACTACTCAGTCTAATACAGACCTTTAAATCAGTTCCTCAGATATCATAACGCAACTGGTTGATGACTTTTATGATCTTAAAAATAGACAGGTGTAAACAGCGCATCTTAAATTTGTCAAGGAACAAATGGTGTTAAACATCACCCAAGGCAGGTGCTCTGTCGTTTAAAACAAACATGTTTGGGTTAACTTATTAGAATTGATAAAACAATGGACTAACGTATGTAACATTTAGGCCTGCACTGAAGGGCAGACGACATCATCAATTTAGCATTAAAGGAGCTTTCTAGAGACTTGGCATATTTTACAGCTGAAAATCTTGAAAACTTAGAACATCAATTTAGAGACTTTTACTAACACTCATTCTGCTTTAAGTCATCCATTCATTAATACTGTAACAGGACTGGGGGAGAGAGGGGGGGGGGTCTTGACTGGATGCCATCAGGGACTGTCCTCTGACATGGAATGACAGCTCCCAGACACAAACTTTTAAACTGAGAATTTCTCCCAAGACGGAACAAGAATATTTTTTTCTTAGCTGTTTGGGAGGGTTGTCCATCACAAAGATCTCTGTCATATTTTAGCCAAATATGATGGTTGGGTTTTGTGTCCCCTTTAACCAGGATACATCAGATAACATGATCTTGAAGCCTTTCATAACATTATTTTGACTCATACTTCAAGTTCAGGCCATGCAACCATATCTGGTCTGAATTTGTGCAGGTTTAGGTTTATTCCACGACCGCATCATCATTTACCTAGTTCAGCCAGTAGTTTTTTACCTTCCCAACTCTAACTGCTAGCCTGATAGAGATCATGCACTTTCATGAATACAAGACAAAATTAGGAAGGCCGAAGAAAAAAAGAAGAAAAAAAAAATGGAAAATTGATCTTGTGAGCATTTTTGTGGGTATATATAGTTGAACTCCTTGTCTGCATCTCAGGGTTCCCCAACTTCATAACAAAATTGGTTGAATTTGCCCCCTATTGTGAATTAAATTATGATTTTGAGCCTGGAGAGATGGCTACCACTCCAGTAAGAAGAATTTAGTCTCTGATGAAAGTTAAAAAGGAAGGGATGGTTTCAATCAAATGAAGGGGGAGTCAGGTCAGAAATACTTTGTCAAATACTTTAGAAATGAAAATATTTGTATAATCTTACATTTTTTTTGCCAGAGGGATACCATGAAACATTCAATATGCCCCTCATTTTATAATCTATGTTGTACCTCCTTCTTCTTTTTTTCTTATTTATTTAGATCGATTGTAATACAACGATTATATTCAGTAAAGGAAATCATGGCTGGATCACTGAGAGAAGTTTGCCCACAATTGAGGTAAGTGACCTTTGACCCCATAGAATAAAAAAACACCTTTTGTTTCGCTTACATGAACAATGGATGATATTGTTTTTATGGAGGTTTACTTTCTCTGGAATGGTCATTTCTTGTTCTAAATGTTTTTTCCCCTCGCTGATAAAATTGTCTTTTGGTGCTGGATGACATCAAAATGTTTTAATAAGTCATATCCTCATGGGAGCCCTTGGAAGAATGAAACACCTGGTTTCATTAACTGGGGAAGTGATGATGTGCATCCATATAATGATGCCTAGATAAACCTTAGTCTAGGAGAGACACATACATATATACCACTTTAAAGAGGTACCTTCTTCCTTTCATTAAGTCATACTATTTCAGATTTCCCCAGAGATTTGAGATGAATTCGATTGTAGGGAAGGACCTTTGAAGGGAAAAATGAGGGCAGAATGATCTCTTTAATGAGGAGTATGGAATCTATAAATATTTACAGGATAATTAGGCAAAAATGCTAGAAAGAACTAAAATTTAATGAGACGGAAGATGAGAGAGAGAAAAATGGAAACATAATCAGACAATGTTTTGTCTTAAAATGACTGGAGATGAACTGGGCGAGTCCGCTTTGACCCTGGTTAAATAATCCAACTACTGACAAAGATACTTAGCTGTTATTCAGTCTTGTCAATTCGGGGACTGGGACACAGCACCTGTCAGTGGGGTACTAGGAATAGGTGAGGTGTGTTTGATGTTCCCATTTGCTATACTTAGTTGCAAGATCTGCTGATGACAAAATGTTGGGGAAGTCTGAGGGCGGACGAGAGGTTTGAAGACAAGTGAGAATGGTTTGCAGGTAATCAGGTATATGTACATGACGACAATATATATAATGTTTATTGTCAGAATCCTTGAAAAACCTGTTTCATCATGTATGTAATGGTCACTATAATCAACATCTTTTTTGATACACACTTCAAGACCCATGCTGACTGTGTTTGGTCAAAGGTCAATGGCTCTCTAAATCATCAAATAATTCCATATATACAGTCAAGACCTCTTGAAGCAGCTTCTTGGGTTTATCTGCAAGTTTACCGAGTAGACAACATAATTTGTGTCTACCTCAAAATAAGATGTAAATTAATCAAATCTAAATTACCTCCTGCACTGTTGTATCCGAACTCAACAAAGGGAGAAAGGGGAGGAAAAGGGGGCAGGCCGGGGAGGGAAGGAGAGGATATTTAAAGCATCATAAAATTCTCGGAGAATAGAAGAGAGGTGGGGAGATGGGGGATGATGGGTGCACCCCTCTAAATCAACAAGTACTCTGCAAGATGGCTTCAATATCCAGGTAGAGATGTAAACTGCTATTTAATAGTCCTGGTTGAACCTGACCTGTTCCTACAGTTGACCACTGCTGAGTGATTCTATCAATTACTGCTCCATGATTAAACTGTCCTCATCATCTTGTCCAGATGACAGAGATATTGTCTTTTACTCCTCCTACTGGAGACACAATAAGTGTGATTTCTGTCATATTTACTGAGTTGTAACCGTCATCATCATCATCTTAAAGCTTAAAGCAGGGAGAACAATTCCCAGGAAGCTAATTGGATAACCTGCCAATAACTGATCTTAATCAGCCAGTTTTTTTTTATAAAACACAAGTTACAGCAGCTCTTCTGCAGGTTCTGCTCTGTACCAACCAACCATCAAGTGTGTTTACCTCTCCCCCATTTTTTTTCCCTTTATTTTATTTTATTTTATTATTATTATTATTATTTCTTTTCTGTTTTTTACTGCTGTTCAACATTCACCATGGGGTAGCCGAGGTGACTTTGACAAGAACCAGATGTGGAATGTCAGCAATGGAACCAGCACTGTTCCCTGGGCTGAAGAGAATGCAGGGTAGCATATATTACATACAACACAGAGTCTTTGAACTTGAAAATATCCATATCAACTTTAACTTCTTATGACATCGAAATGTTTGTCTTTCTTTTCTCGGCGGCCTCCTAGGCTTTTCCAATTGCACTTTTTGTCGTCGTTTTTTTTGTAAACCTATTTTGGGGTTTACTTGAGAAATGAAGTTTAAAGTCTCGATACCTGTTTTGCTGATGAATTTCGGAAGACAAACTTCCGATTTAGGATCGACGCTTCTTATTCTAAATTGCACTCTGACCGGGTGGGTTTTGATGGAGGAAAGCTGTCGCAATGGATAGAAAGAAATTTATTTTCTGTTGCCCTTATGGCGCGAAAGATTTACCATACAATTACTGTGACTGCCCATGTCAGAATGTTCAAATGTAAACAAAATAGTCTACACAAAGCGGCTGGATCAAGATTTTAATGCAGTCCTATACTTGTATCGTCCACTTTTAACAATCTCACTGAGGAAACGTCTAAAAACACCTCTTTATTCGTTGCAATGGAAGGAAAAGACACAATTTCGCAAGCTACATCGGTAAGACCAAGAGAAGTATACATTCAAGAGATGGAACCTAAAACAGGCTAGCCACAATAATGAAAGTAGTCCTATGCCTAATGGTTGTAAACAAAAAAAAGAGATTTGATTAGGGCATGATCTGCTGGGTGGAGCTTGCAAATTTTGATTGAAGTTTGTAGAAAATACGGACTCATTAAAAAATCTGGCGAATCTTATGCAGCTCAAAATTTTTAACGACAGGTAATTCAATAAATATAATGAATATTGATATGAAAATTGCATTGAACAGTGTCATTTTCACTGAGCTTTTAGTGCAGTAAGCTGGAAAGGTCAAAGTTTAAATTTGGCAAACAAGTACTGAGACTTTGAAGTTAAAGCACATTAGATAAGTGATTGTTTTTGTTCCTTCCTAGAAATTAGGCATGTTCTTCGTTCAGGAATCATGAAGTTAGTCAATCACCCCGTGAGTTAGTATGCAAGCTTCCGGCCTGCTCACAGCATGTCAGGGCTTTCTTGCAATCGTATTACTTTACTTGAGAGATGGATAAACGGTACAGATCACCGACATTAGGACCGATGGACAGTGCCCTCTATCAGGACTGATATGACAGTGCCCTCTATTAGGACCGATATAACAGTGCCCTCTATAAGGACCGATATAACAGTGCCCTCTATAAGGACCGATATTACAGTGCCCTCTATAAGGACCGATATGACAGTGCCCTCTATCAGGACCGATATGACAGTGCCCTCTATCAGGACCGATATGACAGTGCCCTCTATAAGGACCGATATGACAGTGCCCTCTATAAGGACCGATATGACAGTGCCCTCTATCAGGACCGATATTACAGTGCCCTCTATAAGGACCAATATGACAGTGCCCTCTATCAGGACCGATATGACAGTGCCCTCTATCAGGACCGATATGACAGTGCCCTCTATTAGGACCGATATTACAGTGCCCTCTATTAGGACCAATATGACAGTGCCCTCTATAAAGACCGATATGACAGTGCCCTCTATAAGGGCCGATATTACAGTGCCCTCTATTAGGACCGATATGACAGTGCCCTCTATAAGGACTGATATGACAGTGCCCTCTATTAGGACCAATATGACAGTGCCCTCTATTGAAATGCTAGGGGGAGAGAGAGCCCCATTAAGTATGAAAACACAAAACTCATCAGTTAATTGTACAGACTTACACACTACTAAAGTAAACATGTATTGAATATCTGTTTACAATGAGTTCCATGATCTTGGAAGACAAATTAGAGGCTCAGTAATTAAAAGTGAAGTCAGCTTTTTGTAGCATCCGTAAGTATATTTCAACATACACTCACCATTCATTACCCATCTGGTTCCTATATATCACCAACTGGCCCAGGAATTTGACAAGGTGTTCTTGGAAGAGAAAAGTGCCTGAACATCTCAGGAGGTGGAGGGGGGTGTGGGTAAACATAGGACATCAGACCCAGTTGATAACCTCAGGATCCTTCACAGAAGCACAATGTTTGCCAGACAATTACTTTGACACAAAATACTAACAAGTTTTTGTAATTTGTTGAGAGTGTCACCACTCAGGAATAATTTTTATTGTCAAGGGTGAGATTTTTCAGGCTTGAAATTTTAGCACACTGAGCCACTGCATATACAGGACTGGCCATGCAAGGCATGCAATTTAACCAAATTTGTTTCGTGGGGTCAATTTCCTTATTTCTCTTTCTGTCTTTTTTTAAAATTTTATAGCTGAATGAAATTTATGAATTTATGAATGAAATTTATATCTGAAAAAATTATATTTGCTTTTTTTAAACTGCAGAAAAATTCTTGATAAAGGATCTGCAACACCTCTCCAGTATTTGAAGTATATGTAAAATGTCAATAAGTTATTAAATGTTATCTTTCAACTAATGCAATCAAATTTACATTTCCCTTTGCCAATTCCATTGAGTGCAAACTGATTCTAATTATCTTAAATTTTGGCTGTAAAAGTAAATATTTCCAACACAAAATGAGACCCATTTTCACACATGCCTTTTTTCATCCTAAACACTGATCCTCTTTTTATCTTCATAATATACCTCCCCGGTCCTTGCTCACAATTTTCGGAAGCTTTTACATTGCATCAATCCCCCAAATGGCTCTATAAAAATTGTTTCAAAAGTTATCGCTTGGGAAATTGATCTGCTTAATTTCTAACAAAGAGAGGCTTGGCTTACATCAGGAAAATGGAGCAGCGTTTGGGATACCAAAGACAGAGAAGAACGGAGATATAATCCGGCCCGTAACAAGATAGGATATAAATTGAGACGAAAAGAGCGCTAAATTGGTCGACGAATGTAAACAATGCTAATGAATCAGAACTGAAGTCACTTTAAATGTGCCTCTTTTAACATCACACTTGCATTACAAGAAAAAATATATATACATATAAAAATAAAACACAAAACAGTTTTAGGAGTAGAGAAGGGGGGGGGGGGGAAAGAGGAGAGTGGTGATACTGATGGTAATTTAATCAACTTTTTAAGGCCTTTTAATTACAAAGACATGTCTTAGACTTATTCATCACGGTAATGGACTTTTCCGCCGACAAGATTAATTGTTCCTTCCAACGATTTCGACTCTAGTTAGGGTTGGAGGAAATCACGTCCGTGATTGCCTTCAATAAATAACCGATATAAACAGAGCCCGATCGGATGTCTCAATAACCAATAACAATTGGCGACTAGATTTCATCATCTTAAAATCTCTGATTCCTCCTCGGATGGTGTAAGATGAGAAGGCAGTGTATAAATAAAAGTGGAAAACATCAGGTGATAAATACTCCCGGAGAGAAAAAATTAAGTGGTTTCGAGATGGAGAAAGGGGGCTAAAAATGATCGCTCCGCTATTACTCTGGTACTGATTTGTAAGATCAAACGACTTCCTCGCAGAAGTGACATGTTAAAAGTCAAAACATGACACATCTTGACTGACAAGGGAGACCCATTTGTCCTCAATTAGGCATAAAAGCTATTAAGAAGACGTAATCCTTTAATAGGAAAAATACAGGTCCATAAATAAACTGTAACAGTGCTTCTAGAGTTTGAAGAGGAATTAAGGAGACCCTCAGGAAGGGAGGAAGCTTTTAGATTATTTTACAATGACAAATCAATCTCCTAATTCTTCATATGACCTGTGATTGAGCCACATGTGTATATCACACTTGCTACAGTAATAATTATCAGGGTTTAACAAGAAAAATGTGGTTGCAGAAAGTTTAATTTCAGAAATATGATTTATAGTAACAGGTATGTATATACATGTAAGGTCATAATCTATGTCAACCAATAGAAAACTCATTTAAAAAAAAAAAAAACGGCCAAAAGGGTCAACCAAAAATGAAAGTTTAAAGTATATAGATAAAAAAAAAATTAAAAAATTAAACTTCACATCAAACCATCTAATTGAAAACTTTGTATCCATAGGACCATTTTGCAATCTTTGTAGCATATAAATTTGCAAATAATACCATTTCACTGAATATGGTTGCATTTGGTGTAACTATAGGGATCATTTGATGGACATTTTGTCCCAATCAGCATCTCTCCCATCTAAAAAACTCATACACAGCACATTCGATCTACTCTGTATCAATCAGTGTCTTCAAATTAACATTAAACCATTTCAGTTCACGTTATTTTGAACCCTGAAAATATGTAGGCCCTGCCAACTTGAAAGTATCCCTACCCCTCCCCCTACCCTTACCCCATAGACCAACTCCCAATGGCACAGTAATGGTCCTTTGCATTTTTTTTACTATATTCAAGCCAACGTTTCCACTGACTCCTCAAACTGTAGCTACTACTCAATTTTCATATTTCCTTCCCGATTACCTTTCCCTCAAGTGATATGTCCAGCTGTTTCACTAAAACAAGAGGGACTGGGAATCTAGGTTATAATTTACTGAAACTTTGCTCTCCCTTTTCTCTCCCTTCTTGTACATATTACATATAAATGGTAGTCTTATTAACCAAGTATCCACCAGTAAACCATTTAATTTGTGTTAGTTTGGAGCCACCTCTACCTCCCCCCTCACCTCGCCTCTACTTCCCCCTCCCCTCCCCCACTTCCCCCAAATCACTAGTAAAAGGCCAGTTTCCATATTCAACTGTTTCCACCAAGTCCTCAAACTCTGCTACTCACTTTTCTTTATATTCCTCCCCATCACCAAACAATAACCTTACCTATTTACTCATTCCTCCTATCCCCCTGATCATCTCACCATTTTCCCAAGCATTGCCTTTATATAGTCCAGTCTATAGAAACATACTTCATACATATATATCATTCTTCTTCTTCTTCCCCAGATATCTTTAATCATATGTGATGCACATTCACAAGGGCTATGTAATTATACTTTCAACTGAATATCTCTCAAAATGACATAGCAGCAGCAGTAGTAGTAGTAGTATAATCCTGACACAGACAGCATAAATATTTCATACAAAACTTTTTTTTAAATATAAAAAAACAGCCAAGAAAAGATTTAGAAAAAAAAAACAGACAGAAAAGAAGAAAGTAAAAAAAAAAAAAACTAAAGAAAAAGACAGATTTTTTGTTTTTTTCTGCTCATCTTGTTGAATCTTACAGGTTCCCCAACTTCATTAGCTCCTCATATTTGTCTGAAGTGCGTCAAGTTGGGCAGGTGCACGACAAAACTCATTTGAAACAAGTGTAGAGGGCACAGGTGGCCAAAACGGTCGGACGAAAAATCCTTCCGGCGGCCGACGGGTTTCCCTCATTGTTGTGGCGATAATTAATATTGACAAAAGCAAAATACATCGCGATGATTGCCAGGTCTTTCGCTTAATTCTCACAGAGTTGGTGATAAATTGAAGATTCGAGAGGGGGATGCTTTTCCATGAGCTACACACAGTGATTTACCTAATCTTCTGCTTAAAGTGACACGTAGCCTAATATCTCTGGATTCGATTTCGTAGACTATTTATTACTCTTGAGGAAACGTTAGGTTAAGTAGATTCTCGATGCTAAAACTCACAAGACTGAATGGCATTTTTTTATTCTCTCTTTCGTTTGTCTTTCTTATTTATTCAAGGATTTTCCTCGTGGTGACTAACAACTTCTGTTCGATGTTTACTCGATTGTATAATTAAACGATTCATTCTGCTTTGTATTTACAAACGTATACTCAAACGTAATGCCTATAGGCTGACGGTATGAAACCATTTCTAGCAGTTTGGACGGGTAATTAATCGTCTAAAATTTTCTTTTCTTTTTTTAATGTTTGAGGTACTTTTTGTTCCGAAACAAACATAAGACAATAATGGCAAGGTCATCTTCATGAAGAGATTGGATTCAAGGATATGGCCTATATTCTAATTGAGATAATAAGCTCCTTGCTTTTACTTATCCTGCAGGAAGGGCCCTGCTTCCACCCAGCTGTCAGCACCTATCAGCAACTCATTGGTCATCCTGCTTCCAGCCTAAATTTCAGATTTCTTACCATCTGTGTGACATCATTCAGAACAACATCTGGAACTATTTGTTGCATACACAATAGAGGATGTATACCATGGTGAACAAGACACAAAATATGACTTATTACAGCAGCCATTTCCTTTATCCTCAATATCTCCTTCAGGAGGGATTTTGGGCTCCAAGAGTCTATGGGAAGGGGGAGGGGGCTGGGGTGGAGGAGGGTAAGATTTCTAAAACAGCAGATACCTAGTACCACTAACAAAACATAGTCATGTATGAAGTATTCCAAATGGAACATGGACTGGGGTAAACCCTCTCTTGCTCCAACTTCTTTCCATTATTGTTCCTCAGCCATTGTTCCTGTCCATTGCTCCCATCCTTCCCCCTCCCCACACCCTACCCTTTCACCTCTTCCTGATTGCAGGGATGTAGGATTGAATTTCATATAAGAATATCCCAACTATTAAAAGTTAAACCTTGCCTTATCTGTGGTTGATGTAAACTATTTCTAACAAGAACAAACTTTTGCAACTCAAGCTTTGTTCAGTTTCAGCAGAATGTCATTTATAATCTAGCATCCTCCACTATAGTACCTCTAGCAACAAACCTGCAATGATTTAGATGCATACCCTCAAAGTTTAAGTGTCTATTAATGTTAACTCAGATTTGAAAACCACCACGGCTAATATCGTAACCTTGACGATAACAAACACCAGAAAAAAAAAAAAACTTAGACAAAAACATATATATATTCAAGTTTAAAGCTATACAAAACTTTTGGCCTTTTCTAAGTTTCCCCTCTTTCTGATAATTTGTTGCTACGTCAAGTTTCGTCTGTATGATCATCGGACTATTACATAAGTATGGTTACGTACATGATATGATTCACTCGCACTTTATTGCTTTTCCATTAGCCACATGGTTTACATTGAGAGGAGACTCTATGCTCACAAGATGTTGAAAGGCATTATCCCTGAGAGGATTGCCAGATGTGGTCTGGATAACGAGGTTTACAAATAAATTTCTCCCCTAATTAAACAGAGATCAGTCAGCTGTCCTACATGTAGCGAGCATCTCAAGAACACACTCTCTCTCTTTCTCACTCTCGAATTCTTTCCAGAGACTGTTGGGCAGAGATAACACAACAGAGGCAGGGAAAAACATTCTGCCCGTCCAAAAGCTGCTGACACCGGAAACCATCTAAACAGGGATATCACACAATTTATTCCAATTAATGATCTCATTGTTCAAGCAGCTGGTTACGTTAAATCGATGAAAGAAGAAGACAAAAAATAAAGACAATGACAAGATCATATTTCTCCATTTTCAAGATGTTACTGTTCCACAGAAATATTATTGAAGTCCTCTAATCTCTTTTCTAAATCCATTCATCCCAAACTGAGCTGTCTAATGAGCTAATGATTAACGTCGTCAGTTTTAACGAACATAACAGGCATATCTACAGAGTAGGCCAGACAATTGGTTCATCTTCTATTTAAGGGTGTTTTATGTGGAAAGGTTAATAACAAATTGATTTGTTGTTATGAGTAATGAGATATTGTTGACTTACATAATGTCCACCACAAGAGTTAAGTAATTTGTACAAGCTAACAATATACTTTGTGTTCTGGGGGGGTGGGGGGTGGGGGGCGTTGAACATGTACAGAAAATCATGAGCTTTACAATCGGCTGTAAACAAAGAGTTTGAAGGACAATGGCTCAGTGGTAGAATTACTAGTGAACATTACTTGAGCAAATAATATCATATTTGTACTTGACCTACAGTATAAAAAAAAATCATGCATAGTTTACAAATATCTATATACTTAAAACTGCACAGTGAGATGAACTCCAACTGTACAAATCAAATTGCAGCATGAACGCAGAGTGGTTAAAAGGAACATAAATGTATCTCAATTGTTTCCAGTTACTACTTTACCTGATAACTAAGGTCAGGCTGGTGTTAGAAATCATATCAATATTGTTGTGACTTCAGGAAAACCCACTGCAAATGTTCCAACTTTCATTTTCAGTAGTCAATTTCCACGAAATTGTTGGCAGGTATTTTTGCAGTCTGTATTAAAGGGAAACTGCAGGCCCCTTCAATTTTTTTAAAGCAATGGTGCTGGTGTAATTTGGGTTTGCCTGCTTCACCGGAAATAGCTTTTACTATCCCGACATTTTTCTTTGAGATTAATGGGGGTCCCGAATCTCAAAATCATAATTGGGTAGTATCTTCCATTCGAGACTAACATCTATACAGCTGACTCCATAAAACTATATATGCGACATGAATGTGTATCACAAAGTTTCATTTCATATAAGGGAGCGTTAGCTCAGTGGTTAACGCCGGTGCCTTTCAATCATAAGGTTCCGAGTTCGAGTCACTCCAAGATTAATGTATGTCGTCCAGTTACAGAGTTGTTGACAATTGACAATTCATAATCATGGACGTTAAAATATGAATCTAAGAGACTGACTTCGGTCAGCTTGCGGCTTTGATAAGCCAATGATGGATTCTTCGCGAGTTCCTGCTTGCAGGAGGATCTAAAGTACATACATACATACATAAAGGACTATTTTCCACCAAGGGCTTTAAATATAAGCACACGCAGCAATGATCAAAATCATGCTGATGATTAGTGAAGTTATTTCCCATAAAAAAATGCAAGTAAGGAGTTTATATATTGTAATGCTATGGGGAGAGTTCACTGGGACAGGATTAACCCATTTTCCTTGCACTTTAACATTATTAGATAATCTGACATTCTCTTTATCAATATGGCTATCTGGTTCAACAAACTTTGATACAAGTCATGTGTTCAAATTTTTCTATATAAACCACAATTTGAAATGTACCACACAAACACACACATTGACCAAAAACACAAAAACAAAAACAAATAGAAGGCAGTCTCTTAGATTCATATTTAACATCCATGATTATGAATTGTCAATTGTAAACAACTCTGTAACTGGACGACATACAGTAATCTTGGAGTGATGAAAACCTGGTATATTGCATTATTAGTAGAACAGCCAGCTGTTTAATTGAAAGTCAAAAGTGAAGACTTTAGTTCTACTGCAGTCGAAAAAAAGGAAGGTTTGTTTGCCAAAACTTGTAACGTTTCATATGTTTCAATGCCTTCCCATGCAGCGACGACGTATTTGTAGCAGATGGTTTTGGACAAACAACGTCGACATATCAGACAAAATTCGCTTTCATTTGTCAGCGGTAATTACTGTAGTGTGACATATGTTATTCAAAGGAAGTAACATGAAATGTCGTTCCATTTTTTCATTATCCTCAAGATCTAGCTGTCAGCGAATCGTGGCAGTCGATCCTGCCTATTTCCACATGTGTTTGCAATATGCCTAGAAATCATACACTTCCTGATAATAGTATCTCATGTGTCAGCTGAGATGATGGTCTGATATAGCCTTACAATGCACAAAATGAAAAAGGAAAAAAACCAAAAAAAAACCAGTCTCACTAAATTGACAGATATTCGACTGCACCTAAATGTCCTTCACCCCTCTCTGCCTATAAGGTCCTTCTACCTTACCACGAGATATGAGTAGGCTTCACTAGAACTGATGTTACACTTTGGCAGTATGTGGGCCATAATTTTACCTCCAAAATCTTGAACTGAGCTGGTTAAAAGAATATAGCCACTATAGATCTCCAGACTTGTGTACATAGACAATATGACCCGAGTATAACATAACCTGTATAAAATCTGTACAGTAAGGAATATTTTTATCCATTTTATCAATCATACAGTTTTCATTGTTCACAGGAAATTGATCAAAATAAAGACTTCCCTTTTCTGTATGTAGTTGAAATATTCATTGCTATCATTATCTAAGTCAAGAGAAAGACAATATAAGTATACCTTAACCACATCCACTTGATCCTTTCCCACACCCTTGCACCCCCACCCCTTTTCATCCCTCCACCTTCAATGTAATGGTGATCATCTACATATTTTATAAACAAAATAAAAAATTAATAATGACAGATATATATCAATATATGAAAATTAAAAAAAAATACTAAATTTGTCAACTCTATCCCCAGACATCATTTTCTTCAGTTTTGTTTCTATGTTTATATGGACATTTTTGACCTAAATCACACTTTGCAGGCAAAACATCTCAAAAACAACGGATGAAACAAGAAAACAGCAGGGCTTGACATGCCGATAGCCCGGAAATGATCCTCAACAGTCATTATAATGCCCTCATTTACAAAGAAGTTTTGTAATCACCACCTGCACTAAATATAACAGCTGCTTGGATATACTGTATACCCAGTCCTTGAGCTGTATTTTAGGATAATTTGATTACTTTTGAAATCAACTTTTAAATAACTCATCCCCGTACTCTACCATGAAATGCCACCTGGCAATTAATATCGAAATCTGAGAGCAGCCAGCAAATGAACAAGGATGTTTATGCTCTCCAGGTGACAAGAGCTAAAACTGATGTCCCGTCCACAGGTGGGACCCAGTAGCATTGTGGGAGTGTCAGGCCCCATGGGTCAATTATGCCACCAGACCCTCTCGTGGACACTATATTCATGTTTTATACTGTGAAAATGCATACTTCCTTGGCCTCCATAACTGACACAGGTCCCAGGGGTAGCATTGTGGGAGTGTCAGGCCCCATGAGTCAATTATGCCACCAGACCCTCTCGTGGACACTATATTCATGTTTTATATTGTGAAAATGCATACTTCCTTGGCCTCCATAATTGACACAGGTCCCAGGGGTCCATCCCTTGAAACCCCCGCCCCCCATGACATGCCTGGTGGGGAGCCTGTAAGCTACAAGGAAGTTGTATGAATCTAAAACAAATACATGCTAGATTTCTATGGAAATGCTCTCTTTGTATTTTGTGTCTGTTTTATCTCAATTTTTGGGAGTTTTATATTTGACATACAAACCCCTTATATTTTCCACTACTTGCACCCCACTTCACTAATTCTTCACTCTCTACGTGATGGCTTTACCTATTCTACAAATAACGTTGAAAATAGAACAAGTTTGAAACATTTGTCGGGAATAATTTATCGCTAGTTAATGATACCAGACGATAACGCCGACATTAATTTCAGTTTCTTTGCTGGGACGTACATGTGCATCGGGGTAGCCCTAACTTGATGGAGCGTTTACGGGTCCAGCGACCGGGAATGCACTCTTAATGCATGCGATACAAGAAGTACGGTTAACGTTGCCGCTAGTCAGTCAACTTTAACATGAAACTGTTCATAGAAAACAGTCATGTGTGACGACCATCAATGTAACGTCTTGCCATTTAATAGTACGTCGCCTGCTTCATACTGACAGAGTGAATATGTGCAGCTATTCAACCCTGGGAATTCAACCCTGAACACCGGCCTAGTGGTTCTTACTTGGAAATAATTCATGTAGAGAGAGGTAAATAAACTGAAGTTCACCCAAGAGTATTATCACAGACCGATATATTTTCTGTTGATTACTTCTAATAATTGAAATCAAACAACTGGCAGAATTATGCCTAATACCAGTCATGCAGATTCTTTTTTCTTCTCTTTTGATGCCAGATATCGAATGGGCTAATATGTCGTTTATCGGTGCAAGAATGTTTTAGGAGCTGGAAAGGAGACCAAACCAGACAGAGCTACTTCTACTACTCCAGCTCAAATAATAATGTTCTATTCTGTAAATAGGTGCTGCATGGCCAAACATTTACACACCAAGCCATCGAGACTTTTCAAAAAAAACCAGGAGCTGGCAAACCCCTTCAGTAACAGTTCAATATTATGGAACATCATTTGTAAATAATTAATTTGCACCGGGCCGTTATAGAATTTACCACCTGTGTACACACTTTCACTCCCAGTTTCCAGGCACTGCCCAATTTCATTCACAGTGAAATATTCCCAGATGGGAAATTTTATCCAACCCCACCAACCCAGATGCGACATTCCCAGAGATTTTGGTAAACAAAGTCTGCAACATATGTGCTTTTCACTCTCTGGATGTATATATATATATATATATATATATATATATATATATATTACATATATGTGTGAGTGTGTATATAATTTTCCTTTGGCCAAACAGGTGTTACATGTTATTTCAACAGTCTCTAGATCTTGGTATTATCCTGGGTAGATTAAATCAGCACACCTCAACAGCTCAGATGAATACAAATGGGGGGGGAACAAATATTGATTGATATATGACGTGGAAACAACTTGGATGACCATATATAGAAATGCTGGGGAGAACTGATACTTCAGACAGTTTACGTAGTCTGACCTAGAAATTTGAAAACTCGAGTCCAAACATCTATTAATTAGGTCAGTTCAAGAAAAAGATCAGAGTGGTACAAAATATCTATTGTGATGATTCAGGTATCAGGTAGAGTAATAATATCAAGCTCAATTATGAATTAGATCTGGAATTGGTAAAACATTTGGAAGAAAAGAGATTGAGTTGAAATATATATGAGTAAAGGCTGAAACTGTCCTGGTACTTGGTGACAGCCTGAATAGGGGGGGGGGGGTATGTGCTCTACCACAGTGAAGACATGTGCAAGATGAGAAATATGTCACAGGCAGGTTTGAAGGCCTTACTTGGGATGGTATTCATACGTTTGTACATCATGTCTTGTGTGATTAGTACGAGATGATCATAGTTTTATCAGTTTGATAATTGTTATTCCATCAATTAGAACAAAAACTATGAAGTCAACAGGTTTAATTAAGAATACTTAAGACAACATTCACCTAGGAAAGCCAGTGCAATGCTTAATTGCAACTTTCCATTCCATTCTACAAAGCCACATTTCACAATTTTCTTGATCAATCTTTGGTGTTTTTGGTACAATATCCACTGAAATCCCATAATTCATTGCGGTCATTAACAGTGGACTTTTACTTTGAGCAGTGTAAGAATCGGCCAAAAAATTGATAATTTGCCCTTTGTTTCATGTGATTAATATAAAGACACAAAAGATTCTGGTCAATATTAAATTTTATAGAAATGAGAGGAAATCTCCAACTACTCAATAATTTGTTTTCATTTATTGGTGAAGAAAAACATTTAAAGAGGATATCTTAATTTTGATCGTATCTCATTTTCTAATAGCAGTGACATCACAGACTGTATGCTAAAAGTGTCACAGACTCTAAATGAATCAATTGATGCCAAAAAGCTGGTCTAACTATTGGAGCATAAAACGAAGCATCAAAAATGACCTTCGGAATGCAGGTACGTGGGATTGAGTAAAACCTGCCTACTTAGGGCTTAATTAATGTAAAGAATAAGGACATCTGTGAATCAACTAAAAACTGTTTGAAATTGTCAAGCAAAGACAATATGTTTTCTTCTTGATTGTACTAATACCTTAACAGACTACATTGATTTGAAATCTATGGACAAATTCAGTCTGCACAATTACCTTTCTCTAGTTAGAGCAGGCCCTCAATTTAGTGCCAGTTTCACCTGTTGATACCTTGCTATGCATTTTCCAATACTGTGATATCAAATCTGGGGGAATATCTGTGAAAAAAAAAAAAAAAAAAAAATTACCTCAATCCAACATAGCCTGCCATATGTTACTAGATCTATATATTATATCCAGGTGCCAATCCAAGGCCATGTACAAACATTTTTCAGTTCCAAAAATGCTATCAGTTTTATAATAAGACACATAACACAATCTGTTTTGTGGTCAAACCTTTAGAGATATTCATTGTTCAAAGTATAATATCTGTCAACTTGGCAGATCAAACACTCACTAGTGAGTGATGATGACTTTCCTTCTTCTGTTTTTAGTTGTTTTTTCTTTTCCCAGAAAAATTTAAAAATTAAATTAAAGCAGAATTGCAGTCATTAAAACTTTTTTTTTTGGCAATATTGGTTTGGACTGTGTGACTTCAGGTTCCTGTGTGTGCAGCGAAGCTAAAACTTTAAACGTTATCACATGTGCAATTATAGTTTCGTGCAAACACGGACGCGTATAACCTTTATTGCACTGGCACCATTTCTTCACTATCGCAAGTGATAGTTGAGGGCAGCATAACCCCCCTCCAGTGACACTTTATGCTACTTAATGTTACGTTGCCAATATCCCATAATGACACTATATAAAACTTAATGCTACGGCACGTTGTCGACGTTAACTTTTTTTTCTCCCAATTATCGGCGGTGTGTATTGCATGGCAATTATAAGCAGGCCATAATTTTGTTTAATGGTTTTAGCTAGAAAACGATACAGTAGACAAAACATGCATGGACCACTTTGTAAGGACGGCCAGCTGACTGGACTACACACCTGGCAATATGTTCGAAATTAGACTATGCTGAAATATTTCTGTTCAAGATTGGCTCAGTATAGTCTTTGCAGAATATTTCCTTTACAGAGCTGATGTTAGTTAGAACCTGTCTTTCACAAAACATAGGGAGATTTACACACTTGCAACATAAAGATTCTGGAGATTAGGGCCAAAAATAAGGAGGAGAGACAATTGTAAACAGTGATATATCACCTCGCAGTGTCAAAGGTCACCATTGACTTCTAACCAATGCCATGGATACCTAAACCTCTAGGTATCACATGATCACATCAAGACAGGGATGGGGTGGGGGTGGGGGGGGTGAGGGATACAACACATTTGGATTTTGTTCTTAACATTCCAACCAAATTCCAAAAAAGTGCCAAATCTTAACGATAAACGAAAGAGACCTCTCTGCCGAGCTGATTAGTTCACATCCTCCTCGGGATGTGCAAAATTGCGAATTTTATGAAGAAGCTAGATGAGAGACCGAGCTGGAGAAAGTTGAGAGAACGCTTTTGCTGCAAGCAGAGAGGAGAGCTCTTGCAGTCTCTCTCAATTAATGAAGGCATATTGTCTACAGTCTTTCTGATATGATTTGTGGTAATGGACTTAATGACACTGTGAATGGAAGCCAGAACACCTTCTCGCCAGCTCTTAGGTACTAAACAGACGGCAAATTATGCTTCTTAATGGCATTCCTTTTGCTTGCTTTAAATACACAATATAACTCATGCATGTACTGGGAAGTGACACATGAAAGTGACTGGCTATTGTCTGAAACTTGCTTAAAGGTATAGGACAGAAAATTTGTACACCAGGGAACAAACGGCCCAAACTGACTCTGTTTGAATTCATTCCATCTTCGACACTGGGTGGAGGAAAATGTCTTTGAGGGAACTACAAGTGGGGAGGGATAGTTTGATATAGATAGCCAGCCGCTTTGTTGCTCTGCAAAGTGATTTAAGAAAATTATACGGAAGACTATTGAAAGGAACATGTATTGATATTCCACACTTCATAGATGAATAATAAATGAATTGAAGCGAATATGGATCTTGGTTATTATTAGAGTGAATCTATACTTACTGTTTTATCAGATTTTGTTTCAATTTTTGGCAAATTTTGGACCAAAAATATCAAGTCTTAGTTTACAGAGAAAACTTTCTGGGTATTTCTCTCAGGGTTTGCTACATACCGTCCAAAATAGATAATTAGCGAGTAATTAATATAAATAACAGCAGACTAAAGGAAACTTGGCAAGTATACCATTTAGAACATTAATGTTGCTGATACAAAGGCTATTAAAGTTGGAAACTGATTTAAGAAAAGTCTATTCAATGAACAATTTCCCGTCTTTCTTTTTCTTTTCGAAAATGGAAAGAAAATCAAGTGACTTATTTTTTTTTTTTTTAAATGCTCAGGAAAAGCATAAACCAATTCATCTTTGCTCTCCTTTTCAGATTTGCTATTTGAAATATGAAAATGTAAAAAACTATTACCGCTTTTAATGTCTGCACTTGTTCTTTCCATTCATTTATTCATTCAAAAAAAAACACAAAAAAAAAACCATTAACAAATTCTTTAAAACAAATTTACTGATTTAAACTTCTTGAAATCTACTTGAAATTCTGGAGTGTGTTGATAATGGAATTGAGAAAGTTCTTGAAAATATCTTCCTTGATGGATGATGACAAAAGTAATATTACAGGCAGATGCCGAATCCTTAAAGCAGCTGGTTGGGTTTACAGTGTCAAACAAATATCAGCAACCTTTAAGCTTTACACTGTGTGGGAAGCATCAGGTCTGAATTTGTTCCCCTAGGTTGTTATACCTGGCCAGGCACTTACTTTGGAAACAGGTTTAATATCACATGAAACAACATATTTCAAGTTCTTTATACACAGAAAGATACGGGAATAGAAGTACTTTCCTTGTTATCCCGCAAACATTTAAAGGATAGTTTTATAATCTGATAAAATAGTTAGTCGTTTAAAGCCCCCTGGATGATCCTTCAGAGTCACTGGGGGTGGGTGGGGGGGTGCAAGACCAATATTGATTCCTAGATATATTGTACGCTAGCCATTCACTGCTAGTGCCTTTTATAAGTACTGTCATATATTGGAGCATTTTTCTTCTCCTGTGTTTATATAAGATCTACGAGCTCTGCATGTCCTAATCTACCAGAAAGCCAGATCTGAAATGAAAAATCCTTCCGAACGCAACAGATGTGTCTCTTCTTTATGATTTCAGTCAATTTCAACCTTGGGTTCACTCGGGAAAAACGTAGGCCTGTATGATATAACGGTACCAGTAAATAATTTTATGGGAATAAATGGCTCATAAAAGGCAAGTCTAAGGTTAAAAGTGAAAACCATTCAAGATCTTACAAACTGTTGCTGGTTAGATATAGCATCAAAAATATGAATCAGATGAACTGGTGATTAACCTTTGTTGAGATGTGTTAAAAACCTGCGGGGGGGGGGGGGGGGGGTGAGGGGGGAGGGTGAGAGGTTACTGTAGGTAGTTGTGTTATTTTCTTAATATCAGGAGCAGATACAGGAGGGGGGTATGGACCTGGGGTCATATTTTTCCCGAAAAAGATATTAAATTTTTAGACGTCATATGATTCTGAGGCATATTTAGAATATAAGTGAGGGCTATAATTAGCTCTGCATGTAAGTTTGTGCTAATTTTAGACACATAATTTTTTTTTTTTTTTTAATATACATAATTCCATGATTTCTACCAATTGAGAGAAATGAACCTAACTTGACACTGCTGCTGATGCTATATATGCCTTCATCCTGGTATAAAGATTATAATATTGCATGAGGAAAACATGGCTGACATTCTGAATTCCTTGAGAATCAACTTCTGTTTCAAGGGATGACGAAAGACATACATCTTATAGTGAAAACTTCCCAAATTTCCTTTTCCCCTGAGAGTTTTAAAACAATATGAAAATGTCTCTGAGCAACATAATTCTCATGTCCTGAAACTGGGGTGGGGGGGGGGAGGGGTGGACATGGGCTGCAATTATTCTCAGATTCACGTGGCACTATACCAGACTACACCGTTTAACTTTTGTATGACTCTTGCCATCTGCTCCTGTCCAACCCCTCCCTCCCTGTTCCTCCAAACATCTCAAACCTGAGACAGGATCCCTACTATTCATAAATTGGATCATTTTTTTTTCCAAACCCTGAACATCACGTACAGAAACAAAACCGGTGGTTGATTCTTATGCTTTTAAACCTATCTGGTTCAAAGATTTCTCCTGTTGGTATATGCTCCCTGAACTCTACAGAAACTAAAAAATAGTCAGGCACACACAACCCCAGCTGACGCTTATGTGATATACAGATGAGATCTATATATATGCTTTTTCTCTTCATAATGATGTTCAAAACATCGATACCCTTTAAAGTTGCACGGGCGTAATTTATATTTAATCACAAACAAGTGACTTAATGCTATCAGCTCCAGGGAAAGTAGCTTGTAGGATTTATATCATTCGTATGCAAATTGATAATAAACAGGCCCCCGTATGCCAATATTATTAACTTCCATAGGCAACAGATATCTACATAGTGATTTCCGATGGACAGAGAGAGAGGATTAAAAAAGGGTCTAATTGATTGCTTCATGTCCAAGTCAACCCTTACATGTGAGGATATACCACCCCCCCCCCCCAGACACACCAATATGCTACATCTGGACTTTGTAAAATGTAAATATACATTTTAATGTGAATTTGAAAGAAATTAAGCAGTGCCTTGTGTGATGACTGTTGTTATATTAAGAGGTTCAGCCCATAGCTGCCACATGGTAAACTCATTTGTACAAATACGAGCTCAGCCCCTAATGAAAAACAGCAGTGAATTGTGACTGATCACGTTGGTAATCGCCAAAATGAACGATTAACGACCACATTTGGAAATTCAATTTGCCAAATGAAAAATTCCGTCGTTTTCAAGGAAAAGGTAAAAAGTAAAAAAAAAAGACAGAGGAAGGGAAGGGAAGGGAAAGAAAAGAGAGAGAAAAAAACAGAAAAGGCAACAGCAGGAGCCTGCTGGCACATGAGTGAATGAATAGCCTTGTTAAAAAAATGAAATAAACTAACGCAATAAACAAACCTGGTAAAGCCATTGTCACCTGGATAATGAGTTTGACAGAGAACATGGCGTGAGGACACGACTGACCTTCCAGTCTCGGAGGAGCAGCGGAAGGTGTCTAAGAAAGAGAAACAGGAGGAGAGAGAGGGAGATGAGATGGAGCTGTAATCAATGGAGAGATTGATGATAATGGCAGATACTGTGCTGGAAGGGACAGAGGATGATAGAAATTAACATTCTAATACAGCTGTTTCGGAGACGTGAGGTACCTCTGGGCTGACGACAAACCAAGACTTTTTTTTTTGTAGCATCGATTAGAAAGTTCTCACTTTTTTTGGGTGATATCGCTGGTATTTGGTAACAAAATGGAAATTGATCACATAACCCCCTGATAATAGTATTGTGAGAAGCTCCCTCTATGGGTGGTACGCCAGCTCAGTTATCGTACCGGCCAAATTGTGAACGCTGTTTCCTGGTTTGTACGTTCCTCGGACAAATCAGAAAGCCTAATCTTAGGTAAAGTCTGAAGAAAAAAATTTGATTTGTCCGAAAAATGTGGCTAAAGAGAAAAGAGTTTGACAAATATGTGCATTGTAGAAGAGATGTGTAGGTTTGGTGAATAGAATACCAGCTTTGTAAAAGTTTTGTTTTAAGTATCTCCGATGTTAAATAGAGGGATACCAATTTATTATTTAATTTATATCTGGATACTTATAGTTACACTGCAATCTAAATTTGATATAGACCACTAGTCCTCTCCCAGAAGACCACCAAAGTTGATTTATGGTTGTCCGAACCGAAATTTGACCGTCTCAGACAATCCGATTTATGTTACAACTTTGCCCATTGTAGTATATATACCAAGCTGATGAGTGGACAGTGATGTGTGTCACATATATCTGTTTCTCTAGGTAGTATGATGGGATCGTTTAAGGGGATATCACATGAACAGTAAATATGGCTCATTTTGAATTGTATACCCCATAGTCTGAACTACCAAGCAAACTGCACGTTAAAGGTGATGTACAGTATATGTTTGAAGTCTAGAACTTAAAATTCAAATCAACTAATATCATGAAGGCAAAAAAAAACTTCAAACTTGGTTTGCCAATGGAAAACAAGAAGAATGACATAAATTGAGAGAGACCCAAAAAGTCCTTTGATTGAGATAACCTTTCAATGACTGGCACATATGCAGTGAAATGACTGTACCATTTTGGTACACAGAAGGTTTGGATTGAAACCCAGCAGAATTCATAAAGAAACTTACCAGTAACTTTGAACTACATCTTGTCAAGAGGTGTACAAACATTGTACAAATTTTACAGCAAAATATCCTCCCACACACCCGCACCAAAACAACTTGGATCACACATATTCTGAATATTGAGTTATGCTTAGTGACTCTACAACCTTAATATCTAAACTAAATGAGCCATTTGTAGCTGTGACATGTTACTTTTCATTCAAACAAGTATAATTGCAGAAAAAGTCTGACATTTTATGACAGTATTGACGAACAAGACATCACAGTTCGATCAGGTCCGGCCTTCGAGAGATCAAGTGCAGTGAGAACACTCTCTCGTACTCAGGATCAGACCAGGATCAGTTTCTGATATCTTGAACCCTCCATCGGGAAGATCCATTGATCCAGAGCTTGGGATCGCAAACTCAGTTTGAACAAAGAGATCAAGATGACGGGAGATGGCCATTATGACCAAATATAAACTACACCATCCTGCTCAGTTTGTATGATTTCCAAGTTAAACATACACATTCATCTCACTAGTACAGTATGTATCTAGTCCCAAACTCATTGCTGAAAAGGCCTCAAAATTCACAGTTCCGAACAAATTGAAGGTAGGAAAGATTCCACACACAAATCGGACATCTAGGCACTGTATGGGTGGTAGAATGAGAAGGAAGGGCATTGATCGGGGAGGTCGGGACATAGAGGGCGCACAGTGTTAAAATGTTACCGGTTCATCCTAGGCACGGTAGAACGAGAGTGATGAGGATGTGAGGAGATAGGTAAGCGAGGAGCGAAGTAAGTTCTTAACTATGGGCTGTTCTTGTAAAACGTTCAGTCTTCATAATTAAGTTTGCTATTTATTCTTCGATCAGTTTTTCATTATATTTTTGGCAATATTTTCAAGAATTTTTGTCACGTAATTACAATGACTACCTGGTTCAAAGTTTGGCAAGTCTTAAAGAAGGGAAATTGTGATAAGTATAGTTAAAGTGAATTATAACTGTAGTTACATAGAAAGCTATATAAATACGTTTACTATTGTTACTAGTGCTAGGAGGTTACAGTACTGTTGGTATCCCAGCAGAATGGTTTGCACTTTGTAGCAATTGTTGTTTCCGTAAGAAGAGTATGCAGACTGAACATAGATCTTCTTCCTCCATCTTTGCTTACCACTTTGATTATATACTGCATGTTATTACCAGAAAAAAACAAGGAAAATGCGAAGGATATATACTTTAAAATCAGCTGTGCTTCCTAAAGGTGACATCTGAGACTCAGTTCCAGACGATGGAGATTCCCCCCTCAACTTGTTCAGTGCTCTCCCAGGGGGGGGGTTAGGGGATGGTCAGATTGGGAAGGGGAAATCAAATGTGCTATATAAAATTTTTATGGTTTTTAACACACTGGCATAGGATTGAGGAATCCAATGCGAACGAGGCTTGAAAGGTTAACTTCGTGTATACTTTTTGGACTGATATGTTATGGAAAAAAGAGTTTACTTTGAGTGCTTGTAATGTATACACTGTAACTACATGTATTCTGGTTTTCAAGATATTCAACTATGAAATATGCTTAATCTCTGGAATGTTCCTTTAAGGCTAAATTGATGATGAGGTAGGCTCCCTAAGTGCAGGCCTTATTGCCAAAGTTAATCCACTGTCTTTAAATGCTAATAAGTTATTAAATGTTCTTTCGACTTCATGAAAACAACAGAGCATCCTCGGATGACATTCAACACCATTTTTCCTTGATAAATTTGTAAAACATGATTATAAACATTTCATTTGAGACCCCAACAGTCTTATATCTTCCGGTTGAGTTTTGTGTTGCACTTTCAGAGGAACTGATGTAATTAATGGTCATTGTATTAGACTACAAGGTCCAGTCACTTTAACTGATGAGTCGCAACTGTTTTAATTTGGGTCATTTCTTAAAAATGAAATATTGCATAGAAATATCAACTAGAAGTGGGTTTTCAACAGTCTACAGTGCTCATATCAAACTTTCATTTTATGCCTGAGGGTCATCCGGTCAAGAATCACTGGATCATCCAATCACCAATCATAGCATTCATCTTCCGTTATGCCACTTGTATATTAATTCCACAATGATCAAGAATTTATCTCAAAAGGATCTGGGAACCCATTCTTCATGCAATCAATTGTAATATATATTCCTTTAAGCCGAGCTCACTAAAAAGCAATTTACTTTGCACTCAATGTTTTAAAGGGCAAAGTTATCCAATCTTATATTGCAAAATTCAGAAATTCTGTAAAAAAAAAATTGTTATGCCCTCGGGGTCCCTCATAAAACTGTGACATCAGGCATCTACATATTATACTAATATCTTTTGTGTTCCTTCATATTTTAAAAGTTTACACAACCTTGAAAAGTGAGAATAAGAGCTAAAAAAGAATCCCAGCAGCATATATACTTGTAGTTTGGGGGCACGTGTCTTTTATTCATTGCTTTCGTATCTTGATGGCAAAGACAGAGCTATTAAACAAATTCTTTGGATTATATACCTGCCATGGTTATATTATTGGACGTATATAGGCAAGAGGCCCACAAAAAAAGAATAAAAGGGGGCAAAACAATGAGAAATGTTCAAGTTTTGCATAGTTCCTTTTTTCCTACCTCTTTTATGAACTATGCAAAGCTTTTACAGAGGAAATAGGGACATGTAGATATAGAGGGAGCTATTTACAGGACAATGTAATAAATGGGGTAATAAACCACCAGATCTTGCATGTTTCTAGATTTTCATAAATTAAATCAGTGAATTATTAAGGTATATAACTTTATAAAGCAGCATTCTAGTGGTCAAAATATTACAAATGATCAAGTTTAATAACTTCATATAAAAAAATATATATAAAAAGAAATCAAGGCGATGGGTACTTTGATGATGAGGACTCCAGCATCTTAAAGTCCCAGTTTTAAGAATAAATGTGACTAACCTGAAGCCTGGGCATTAAATGTTGTCTTTTTAACCTCTTACTACGTATTCACCACCGACACATGTAACTGATGTTCCATAAATGTGATTGGGGTGGCTGGGAGGTTAATTGTGAACGGGTTTAATACAGCCCTTTTTGATTAAAATATCAATTATTTATCAACCACCTGGAATTCCTACATTCTTTAAATTTTTTCATATTTAGCTAACAACAATTTTTCAAACCATTATTGATCCAATCTATTGAGGATTTAATTCTAACTTTAGGAATATCTCTGACGATCCCACAAAATATGTTTAGTCTCACAGAACTACTGATGGCACTCAAGCCTAATAGTTGTTCGCTTGAATCACTTTCTGACTATGTGTATGTAGTTCATTGCAAAACAGTCCAAAAGTTGTAAACTGTGATGTTAGCCACCAAGAGATTAATATGCAGATCTGTACATGGCAACAGTCAATAATTCCAACACGGTACATAATCAAAATTTATTCCTTTGTGAGAACATGATACAAACAAAAGAAGATTTCGATTAAAAAATATCCTCTCCCCAAGAAATAATATCTCTCTATCTCACATTTCCTAACGGTTGTAAATCTACTTCGGTACCGAACTGCTATATCATAGTCAAGTCTACATCCATTTAATTACAATTTTGATTTTTAAAGAAATGCAGACGTTAAAGGGATATAGTTAACGTGTGAACACAAAGATGATAATATTCAAATCATCTTCAAGACCGATATGTTTCATTGTTTGTGTCTCACAAAACCTGATTAGTTTGGGGGATTTACGAGCGACGATACTATAAAGCCGTCTCCCAATTACTAGTCTTGCCAAGATACAGAGTTGTTTCTTTGAATTATGGTAGACTCAGAAGGAAGAGGAGATGAGGGCGCCGTGCTAAAACATTCCATATGTAGATTGGGAGACAGGTGAGAGAGGAGGGGGAGTAAATAACTAGATTTGTACGACTCCTCCAATTTTGGAGTCGAGTACTTCGGAGGGGTCTTAGCAGTCAGTGTCTCCGATGGAGTCGCGACACAAATGGTTAAAAATAATTTGGAAGGCCTACATATATATATGTAGGCCAAGCCCTCTATAGAGAGCATGGTGGCCAATTGGCTAAGGCGTCGGACTCGTGATCCAAGGATTGCTGGTTCGATTCCTACCTAGTTCATTACGTTGTGTCGTTGGGCAAGATGCTTTATCTCACTTGCCTCTCTCCACCCAGGGGTTAAATGGGTACCTGTGAGATAACTTGTCATTGGGCGCAGTATATAACTGCTGCCGACTGGAGGGATTGTCTCTGGGACAGGTTATCATTGACCAGGGGTAATATAACATCTGTAAAGCGCATTGAGACCTATCGCTGGTATAAAGCGCTATATCAAAAAGCAAATATATATACGTGGTTGATTCATATAGTCACAACTTAATTACAATAAATTCCAGGGTTGTTTGAGGTCAGGAAAGGGAGGATAAAGTGCGAACTTTGTAACTATGAATAATAAGGAGAGAAAACTCACAGCAGACAGATAACACGGATGGACATTTTGTCAAGAACATAGAAATTTTTTTTTTTTTAAAGTTGTACGATCTTTTGTGGTTTCAGTACATAATAAATTGGTAATTAACCGAAGGGTGTAGGATAAAAGTTAAAAATCATGCCAGCAAAACTGTTTACAACAGTTCACACCAAAATGAGAGATTTCCAAGTACCAAGAGGTGTATGTATGTTTATAGGCATAGGTACCATATATAGACTCATAGCTGGTAGCTTGCTTGATATATCAGGAATTCATTTAGCATTCAAATTTTGCAGTTTTGAAGTGCCCAGTTAAGACCTTCCCTTACCTGTATAAAGATACTATGGTTCCTTTTTATTAAAAGTGCTATAGAACCTTTGCACTTGTATGACAGTGTATCCAGTATTGCACTGCAATATTGGATTTACACCCTGAACATTTGAAAGCAAAATATTTTGTTTGTCACTTGTGAAGCTCATAATTAGTTTCAGAAAAATACCTTCTCTGCAGAGGTACCATAGAAAATTGTGGAATTCCTACAGTGTACCCCTTCAACCATAAATTCCCCAAAATGTGGTTAACAACAACAGCAAGACTCATATTGACAACCGAAACGGTAAATGGTGCAAGGCGGAAAAAGGCTACTTACACTGGTAGACCTCTTTAACAAAAACTGGTTAGATAGTGTCCACGGTCTTGGAGAACGCTCCGATCATGATAACACAGAACTCTATCTGCCATTTATTACTCTCCTGAAGTCTTGAAGAAAAAAAAACAGAAATGTAATCAATTTTGACAGTCATGAGGCTCTGAAATAATCCTCTCTCTAACATCTCATTAAGATCCAGGTATCATTTGGTAAAACCTTTCGAACATACTCCTTCTTCCTCTTATGCAGTTAATTAACGAAACTTTATGAAACCTTTGTTTAGCGTTTATACCGTGGACCGGAATCGATCGTGACTAGCTGTCAGTCCCATTTGAAGTCTCGTTAAATAAGGAAAGAAATTGTACCAAGAATAATAGGAGCATTTCCCCCCCCCCCCCCCCTCTCAACGTTTTTCCATCAAACATGACATAGGGTCTTGTTTTATTCATTCAGGTTAAGTAGACAAGGTCCTGTCCTCCACCCCCTTTCCATCTTCTCTCTTCTCTTCTTCCACTGCATCGTCCCAAAGAGTTCTGTTTGTTCCTCTCCCAGGCTCAGCTGCCATTAAATCATAAATTTGTATCTGATGACTGTAAGCGGGAGAAGATGAACACCAGACCAGCTTGACTTTTCAAACATTTTCTACTTTGACAATCAACAGATCTGTCAGGAACAGACAGGGTAAAGTAATTGCATCAGCATTGCCTTTGCTTTGCCCTGGTTGTAAATTTTTACTAACACCATATATATGTATACTCGCAGTTCTGAGAGAAAATGGTTCATGGATACTAAACCCTCCCCCCCCCCCATTCTAGAAACATTGGGCAGCTGAAAAAGAAAGGACATGCATGATACATGTCAAATCTACCCATCATTAAGTTTGAGACATTTCCCAGTTTTATCTTTTTATGTTTACTTAGTTTACAACCAATCTTAACACATGTGGAAAGGGTGGGGGGAGGGGGGGGGGAACGTGACGACGTAGAAAATCGTTCTTTAGCAAGCAGTAATGAAAACATGTCTTGCCAGCTGTATAAAAGAAAAAGTTTGTAGTATAGTAGCTTGGACTTTGCCAAAAGGCAAACAACTGCCATATACACAGAGTCACAAATATCTGCACATCTCATACATGTATCAGTATGTACGATAATCTGGACGAAGTATTTCAAAATACTTTGAAAACGATTATTCCGCACTAAAAAAAATTGGTAATTCCAACCACGGGCAGCGGTTCGTTGATTCGGGGAACTGTTACTGACTACAAAAACCTGCTGGCTTTAAAAATTACCTTGAATGTTAAAAAAAAATTAAAAATTAAGCTTAAAGGGTTCTTCTCCAACTACATAGAAAGAATTAAAGTTCAACGTGGGTTCAAGTACTTATTTAAGAACAGAAGGTGGGTTTCAGCATTTTCCAGTCGTCGACCTTCTGTTATTGTTCATTATCGAACAGCCATTGAAAGAAACGAGAAGTTTCTATTTGCCTGCGACTCCATAAGGTTGAATCAGTTCTACTCTTGCAGCATATTCACATCGGATCCCAGCCCCGATTTTGAGCCGGTGTTCGAAGAGACAGAGATATTTCTACATCAAACTTCTTCACATTCACATACAAGATCACATAGGAAAGCAAAGCCCTCTTTTGAAATCTTCCTACATTTTCTTTTACATTTGATTCGATTGGACTTGACATCTTGTAACCTTAGATAAACCTGCACAACACGTGTATATAATAATGTACATCATCAAATTAAATCTGACTTCTTCGATTCAAGCTGGAGACTCTCCAATGAATGGCAATGATTTACGTTTTACTTTTATGGTTAGGTCAAGCCTTTCAAATCAGGTGTTCTATTAGCATTTACTTTTGTTGCACTCCAATCTATACTTAAATTCAGCTGTTACTTTTTTGACAATAAAGTTAATACGGACATTGATTTTCTCACCCCAACACTGCCGTGATCTACATTTCTGCTGTTCGCTTCTTGCAAAGTTCATCTGTTCTTACTAATTGACCTATCTACCCAAAGAAATTTATCTGGACTAGATTAAATTCCGGTGACCACTGTCATATAGCGGACAGAGTGTTTTCCGTCGTACCCATTAAACCACAATACTGCTCAAGGACTTGTACTAATAGCAATTCCATACACTAGATTTCTGGTCCCTACAATCTTATCGCTCCAACACTATCGTCTGATGAAAGACACAGAAGGATTGTGGGTAATTAATGTGCACAACTGGTAACTGTAAATAACATTTCCATGGCAGGGTTTAACGATGCGATAGAGTTTGCCTTCTCTCTTATGGGGAAGTCTCAGCAAAAATGATTCTGCAAAGTTATAAATTGTGGACAGATTGCCAGATTTGGTTTCCTATCTTAGCTATCAACAGAACGGTTATTTATGGTTAAAGGCATCCCCAGAAATATCAACAGACACAGCTGTTACTGGCATTCATACCATCATTTATGTATGATATGTTACCAAGATATATATCAAAAGTAGTAGCAAAAAAGGGGGAAAAAAAAAACCACTGAAGAAGTTTAACTGAAGTATGTACGATCATGCCAGCATCCGGAGGTGTTGGGTCGAAACGTTATAATGTTGTTACGACTGCTTTGGTTAATAGCCATAAATGGGTGGGACAGTACTGCATGGAGTGACAGTATGTATACATGTACATCCCTTTAGGAGCAGAATTTCAAATTTATTGATGGAATTTGTAGAATTTCTTCCGTCTGCAAAACGACTAACTGTTTAATCCGATAAAAAAAACAAAAATTGTGTGTCCCACAAATTTGGTGTAATTGTTTTATAGAATTTAATTTGCATACTTTTGTGTTTCAAGACTACACGTACCTAATGTCATATCTTTGTTTTGTGACTTTGACGGACTAAAACGATGTCCAGATGACATTTCCAGAAACTTTGATAATTTACTTGAATGGTGAGGTATGTTAATACTTTAACCTCCAGATTCTACCAAATTCATCACAATAGTGTACACCTTTTCAAATGTGGTATGCAGCTGAGAAATATTGGAGATTGCTAATTTAAGAAAGAAAAAAAATGTCAGCAAAATTCCATTTGCACTCTATTTCAGTCGAACCCCTTCACTTTTATATTACTATTTACCATGCATAGAGCAATTGTCAAAAGACACATTTATCTCTTTGTATGTGTACCGTGTAATTGACATTTACAAAGTCTGACTGAAGTTACTGAACCGATCTCAATCTGGTACACCGGGAAAAAAGCGATGAGGGAGTGGAGTGCCCCTCTCCCTCTCCCTCTCACCCGAAAGCCGTCTCTGGAGTACCATTTCTGCCCGAAGTAGCATAACCGGAATTTTCAATATTCAATACCGGATGGCAATTTACCTTTTAACTCATTACCACTCTCTTTCTCTTTCTCTTTTTTTTTGTCATCATCTTCATTTTCATTCTTTACTCTTTATAACTATCAGGTGATTTGTTTCATCTCTGGGATAGGCAAAATCCGCAGACATAAGAAATAAGATTGAAGATGGTGAGTACAAATATAGATATACACCGCTCACCTGGAAGACTTCAAACTGATCAGCTAGGGCCGTCATATTACTAACTTGCAATTCCGGGGCGTCTCGTACCGCACAGGTAAATGACACGAGCAGTTTCGACCACAAAAAAAAATGGATTTCTCCTCAGCTTTTTGGGCAGCTGGGCTTCATCACAGACTCCGAAGTAGCTTTTTTGCTTAAAGAAGAGAGACGTTTACGATAAAGTGAATAAATCTGTACCGTATCCTAAATGTTGGCTGGATTTAATTGGCAGGAGAAAAAACATCAGGGCTTATATTAAAGTATTGATCTGTTTGTACATGTAGACTTCATTCGCCACATAAAAAAAACAAGGATTTCGATTTAATAGAGACCGAAGGAAGATTACCCTGCTCTCACTCAAATAAACATTTCATTTACTGAAATCTGTTTTTTTTATTATCCTCTGTCGGGTTATCACGTTCTAGGTACGATACAAAAAAAAGAGGCAAACTGTTTTGTCGATCTGTTCTGTATTTGTCAAATGAAATGTTAAAGGGTCCCTTTTTCAAGGAAGGCCTTGGTTTAAGTCAGCTTCAATTGCCTGGTATTATAAACTTGTGGGTCCTTTCAAGAAATTATTTTACTTTAATACCAAGTATCCTTCCTTCCAACTATAGTGATGCTTTGTTCAATGGTTTATGAGCATAGGAAATATAAAGGTGATATAAAGTAAAACTTATGACAGAGTCTAAGCTGTTTGTACAATATACTGTATAAAACAAAACAATAAACACAAGTTTTAATTATAATACAAAAGCTCATTCCCATGCTTGACAGTATTGCAACCTTCTAAGAAATCTCACTTTAATAGATATGCTTTATTGGCCCCAATTATAACACCCGCTATAGCTAGGAAAGTTTTGTGATCATCGACCTGCCATGATCGTAAAATGACCTCAGCTCTACAATTAGCCTGCATACAGTAGCTTCTTAACACCATTAGGCTCTTTGTGTACACACTGTGTGGAAATATGTGGTTTAGTTCATCATACAAGTCCCTCATACAACAAAAAAGTATGTGGCAGGCGTTGCAGACTAATTGTTAAAAAGAGGTCATTTTACGACCAAGGCAGGGCGATTACGTAATCTCAAGAAATTTTTCTATGGTAGCGTGCTATAGTTGGGGTCAATACAACAGACCATTAATCGGTTCCAGTAACAAATGAACAGGTACAGTCACCATATCACAGAACTGAGTTCAGTGAACTGCTATATAGGGATTTTTTTGCTATCGATACACAAAAGTTACCATTTTCTATTCAATAATTTTTGTAGGGTTGAAGATAAGCTAGCTTAAAGAAATAACCCACCAATAGGTAGGGTAACACAAACTTAGCCTAGCTAATACCAACAAATTCTTGAGAGAAAAAGATACTTTTGTTAAAGCGATACGGTATTGCTGTTAAAGCGAATTTGCTTTACAAGCAATTGCAAAAAGTTGGTAAAGTAGAAATATTAAGTGAATTTGAGGAAAATTGACTGCCCTCCAGTCAACTGTCCTCAGCATTTGAGATATGTGTATAATGAACAAGTCTATTATGAATGAATGCTTTTAATGTAAATTAAGTTGGACAATAGCATATTTTTTTCCAATATTTTTCATTGTTAAATATAAAAAAAAACTTAGTCATCTCAGGCCACATATGGCACAAAGAAGCCAATGTTTCAATGTCCTTTCAGACCCAACACTGTTGCTGTTCAGAAATTCAACAGCCTGCTTTTCATCTGGTTTGTGTACGAACTTTGCCGAATATTATCTGCTCTGGGGGTGGGATTATCTAGAATAAATCAGGATTGTATTTAATTCTGGGATCTGGAAATGTTTCAATAGATATATACTAGTTACTCTAATCCTGACAATTGAGAAAGAAGATTAAAGTTTTTCTTATTTTATTATTTCTACAAGGGTATTAAAATACCCAAAAGGCAAATTATAAATGTGTCCCATCGCCACCACTCACACCCCAGCCCCTTCCCTGGGCCCCATCTCTCACTTTCTCCCCACCTATAAAGAAAAAGAACTTAACGTTCTATATCCTAAATGTCCACTCTATTACTACTGCTTTAAATTCAGGTGACACAGTTTCAGTTGGAAAAAAATTTACATCAATATAATCAAGAATAAGAAAACCTTAGATTGTTAACCCTTTTTTGAGAAATGTTTGTTCTCACATCTAACCCACATGTTTTCATATGTCACAGATCTCTGGCAAAACAAAAAGGTGCAGTCAGTCAGAAGAGAATTCCATGAAGAAGTTTGAACCAAAAAAATAAATTACATGCACATGTGTGTTGCAGACATGTTGCCAAGGAAAACAAAATGTCCTAGGTATACTGGAGCTCTACAAATGAACCCTAAACTGAAAAGAAACACAGGTGATAGGTTTCAAGGAGTGGATAGACGGATATTAACATTGCGGCCTCCTGCCAAGCAGATACTACTCAAAATAAAGACATACCAGCACCCCCATCACAACTGTCACAACCAACAAAGAAAAAAACAAAATGCTATTCTATATTATTGATCTGGCCTATTTGTTGAGCATTCCCTTAATCTTTGTGTCTCTTTTCTTTTTCTTTGTTTTTTTAAGGGAGGGGATAGGGATGGATGGGGGCTTGCCCTTTTTGGGTGCCCGCCAAGTTGAATAAGGCATAGTTTGGTGCATGGCCATGGGAAAACTGAAAATGTCGGCGAGCACTTCAATACCTTAAACCTCCATACACTAAAACGGGGGGTTCCTTGTGAAGTACTGACCCTGTGTATACCCTCCACCCTCCAAATAACCTCCACCCTCTTTCCCCTTGATCCTCAGCCCTACCACCCCACAACCTCCACCCCTTCCCTCTGCAAAAAAAAAAAAAAAAAATTAAATAGTGAGTACATCTGATTGACATTAAATCTTTTAATTCAAAAGACAATTTTATGTCTCACAAATAGAATTTATTTATTCATCTTTTTCATTCGTAATCCGTTGACATTTTTGCCTGAATTCACCAAGTTCCTTTTCTTCACTCTGTATTCTATATGAGCTTGTCATGAAGTCACCTCTAAAATAAGGATCTGTCAGTTAGACTAGACAAGAGGGAGAAGGGGGAGGGGGGGGGGTGCAAGTGTGAGAGGAAGAATACACCCTTCAGAAACAGATCAAAAACATAAAGACATGTAAATGCATGCACTCCAACTGAAGTAATTATTTTAGTAACCTGTGTCGTATATTCAAAGTAAGTCTGTTGAAAATTGCTCATGTCATTCTGTACTACATGATAACATTACTTTTAGCTTGTTAATAAATGCTAATAGTAATTACAATCAGTGAATCAGTGAATTCTTTAAATAATTACTGATGCTTATGAAATCTATATTTTTAGGAATTAAAAATAATAAATATGGGCAGGTCTGGTTATGTTCAATTGTTAATCATATCTTAGGTCACTGCACTTTCCTTCTGCATCATGTCACATATCTGCATCTAGTGCATTGCTCAGCATTAGGAATGCTATAAGAATGGATGCCGTAGGGTAAATATTTCCATCATATCATGTACAGATACTGTACAGCTTATATATGTTATCTCAGTTCTTCCATGCAAGTTAGCTACATGGAACTTCAGTGACTTTAGCTTAAATGCATTTGTTCTTTTTGATACGCTTTTGGCTTGATAATTGAAATACTTGAAGGCCGTACCAAATATGATAACTGTAACAACATAAAGTAATAATATCATAAACTTATTACATTATTTAAGTGTTTACTTCACACTTTTCATACTGGCATAAACTTATTACATTATTTAAGTGTTTACTTCACACTTTTCATACTGGCAAACCTTTCTTATACTTTCTTATAACTGTACACACTCCAATCTGCCAAGTTTGCAAACAAAGCTAAACTTTTTAATGCAGTCCCTCCCTCCCTCCCTCCCTCCCTCCCTCCCTCCCTCCCTCCCTCCCTCCCTCCCTCCCTCCCTCCCTCCCTCCCTCCCTCCCTCCCTCCCTCCCTCCCTCCCTCCCTCCCTCCCTCCCTCCCTCCCTCCCTCCCTCCCTCCCTCCCTCCCTCCCTCCCTCCCTCCCTCCCTCCCTCCCTCCCTCCCTCCCTCCCTCCCTCCCTCCCTCCCTCCCTCCCTCCCTCCCTCCCTCCCCCAGCTGACCAACTTTCGGGGTTCTCCCCCAAATTCTCTTCCTTTCTCATAGATGAATTTTATAGAGCTGAGCATCATTGTTCATTAATACTGGACATCTCAAGACCAACTGGTTTGGATATTTACGTATGACGATACTTACCTGTCTCCGATACACATGCACTCTGATCTACCATGTGTACATAACATTCTTACACTGCCCCCCCCCCCCCCACCCAACAATCCTCTTTAATCCAGTTCCATCCATTACTGAAATATATACTCAAGCAGGTATGTTGGTGGGGGTATGTAAATGATCGTGAAATGTTATATAAAGCAAACAATATGATACTTTAGGCACCATGTCCAAAAATAGGACACGTACTGAGTGGCCTGCAGCATGGCTGCAGCCAGACTTCGTGGGTGGTCATTAACTATCATGCTCTGCCATATATAGACACTGCAGGTGGTCAGAGATAATCCCTATTGTTTGCAGTATTGATTCATCCTAGCTGAACAGGATTTTGCAGCTGCTGCAGTTTTTTGGGTTTTTTTTTTCCCTGACATGGTGCCTTAGCTACTTTCAAAAACATGATCCAATTCTACTTTTGACAGCCTTTTCTATTAACGAGGAATAGTTGATCGAGGTACAAATTGCATTTTCATGGACTAGGCAATTTGGTTAAACAAATCACAACGATATCATTTGTGTACAGAGAAGTAAAATTCACCATTTTAAGAGAATTAAACAAAATTTTATAAACTTGAAGTCTGCAATGTTCGACGGAAAATGTAAACACTAAATTAATTCCTCTTTGAAGCCGTGATCACTTTATTAGCAGTGTCCGCATTTACAGAAATATAGTTACGGACTATACTTGAGTTCGATTTGCACCGAAAGCAAACAAAACAAACGAGATACTTTAAACTTTTAAGGCTCGTGCATATATTGCTAACTTGCTTTAAAAACTTCTGTATATTGTCCTCTAAACACTGCGTGCATGCTCTCAGGGTGTGAACATGCAGCCATCATCATCTACAAAACAAATTATTACTAAAACATATAATCCTCAAAGCTTCTCATCTTGAAGCCCAGGGAAAATTCCTCTCGTGATGAGAGTTGAAGTTTGGGTTTGAAATTAATCGTGGAAACGCCATGAAATTAATATAATTATTATTCCATGTTTTGTAATAAGTTTAGTGTGATTTACCCAAGGAGCTACAAGCAAACGATGGCCTTCAATATAATTTACCTCTCTCCATCTCTCTCTCTCTTACTGTCTCTTCTCTTCTCTTCTCTTTACTCATCTCACACCAATAAAATGTTCTTATTCTCAATTTGTTGATGTTGAACTACTTCATAAATTTCATCTTTCCCCGGATAACATTTTCCTCGGATTTTGCCTTATCTTTTTCTCATTTAAACTCTCCTACAATGCATTTCTCTGCACCTGCCCGAGAATGTTTTATTTTTGGCCGATTTGCTGATTAGCCAGCCCAAAGCAAGAGGCCTCAGCTGTACAGCTGTGCATACCCTGCTCGTGGCTCGTGTTATTAACGCATTGCCTACCTAGAAGTGGCTCACATCGGCAAGAGCACGGAGAGACCCACCTGCCGACTTGAAGGGTTTAAGAAGGAACAGTAGAAAGTGTCGTGCCTGAAGGCTGAAAATGATTGATTAGATCTGAAGGATTGCAAGAAAATGGAGCTCTCACAACTTAAGCTTCTTTTATACTTCTTCTACACGGAAAAAAGGAAAAAGGAAAAAAAAAAACTATCTAGTACTACTACAGGAAGTAATCTCTGCATTTTAAAAGTGGCTGAGAAAAGACTGTGCACTTAAACACGATGACGACGCACGGAGAGAAGTGGCTTTTTTCTCGAGAGCTAGTGTGTTTTAATATATTACAGTATGTCGATGTTTATAATAAATAAAAGTGCAAAAGCTTGCCATCTTTGATACATTATCCACACTGCATCATGGGATAAAATTATCAATAATTGTGCCATGATTAAGTGTGGGCTAAATATATGACCAACATAAATCAACGGAATTTGTTAATAAGTGCAATGAGTGTGGTGCCACCAAATCTGATGTAAAATTGCACTAGGGGGGTTGAGCTGCTCTGATGTGGTGGAACAGGAAGAATGGGTATATTGTGGTTGGAGAAGTGGGAGGTGCGGGTGGGAGGGGGGGAGGGAGGGAAGAAATAAATATATTAAAAGCATGTAAATTAATCATGTGATCTGATATATGTAGGCCTATTTACATGTAGAAAGAAAACAGCTGGGTATTCAACAAATATTATTCATATCAGTTCAAAAGTTTATAATCATCTTCTCAGATTTACACCTGTTTCTACAAAGATTTAGATCATATTAATACTAAAGTCCTTGCCCCAATTGCATCCAGTTTATTAATATGTTATTAATAGGGACTAAGCGTTATAAAGATCTGCCCAGTGGGCCTAACTCTGTCTATCATGTACCATGTACTGTCATGTAGGTAGCCTACAGTACCACCACATCAGCATAACAAATTGGCTGTACATAGCTTCCCAAAATGTTTTGTTCTTTCAGAAAGAATGACCAGCTTACAAACTGTAAACAAAACAATAAGACAATGGCTGTCAAAAGTTAAACTTTTTACAAAATAGAACCGTGATCTGGCTGCAAAGTTTAAGAGCCCTAATAATGACAGATATTATTGAGATGTACTCCCTCAACCCCCCTTCCCCCCTCCCCATCATCCTCCCCATTCTTATACTATCTGATTTCCTGAGTTTGTCAGCTAAGGTAACTATGTTCCCTTTTATTAGCTGGGAGGTGGAGATTATTTTCTAATAGCTGAAACAATAATAAGATTCATGACATGACAAGACAAGAATAAAAAAAATTGTTTGATAGCTGTACATCAAAACTTCAATGAACTACTACTCGGCTTAAAAGGCATTAAAGATTCTCCCCAAACCGTGTGCCGCGCTCTGAAAAAGTTAACATTCTGTTGCTTGCAAGTGAAGTTTTTCTCAAGATTGTCGCTACAAAATGCAGACAGTAATGAAACGTAATACCTTGTTATCTTTAGCTGGACCTGAGATGTCCATCGCTGTATTGTTTGCACACTGTGCTGTGAGTATTGACTGCAGCTGTATGTACTGACTGTACACTAGTGTCTAATTACCGAAGGTAGCAAGCTGTGTACGTATTTTCTGGGATCGATAGTGGTGCACGTCTAACACTTCTGTTACACCTCATTCGAAACTAGGTCAGATTACCGGCATTAGAAGTTTCTTTTTGCGCGAGTCTTCACACCCTTTAATACTGAACATTACTGTGAAAGACATATACTGTACCACCTACCACAGAAAACATCTTGTCAATGATTTGAAAGAATTCTGGTGAGTTTAGAATAATAACTATGCAACTTTGGGGTCATTATGCATTCTAACCATGCATGCAAGCAGGCAAGCTGCTTCATATAGACAGACAGACAGGTGCACTACAGATCTGTCTATAGTTATATTGTTGCTCATAATGAAATAGTACTTCTGGAGGGCAACAAAATGTCTCCCTATTCCTCGTTGAGGTATTATAGATCTCTGTTCAGTCTCTTATGTACAGCTCTGTGAACTATAGCTCTGTTTAGACGTGTACTTTCACTGTCATCATGGTATTTCAATTACATTGTTCTGGTTCACTACTAATCACTAAACATGAACAATGATAATTAGACCATATGTCCAAACATACTTCTGCTCATGTGAGACAAAAACATCCCGTTCCGTTGATAATTAAAGGGAGCCGTGTGATATCAATTAATATCAATTACCTCGAGAATCTTTGTTTAGAACTCACTATGCTTACGTGTAGTATGTGTAGAGCTGCAAATACAATAGAAGGCTACAAATTGCTACTATTTGTACACAGCAGGGAATTTGTCGGTCTTTTTTTCGTTGAACTGATATATAAATCAATACAACATGTACTGTAGTTTAGCCATTCATGTATGAAAATTCATTAATTATTCCAATACCTACATACAGGGCTCAAATTTAATGTTCGTCCTAGACCAAAAATCACATCGGACAACCAAAAACCCTGCTATAGGTTGTCAGATGGACGACTAGCTTATTTGCTGTAAGTGTTCAACACTTCCAACAAAACTCAGAAAAATCCTATTATTTAAAGGCAGAATGTGCATACTGTACATATATGCACTAATGGTTACGTAAAGTATCCTATACTTTGTATGCTAAGTCAGACCCTGGTGGCTGCTACCACGCTTGCATTCTACCTCACGGCCGCACGCACGTATGACAAGCTAGCTGGAGTACAACGTGTATGCAGTACTGTGCATGTGGGCACGTGCATGCTTGTTTATGTTGCTGCAATGTATGCATATGTGCTTTATACCCTGGGCTTACACTGTTTCTGGAAATGATCGGAAACCATTACCGGAATCTTTTTTCACTACCAGAGAATTCCCGCAGCCCAACATGATTAATCATGAACAGTGTCATACACCACATAAAGTGTCTATAACTCTACACTTACAGTTCTGTCCAAGATTTTCAATCTCCGTAAGACTAGTCACTAAGAGTAAGCCTCAGGCCGATAGACTAGGCCTGCGTAGCCTAACGTTACGGTCAGTGGCGGAGCTAGGGGTATTGGTCAAGGGGGGCGAGAATGGTCTGTAGGGGCGCTTTCGACACTATCTAAGTGGAGTGCCACCACAGGACGGTGGGGCGGACAGAAATTTTTTGAGTAAAGATACTCCCTAGATCGCCGGAAATGACCCTTTTCTGGCCTTGCTAATTTGCAGATAAACGAAGAATAAATAGGTGTCATCGTCAACAAAATGTGACAAATGTCAATAGGTAGACAGAGCGTAATAAAAGTCAATAATCGCGAATAAGTAACAAGTGGTAAAAGCTGAAAAGGGCGCCAGCAGTCCATTTGAATCCGTCAGGGGGGGCATCCGCCCCCCTGACTGTATGGACGCTCCGCCACTGGTTATGGTACTCACCTACAAGGCTGAATCAATACATTATAGAATTAGTTACGTACGGCTTTCGCGCAAGGTGTGCCATTTCAAAAATCCAAGTGTTGGAAAATCGCAAGACGTACATAACTAACATAACAGTCCCTGGCATATATTCAGTAACTTTAGTGCCCACAATGTGTGCAATGTTCTGCGTCAGGCAACTCCAGTTAGCATTTTTTGGTGCTTTCATTGGACAACCAAAAAATCCTTCGGACAACCAAATACGAATGCATTAAGGTTGTCCCCCAAAGGACAACCTTAAAATTTTCTTAAAAATGAGCCCTGATATACATAATGTCTACTAACAGTGTTGCACCGAATATCACTGTATATTCGATGCAAAGATTCAAACTTGATAATTTTGCAATCTTTAGGGATGTGACGTCCACTCAGCCCCATTAATTCACAAAAGCTTGTCCATCATCGAGTTGATGTTTTTATTTGTCCCAGACTGCTATGATTAATGTTACTTGCATGGCCATGCTGCATGTCAAAGTTACACTCAAGTCATCAGGTCAAGTGCATTCATTCACACCATAGGCGTAGGAGCCTAATTCGATTTGGGGGGGGGGGGGGCTGTAACGACTTGCCCGAGAAATATAACCAAAATTCGTTCAACATATTAATGTGCATATCATATCTATAGGCATTCCTCGGTTATTATATCACCTGCCAATAACATACAATCATTTTCTGTGTTATTACCCTTCCACATTGGTTATAATTATTGGGGAAGTCGTTACAATAATAATGATAATCATAATATCAGTGTCACCATTGAAAAACACATTGCAATTATTCTTCTTCCAGTAGGTGCCCGAAAAATTCTCAGTATATTGCTCGAATTTTCACCCCAACAATTTGAAAAACACACTGCAAATTATTCTTCTTTCAGAAGGAGCCCGAAAAATTCTCAGCACATTGCCCTAATTTTCACAATAAATTGTGGATGGGGGGCTGCAGCCCCCCAGCCCCCCCCCCCCGCCTCCTACGCCTATGATTCACACTGATGTATCTGCAGTTGAAGTTGTATACAGCCAATTGTAGTATGGTAATCATGATGTTTTTGGTTGGATTTGTACATTCTTTCATCTTGTTTCGGTGACTTGAGTTTGAAGACAAAATAAAGTATCCCCCAAGAAAGTAAATAGCATTTTCCTGGTCCTAAATTTATGCCTGTATGCTGTGGTTAGTGTGTTTACTTCGTAACCCAATTAGCCTGTACATGATATTACGAGCCACCGACACTAGCTATATATAGTACACTAGCGAGGGCAAATTTTAGGTCAAATTTTGGGAGGGAAAAGTTTATTACCCAAAAGTGACTTTCAATCCTATGTGATGACAATGCCATGGAGAAAGGGTGCTCCTTTAATTTTAAGAAAGCAAATTGGATTACATTGTTGACTAAACTCATCTATACTGATAAAATAATTTCAGAAAGTTTGTAGCTTGAGGTAAGATCCCCTGGGAATTCCTTGCATTCTGCCAGCTAGGTGTATTGCACTTCTGAACGACTCCAAAGGCAGGACAACTGGATACTATATTTTCATACATATATATATATAGTCAAACATTTCATGACTGGGACAAATTTGTGTGAATGTGTAGAATGCAAGAGCTGAAAGAAGATGCATTACTCCCTATGGCGTCACTCATCTGCAGGCACGGGCATGACGTATGTATAAACTGCCCGTCCTTACCTTAATCTCTTCTTCTCCGGTCCGTAGTAGCTAATAATAACCAAACAGGTGACATAGTTGACATGATATACTCTTTGGGGGCTGTAGTCAAATAATGTCTCCGCATTCTTTTCACAATTAAAATATCCTAACGGGCCAAAAAAAAAAATTAAAAAACATAATAAAAGTTTGAGGTGTCAAAGAGGAGGACAAGACAAGATTTCAAACAGTTGCGAAAACAAAACCCAGGTTGGGATGTTCCACGGCTTATAAACAGAAGGCTCGGGCAGATGGAGATAATTCTCTTGTCGAGTTTCGTAGTAACCTCGTGAGGATCTATTCATCTAACTACATTCCAAGAACAGCTGCCTAATTGTTGACATACCATCGTCATTAACGAACCAGTGTCTTCATTCACCTATACCTTCCTTGCTCTCATTTGACAAAGACGGTCAGATATTTAGAGTCAGCGATTGACGTACCTGGGAGTCGTGCTTGTAGGGACGAGGGGACGATACGTGTGCAGAGTCAAAAAGGGGTGAATGAAATCCTCTTTTGGAAAAGAAGAATTAATCCTGACAAGAAAAGCGACTCTATTCCAACCAGTAATCTACTCTCCAAAATATGTCACATACTAGTAGTCTCTGGTCAAAGTAAAGTACAAGTGAAATTTCGTCTTTTTTCCCCCATCTTTCTTGGCAGGATAAATTGGAGTCAAACAGAGCATTTAAATTACTAGGAAACTTGGGGTATCACACACCTGTCAGGAAAGTTTAGTAAAATAAAACAACAACAGAGTTGGTTTATTTCAAAGAGAGCTAAACCAATCATTGAAGTTTGCAAAGCAAGCTATCACTTTCAAATCTAAAGAAGGCCAAATTTCGCTTCCATTTACCAGCTACAGCACTTGATGTAAACCAGTCCCCAGATGGTAGCAGTACGACAGTATAGGCAGATGATCTAACATTTGAATTTTAAGCAGCCGTTAATATCTGTTCAATGAGGTCTAGTAACCTATCAAATAGTTAACCAAAAAATAAAGCTAGGATTGCAGACTGTAATGCGAGACTGAACAGCCCAATATAACTTACATTAATTATTATTATCATAGTTTTAATTAAGTTACAACTGAAGGGATATTCCGGTGGGCTGAATGTCATCGTTTAAACAGACCGCAGGAAATTTCTCGGCAGATCTTTTACACAAGTCTACAGTGGCTCAAAACCACATGCCAATGGCATTTTGCATTGTGGAGACACAGACGTTTAAAATTTGGTAAGACAGTTATGAATATTTTATAGCGGAGTTTAAATGTCGTCGTAATAATTGACCCGCAACCAAGGGTGTAGGAACTGGGGGTGCTGGGGGGGCGCTAGCCCCCCCAGTGAAAAATGTGGAGGGGCGGAAGTATCATTCCGCCCCCCCGCTTCGCAAGTCAGAAAACCCCTTTTTCATTTCCAAATGAGAAAAAAAAATCTCATTTCGAGCACCAAATTGCATCTAAGGCCAGGTGAAAATACAAAATTAAGTTTACAAAATGGAGTGGGTATTGAAGTGTGCTATATTGCACCAAATTGCATCTGAGGCCACCTGGAAATGCAAAAATTTCCAAAGGGGAGGGGGACACCCCCTCCCCTTAGACCCCTCCCCCAGGCCGGCCATCAGTCTTCAGCCCCCCACTCAAAAGAACCTTCCTACGCCACTGCCCGCAACAGTCAGTTGCTTTTCCTTGTGATTAATTACAAATTATTTCTCCATTGAAGAATACAACATTCTTACAATTTAGGAAGTTGAATTGACAAATTTCTATATGAAGAGAACACAAACTGACAAGTAGGTGGAGACCACTCTATAAATGCATCGCATTGCAAGGACAAATCAACAGCAAATATTGGGATAATCCGAAGGTACTATTTGCAGCACTGTATAAGCAATAACGTACAAAAACTGAAATTTGCTACAGAAATATGTGTGTATAGTTCAGAGATTCCTGCAGCCTGTCCCTTAAAATCATTGCAGAAAAAACTAGTTATATTTTGTTGCTAACAGTTGATATGCTAATACAGAACTCTATAGCTTCAAATGCATTGTTTCGACAATCAGTCGCAACACATCATGTCAGGTTTTGTAGGGACTACTCTATTGTTGTGTTAAACAGGGTAAAGGAGGGGGGGAGGAGGTATACTATATTTGCTTTAACAATTAAACCTGTTGCAACACTTATAGTCACTATTCACTTATAGTCACTACTCACTTATATTGTCAATATTCACTTATAAATGGTCACTATTCACTTATAGTCACTACTCACTTATAGTCAGTACTCACTTATATAGTCACTATTCACTTATAGCCACTATTCACTTATAGTCACTATTCACTTATAGTCACTATTCTCTTATAGTCACTATTCACTTATAGGCACTACTCACTTATATAGTCACTATTAACTTCGAGGGCACTATTCACTTTAATATAGTAACTACTCACTTAGTCACTATTCTCTTATAGTCACTATTCACTTATATAGGCACTACTCACTTAAAGTCACTATTCACTTATAGTCACTATTCACTTATAGTCACTATTCACTTATATAGTCAATATTCACTTATATTGTCACTATTAACTTCGAGGGCACTATTCACTTATATAGTCACTATTCACTTATAGCCACTATTCACTTATATAGTCACTATTCACTTATAGTCACTATTCACTAAACTAATGAAATAGGAGTTACAAAAGAAATATATTGATTATTTCTGAAATCACAATATTTCATTTCATTCGGTAACTTCCTCTACAACTTGAAAGAGGTTGAGAACATTAAATTTGGTCCGATCAAATGAGCCACCATCAGTTCAAAGAAAGAAGGGGGGAAAAAATCTAAACCCACCGCATTTGAACTTAGAGCAAGTACCTGCTGTGTGCAGCTGTTGCTATCTTATCCCTGGATTAAATAAAAGAGCTTGAAGGCAAACTGTCATTTTATTTTACTAGCCACCCCAGCCTCTTAACAAACTGATGATCTCTATCATGCCGCGTTCATTTACTGGTTTTCCGATCTTCTCCTACCGATGAACTTCAGCCTGCTGGGCGAGGAGTTTACACACCTGGACCCCCGACGTAATTTACTAAGCACTGCCAGTGGTGGAACACTGATCACATTATCAGAGGTCTGTCTGTTTGGTGCAGGATACCAAGAAGTTCCTCTGTTTATCTCTCTGGCCGCTCGGCAAAAACACGACACTGCTTTACGATTGTTGCTACTCAACCAGGCGAGTGAGTTATGGCTCTCTAATTAAACTAAATGAAAATAACCCAGTTTAATGGAAATGATCCCTGGTGACTCTTTTAATGATATTTACATGTATTCGCCATCTGGCGCGCAAACCTGCTAAAGGTATTGCACCACGTCTGCAAAAACACCCCACGAGCCCTACCTGATACCAATCTCTATCCAAAAAAAAACAAATGTGACTTGATAAAACATATTTGCAACATGACAATAATGAACATTGCAAGAGTCATAATTTGATTAATGCAAATCACTGAAGCTGCTAGTATGTGGTCCTTGATGGTTAAGGATCACAACTGACTATATGTCTTGCAGAACCAGACATATTATTTTCTTGTTCTGCTGATATACTTCATAGTTGTTAATTAACTTGTTGGTGGTCATCTATTTATGAGTAAAAAGAACTAAGTTTTCTATGATTTTGTCAAATAAAATAATGTGTTTTGATATGTTCCTCTCTTGGGAGTTTATTCTTTGTTCTTACCGTTATCAATTAGAGGTCTCAATATCAAAATGATTTCATTCGAAGAGAACATAACCATGTGAGATTATGTATGTGGAATGCAAAAAGAGAAAAATATTAACCTTAAAATAGATTCTAGTGAGCATGCATAGAGGAGCTGTATCGTGTAACGGACACATTGAGAGAAAAGAGGTATGTCCAGAGGAGCTCGGTTTATTGGCCTCACTCCCTTCAACCAAAACATGGTGAGATGAAAATGCCAAAAGAAACTGGGATTATAATAAATTTATAGCTCTATGTACTGTAAGTATGTTATAATACACATCATCTCTTCCACAAGCACTATAGTCCACTCAAAAACAATGTTATTGCATTATCTCCCACTTTTATTCACACTCCACCCACTCCCCTAATATGCCCTGTTAGATACGTAGCTCACATGGTACCATCATTACCATGTAAGAACATGAATTCACATTTCCATGTCATGTGAACATCAACAAGTTATTTCCCAAAATAGCATTATCCTGGTACTTTTATGTCATTCTTGCAGGAAAAGTAATCATGTGCAGGCCACTCGCAAACTCACGCAAAACAGATTACACAGATTAAGGCTCCGTATTATTTGCCATATGCTCTAAGCTGAAATGCAAAATACTTCAGACATACTGAAGATCAATATCTTATTCAACAGGGTCAATATTTGCTGGAGGGGAGGGCAGTGGAGGCCAGCAAAATGCAATCCCCCTCCCCTCCCCTCCTTCCACACACACACACATGCAAGTTTGACAAGTCAAATTTACTTGTAAGTTTTTGTTTTGATTTATACTGGGGGGAAATCCTTTTACAAGATTAAGGGGTCAGTCAAATTTACTTAAATATTCACAACTTAAGGTTCACTTGAATAAGAATCTAGGAAAAGGTGTGAGCAGTTTACAACCTGTCTGAGTAATACCATACAGGCTTGGTAAACTTGTTCTATATTGGTAAATTTACATATATCCATTCAGTTCCGAGAGCGTGAAAAAGTATGGTTAAATTAGGGCTCCATCCAGTTACGTAAGTGTGGTACATTAGGGTTAAATTAGGGCTCCATCCAGTTATGAGTGTGGTACAGTAGGGTTATAAAATTAGGGTTCCATCCAGTTACAAGAGTGTGATACAGTATGGTTAAATTAGGGCTCCATCCAGTTACGTAAGTGTGGTATAGTGTGGTTAAATTAGGGCTCCATCCAGTTATGAAAGTGTGATACAGTATGGTTAAATTAGGTCTTCATCCAGCTTACAAGAGTGTGATACAGTAGGGTGAAATTAGGGCTCCATTCAGTTACGTAAGTGTGGTACAGTGTGGTTAAATTAGGGCTCCATCCAGTTATGAAAGTGTGGTACAGTAGGGTTAAATTAGGGCTCCATCCAGTTACGTACGTATGGTACAGTAGGGTTAAATTGGGACTCCATCCAGTTATGAGTGTGGTACAGTAGGGTTATAAAATTAGGGCTCCATCCAGTTACAAGAGTGTGATACAGTAGGGTGAAATTAGGGCTCCACCCAGTTACATAAGTGTGGTACAATGTGGTTAAATTAGGGCTCCATCCAGTTATGAAAGTGTGGTACAGTAGGGTTAAATTAGGGCTCCATCCAGTTATGAGAGTGTGATACAGTATGGTTAAATTAGGGCTCCATCCAGTTATGAGAGTGTGATACAGTATGGTTAAATTAGGGCTCCATCCAGTTTTGAGAGTGTGGTACAGTACATAATTTGTGCTCCATCCAGTTACATAAGTGTGGTACAGTGTGGTTAAATTAGGGCTCCATCCAGTTATGAGAGTGTGTTACAGTAGGGTTAAATTCTTGTAACCTTGGATAAAGATTTTCAAAGCCTTAATGAAGTAAAATATTTAAAAAGGAAGCACCAACAGAACAATGGGATTTAATAGTCCAGATTTTCCCAAACTCTAACACAAATTTTGTTCTGATTGGACTTCCAGAGTTAACTTTAGCAAAAAAGTTGACATTCATTTATCCACATAAACATGTGTCTTAAAAATGTCAACCTGCTGTTGTGGTGAAGTCTACAACTGTATATCAGACATATTTCTGAAGGGAAAATCAGGCAATAATGTCCTCATTCTATGACCCCGGACAAACAAATAAATGTCACATCTCTCTTGCTGTTAACCATACACACACACACAGATTACAATAAGCAGCTGGAGATTTTCTGTTATGTAAGCCTAGTGTTTTTAAAGCTGACACACTTAACACTCACACAGGCAGAACTCTTGTTTCAAAGCTCCCATATGTTTCTGATGAGTGGGTCTGGACCACCCCCAACCCTATCAAAACTACAATTCATTCTCAAGTATGGTTACGATTAGAGTTTGATGCAAACCAGGTTTCAGGTTATTTAAAGTGAGAATAATAAAATGCAAGTGTCTCGGGTTTTTTGATAACTTCAAATATCATCCATAAATCAATCAGATTATTTATTTTGACAGTGCCACTATCAGTTTAGAGGAAGGACTCCTTCGAGTGGTGGTAATAACAGACAGATTGTTTTAACTGTTGTACTTTCTTAGAATCTTGAGCTTGAAACCAGCAATATCCAGTAACTAGCAACCAGAAAGTCAACAACAGGCCTAATATACCTTGCCACATTAAAGAGCTCATTTATCAGCAATATTTAGCAATCTTTTCTTTTCAAACTGAGATTTAGACTTGAAAAAGAACATAAATATGAAGTGGATATGCTTGTGAATGAAAACCACTCAAACAAGCACTGATCTTAAAGGCATTGAAGACTCCCCCAAAACCGCCGTGCCAGGTGAAAAATGTCTGATTTATGACTAGCTGTTTGTATTACTTGACCAGGGCAGACAGATCTACAAACCACACACATGTCACCTAAATAGACCAGCTGTTATCATAAAATGGCTATTTTTAACTCTAAGGGGAGGGGGAGCATTTTTAGGGTCAAAGGTTACAGTGTGATTGGTGCTAATTGTTCAAGTCATGTGACAGTAGCAGAACAGTAGGTATTATGAGGTATGAATATTGCAATATACATCATCCTTCCTGGATCTCTTGATTGGACACTATCTGGGAGCATTGCATACTAAAAGTATCTTTCATAGTTTTCATAGAAAACTAGGAAGGGAGGGTTCAAAGATAAGATTGGAGCCATCACCATTAAAGTACATCAAGAGTTGACTTTTGGCTAGGAATTGTGTCTCAGAACTCCTGCTAGTACTTACTCAAATTTATCAAAATGGTTGAATCCCCCAGAAACAAATTAAAATACTTGTTACTGTATATATAAGGTGTAAAGTTTAATAGGATAGGAGGGTTAAAAGGCTTCCCAAGTATACGGTAGTGTGTTTCAGAATCTGGGATCACTAATACTACAGGCTAATTAATTACTACTGGTCAATTAAACTTAGGTAGCCATTGCATGTGGCTTACAACTAATCTAATTAGCCAGCTAGTACTGTATTTGGAGAAAAAAGTTCCAAAAAACTCTTAAAGAACTCAAAACGTTTGTGTCTCATTTTATGTTTTTTAGCCAATGTTACATTTAAAAAGGAGAAATGTTGTAGAAGTGTTGTGGAAGTGTTATAGAAGTGTTACAGAAAAGTGTTGTAGAAGTATTACAGAAAAGTGACATAGAAGTGTTGGAGAAGTGTTGTAGAAGTGTTAACGTAACTTGCAAACGTTCAATGAGCTAATTAAGAGACTGGTAAAGGGAAGCTGAAGAAATCATCTATTGATGATACCAAAAATTTGTAAGGCAACTTTTAACCTACAGTATGTGAACTTGTGAATGCAAAGATTGTCTTAAATACCCCAAAACTTACTGGTTTAGGTATTTACTGATGACGATACTTGCAGACCTGTCTCCTATACATACCCACTCCGATCTACAGACTAATAAATCTCTTACACTGCGGCCTCAATGACCATCTCTGAAGGTCACTACCCTCTTCCTTCCAAATATCTGTTGTAATCACAGGAAGATTCAGTGGGATGAAAATCCAATGCTAAAAGCAAATGGTAGAATTCTGACTGGCATATTCAGAAGGAAAAGTGTAGTGATCTTAGAAAGGGTCATTGGGAGGGGGGGGGGGGAGGGGCGAGTAAAGAGGAATGTTACAAGCTTGTAGATCAGAGATCATATGAATGTTCAGCACACTGAGTAAGAGAGGAATGAAGAAAATTTACAAAACACTATGCAAATACATATTCAAAAACTTTCAAAGGTGTGTGACAAATTTGAGATTGTGGCGACTTTAGAATACCCAGCAGTTCCATATCCCTATCCAATCGTCCTTTCAATTGTTGATCTGCACGCTAAATAGCAAAGAAAATCGACATGTTACTTTTCAATCTTATTGCTTACAGCTTACAAACCAAACTTTTTAAACATGTTGTGGGAATATGTTTCATACACATGTATATAAGGCAGGCACAACGTTTTTAATTTGATCCAAGTCAATGATTTCTTCCATTCATAGAGTTGAGATAGGTACAGGCTACAAGTTGTATACAGTACAGCTTTCCTAAATTGCATTTTACTGTACGTTGCAATGGGTACCAAGATAATCTCATTTTCTCATTTTTCCAGGGACAAATTTCTCTGTTTGTTTTAGGTTTGAGGGACACTTATAAGTAGCAAACCACATCTCCACGTGAAACAAAAGCACGTAAAGCAGAGAAACAGACACAAAAGTTTAACGACTGTTTGAATTGTTATCCTTGCAAGATTACAATCTCTTTGAAACGATCATCGTTGCTTTATCTTTGAAAAGCATGAAAGACTTTAACGTACAATCCACATGGCCAAATGTGTTTTCTTAGTGCAGTATTAATAGTTCCACCATGTAGCTGTTATGTTTAAATTATGCCTTCTATAACACCATCTCGACATCTGTGTACCGACCGATTACTTTAACAAATGCGTACAATCTTTCCCAAGACCAACATTTGGACTTTTGGCGAAGAGACTAAACACTGCACACCAACAGAAGAATCAGAGAGCACAATTTTCTACAAGTACTAGACTTTGTCTTTAAAAAAATAAAAAAAGTTAAAAAACTGATTAAGCCCTCAATGCTATTTACCCTGAGTCACATCTACAGAAGGTCTTTGCCCCTTGAATTCTAACCAAGTCCAGATGGGGATGTTTGCGATAGTCATACTCAACCTTCTTCATCAGGATCAAGGCACATACCATGTGGTTTCTCAACCTCTGCTCTGCTCTCAGTCAAATCAGGGTCTTACATTTGATTCCTAAAATCCCATTCATGTAGCAGGGTTGGCAATTTTTTTTATTTTTTTTATTTGTTTGATTTAAATCAGATTTTTTATTCAAATAATTTTTTGAATTCCATTTAAATTGGTCTACACTGCAACAAAGTGATATTGTGGTTTGTAGGATACATGATATGGAGAGTGACATCTTTCGGAAAATTACGGAGAAGAATAGAAAAAATGATCAGATTACCAATGGATAAGAATTTGCATTTCTCAGCAACGACCCCAGCCCAAGATGAGGGTTATATATAACAAATCAAATGTCAGACACATTGAATATTAATGAACCTCAAGTTACCATGGCCAGATAATTAGCTAAAGCTTAACCAGTTTTTATTACAGTTTAGTTAACAAAATATTTCCAATGCCGTTTCTTATGTTGAACGGTTTGTAGAATCATCAGGCATTGCAATAATAATAATGCATATACCCTTAGTACTACAAAATGAGGCCTAGAAGGTGTAGCTGATGAATAACATTCATTCAAGTCTGCTCAACCATTCTCGTTTTCAAATCAACAGGTCACTGAAACATTGACGGAAACAATGTGTATCTCATTATCGACAGACGTGTCATTTCTTTTGTTACGGCGACAACTCGTTGGCGAGTAAATCTAGGTCAATGGTTTCAATCAAACCAACATCGGTATAATCGGTATTAAGACATTCTCTAGAAATCCGCAGTCAAATCTAAAAATACCGTGAACTGTTTGACAATGATCGTCACTATAAGGAGCACTGCACTTTTCAAACTTGTGCCAAAACTTTAAAGCATTCACATGAGGGAAGAAATATCGCTTCGCAAAATGCGATGCAAAATGATCAAAATCGCTATTGGTACGGGTGTAAAGATGCATAGCAGTATTTGTTAAAGGCATTGAAGACTCGCCCCAAACCGTTTTGTGACGTTTTGTTTGTGTCGCTACAAAATGCAGACAGTAATGAAACGTGATACCTCAATTGTTATCTTTAGCTGGACCTGAGAAGTCCATCGCTCTATCGTTTGTATACTGTGCCGGGGTATTGACCGCAGCTGTATGTACTGACTATACACTAGTGTCAATTACCGACGGTAGCAAGCTTTGTGTGTATTTTCTGGGATCGATGGTGGTGTTTAACACTTCTGTTACACCTCATTCGAAACTAGGTCAAATTACCGGCATTAGACGTTCCTTTTTGCGGGAGTCTTCACACCGTTTAAGTAAACAGGAGCCGTAGTATTTTATTAGAGAAAAAAAAATCTGCTACACAAAAGTCCATTACTCAATTACTCATTACTCAAAATGCTATTAAGTGTGTAATTTGTTATAACACTAACTACAACAGCTGTAGTTAGAACAAGTCAACAGTTAGAATCAACAATGTATTCAATAACAGTACTGTCTTGCATCACATCAACATACCAGGACTCCCTGTTGAGTTTTGAATAGGGTTAATAGGGTTAGGGTTATATCCAGGTTAATTGAGCATTTTCTGTTCTTTTTCCTTTTTCTTGATTTTTGTTTTTGCATTAAAAGTTTACTGTTTTGCCAGCAAACTAAATTGTCCTGATTTTCTTGCAAGGTCTTTTGGCGCATTCAAACATACCACTGTTAATTAGGACAGGCAAACTAAGTAAAAGACTTCCACGTGTGTACGTACAGCAGAAGTACCCAATGTTACTGTTACTGTACATAAGCTTACTGTATACTGTTTCAAAAGCATGACGTAATCGGTTTTCAACACATAAACATGACTGATGGCCCTCTAGGTGGGTAACATACTGTACTTGCAACAACTAAGATAACACTAATGTTAATGTAGCTATATTGTGATGTAAGTATTGCAAAGATAGGTATAACATCATGAGATGTTTTGGCAAAACTAGTATTAGTATACTCATAGGATATTCAACTTTTCAACCAAAAAAATATGTTAACCCTAACTACGCAGCATTATGCGCACTTAAGTTCTTGTCCATTGAAGGGCACTGTTGATTGAGAAAGATTGGTCCGTTAGGCTTGTGACCGAATTGCACTCTCTGCAATTATTTCATTTTACCCTGTCTGACTTCTCTATCTAGTGCTCCTTTGTTAATCACACTACAATAGCTTTATTAGCACAACGTGATGCAGCTATGATGCGATATGGTCTGAAAATATTACACTGTAATGGCCAGGACGAATTATCTGAAAAAGAAGCCAAGCGAAGATCGAAAAAAGGCCTTTGCAATATTTTGAACTGTAATTCAGGCTAAGTGAATCTGTAACATCCCAAATTCACAATGTTAAACATTCCTGGAGTTACACATTCAAAATTGACTTTGTCCAATTTGTACATCAAACAACTCCCATCCCCCGCCCAGTTGTATTCCCCTAAAACCCCCTCTGCCCCCTACCATCCCTCCCCCCCCCCACGTTCTATTTAATTTGTTTTATTGCTTTTAAAATGCTCTCGTGAAATATATCTGTCTTCTGTTTCTGTTTTTTAGGTAATAATTCAGTTTGATAAAGAAAATCAATCCAAAAACTCAAGTAACTTCCTGAGATTCTATCCTTACCACCACGTTACAATTTTTAGCTACTTGGGCTACTGCACCCTTGAATGAAAATAGAACTGCCTGTTTCCACCAATCCACTGAACAGAAAACAACCTCAAATTTGACTATGAATTCCCAACTGAGACTCACAAAAACTAATTTGATTTTCAATTCTACTTGTTCAGCCAAAATTGGGGCCTGGCTTTTTTACAGTTTATACACACATAGTAGTATACTCTGTTAAACCACTTTGTTAAACCAAAAAACATCAGGCAGAAAATATGACAGGTTTTCATTCATGTTACAGGTTCCTTATTTGACATGAACAAGACCAGCCTCCTCTAATATCTCTTTAGTTAAAAGAGAGACCGAGCGGTTAAATGAATCATCCAAATCTTCTGTTGCTATGTTTAAAAGAAACAGGTGCATGACCCAAGATAAATATGTCCCTCCAGAGGAAAGCTAAGCTTGGAAGGGAAGACATTGGGTTCCTTGGATTGCAACTGTCTCAGTAGAATTTCTATCCATCCCTCCTCTCCTTTACTGAGGCCCCCCAATTATGTCAGCTAGGATCTTAAAACAGTTGTTATCATCAATCACAGGAAGACACAAGTCAAGTTCAAGGCAGAACCTTTCCTTATAGTAATGTTAGTGACCTTTCATCACTACCAGAGCTACTAATGACAATAAAACATGTAGCAGAACCCATCATGGTGTTGATGTAGGTCACATTACAACTATGCCACCTCAAATGTCAAAATTGGTTCTTCTTTCTGTCTTAATGTTTATTCACAAATGGATGTTCTTTTTCTCTCGACGATCTGGGTTGCAGCTAAGTTCTCTTATATCATCCACTCAGATAAGGAAGGACTGTCCGATTGTCTCAAGGCAGGACTTTTCCTTATAGTAATTATGTTAGTGACCTTTCATCATGACCAGAGCTACTAATGACAATCCAACATGTAGCAGAACCCATCACATTACTAGAATCATGGTGTCGATGCAGGTCACAATTACTACTATACCACCTCAGATGTCAAAATTGGTTCTTCTTTCTTTTTTTCTTTCTTTTTTTGTCCAATTGTCCTCCAGACAAATTTCTGAAATTTCTCTTTACATTCAGAAAATCATCCTAGAACATCTCTCAGAAACATGCGCTGTATGTTTCCATCATGTCTTTATACTGAGAAATGATCTCATTCTTGATGTTGTTACCATAGAGATGGGTGACACAAAGATTACATGAATAATGGACACATAATTAATTACTCCTTCATACGATGGCAGTGATGATAATACTAGGTTTGTCAATGAATCTATATATTAAATTGTTTGAATTAATCATGGCATAAATAGCCAAGTGCTGTAATACAATATCTCAAATCAGTAGCCGGCCATGATTAACAACAAACAAAACGACAACAATTGTGACAGTTTTCTTTCCTTCTTTCTTTTTTGCTTTCTTCAAATTTTTAACTCCCAAAAAGCAAATTGTCAAAGCCTTTGTACAGTAACTTGAAGCTGATAGAATCTGACAGAGATAATGAGCAGTTTAATCAAAGGCAACCGGGCACTTTCAAAGGAGTCTTTCATCGATAAAAGCTCAGCCGTCTCCCACGATCACGAACATTTACAAGTTCTACTCGCAACTGCTGGAATGAAGTATTCTAAAATTCATTTTCCACATATATATTGCAAGAATTCCTTAACCATATATGTTGACATTTTTATAGACTATGCAAGCTATACCCCAAAGTTTAAAACAGGTTCTAATTACATTTAAATCAAAAACAAAAGTCACCGTGATGATCCAATTTTTATTGGATTCTCTCCCAATAAAGTTCTATTTATAAATCTGTTCTCTCCACAAAATGAGCAATCATCACAGCTTGTATAGCAACATTATACCAGTTTGTTCAAAGTGTGTACCCACCCATCTGCATTCCAACATTTAACCACATAACATCTAATGCCTGTCATGATAGCCTAGTTCACTTTTCAATTTTGATATTTGTTCCTTACAATCTCATATAATTATGATTTGGTACTTTATACATTTTCCACAGGAATTAGACATTTTCCAAAGAAAGAGCAAATTATGATGTTTGTTCATCAAAAAGTCAACTTGAATGTAAAGGTGGAATGGCTTGTCCATTTGATTTGATGAGAGTAGGATTCGTTATGATAAGCAGCACTTTGTGTGTGTTGATAATAGAATCCATTATGCAGTCTTGAGAACGATTTTTAACATACCCTGTGTAGGCTAGGTCTAGAAACATTTCTCCTTTCAAACGTCTAAAGGAGAAAAGCCTCAATTAGTCACACAAACACCATCGAAGTGTAAAAATTAACAATGCTATAGATGTGTCAATTAATGGTTTGAACACTTTTATAAAGCATATGAAGTACCAGACCTTTTCAAGACCGAAAGTCCAACGGTCTTACAGCTTACTATTAAATCTACAAACTAATTATGACCTAATGTTAGAGCTCCCTTATTAATAAACCCAACAGTTGAAACTTCTGCAAAACCATAACCTAATGCCTTTATTTAATTTTTGGTGATGGGGACATTCAAAGAGCCATGAATCCCTAACATGATATGCTGTAGCCGTAACTCTTTACCAGAGTTCAATTTTTAGCATTAACCTTATCTTACAATTGAAACCTTTCTCAAATTCTGAAATGAGGATTTGTTTTCCTTGCTTTTCCAGACTTAACTTCAAAATTCAAGGACTTTCAAGACATTGTGAAGAGGTTTTTTCCTTTCTCTACTTTCCCCAAATTTCTAGTCTTTTACCAGATTGTGTAGGAACCATGACTAGAGTGACTACATTTTCATAGTGATGTAACTCAGTTGCTAACAGACATGAGCAGCATAACTGTACAGATCGGATATGAAATAAGATCACACAAACTTTATGCAGTACTGTGATTAATCAAACAATTGGACAATAAACAATATCCCATCTTTGATTTCAACTCTTTTCAATTCTGCCCCACCCCCCCAACACTCTACCCTCCCTTCCTCCCCTCCTTTCCAATCCCCCACCTTCCCACATTTCCTAACTTGCTCCACACTTTTTTGGCAAGAAGTTAACCACTTCTAATTAGTGTGAAAAGTTTAAGGCAAAACTAACAAGCACTTACTAAAAGAGAGGGCGGTATTTCACATTGCAAATAAACAGCACAACTTTGCTTGTATCAATTGCCTGTATCAATTTACCAAGTCCAATGTTACCTTTGGGGGCAACTTGCAAGCACAGTAAGCATTGCACAGAATGAACCACCCTATCTTTCATGCAAAGATTACAGCATGTCATTATTAACTCAAACAATTAGTTTTCTTCTTGCAAAATTGGATCTCTTTAAAGTGGAAAGACTACTGAGTTTGTGCTAGATACGGAAAATTAATGGTGCCATGAAAGGCCAATTTGTCAGCTATCCGGTGATGGGTAGCGTTTAGCTAGTGAAAACTTCTAGAGATCACATTACTTTGTGATTTAGTGTGTAAGTCAATGGGACTATTAATGGGCGTATGCCCATTAAAAGTTGGTTCCTCTTTGTGTCTTAATGTTTAATCACAGATGGACGTTCTTCTTTTTTTGGGGCAATCTGGGTGGCAGCAAAGTTCTCTTCTATTATCCACTCAGACAAGGAAGGACTGTCCAATTGTCTCAAGGCATCCATGTTTTGCACAGTACTACAGTTTTTCTTTCATTCAAATTTTAACAATCTCAAGAGTGGTATTTAAACTGTTCAGTATTTTCCTGGATAACAAATCCACCAACGTGTTCCGAGTGACTAGAATGGCCAAGTACAAGTACAATTAAACAAATAAAATTTTGTCTCCAACTTTTAGCATGCAAAATTCAAGTAGAAGCTCCATAAAGTAGTTATTAATCTCATTTCCCAGCCATTAAGTTCATTGAGTGACCGTTAATGTACTGTACAGCACATTTAGTAGCAATACTGAGACACATATATATAACAGGTTTGTGGTCAATACCTGGCAAAATAAGCTTGGAATTGAACAACCTAAAGAAATAATTGGAAAAAAAAATGTTGTTCCACCAAAACTTAAATTAATGTGCACAACTGTACAGATAAATTTTGATATAAAAGTCACTTTTATTCCATACAACTTTTCTGTTCCTTTCTGCATTGCTTTTACTCAGAAAAAAACCAGTTTAACACTTAGTTTCATCACAAAACTGAAAGTTGTCCCATCAGTTAATGAAATTACATTGTTATGGAAGTTAAGTATAAAAAATATGATATCAAAATTGATACAAAAACCAACTGTAGGCAATGAATACCCCCCACCCCCCAATTTTTTATTTCTTTGAAGTAATAAACAGTAGTGCAAGCAAATAAGCAAAGTATTGGATATGTATGTTTTAATACCATGAGGATGCACAAAGTAGGACTATAACCTCACCTTCAATACCAAATCTGGAGTAACAGCTCTGATTGGTTCCAATACAGTTCCACATTTTCCTGCCCAGATGAAAGAGAAAATAAGGTTAAGAAAAAGAATCACAACTTCAAAGTAATCTTGCAGATGTTGAAGCAGAAGGTAATGGTTTTCATTCATATTTCCTGGAAAGAATTAGAAGGATATATAAGTAGAAAATCCCTATTTCCAAATGGGACATGTTTGTGTTCTGTGTTCCTGTAAAGCAGTAACAGTTTAACAAGATAAAAATCTGTCCAGTTCAGTTTTACTATAAAAACTTTAATATTTGTGAGAAAAAAGCTGGGAAAATAAATTTCAAATTTAAGTTAATTGCACAACTTTTGAAATACTACCATCCTAATTGTGCACAGGATGAGCAAATTTGGGTTGCTCTTTTTCACTTCATTTCCAATACTATTCATCCTAGTTCAGAATGTAATCCTATAAATTCTCTTCTTTTTTTCTCTCTTTTGCATTTCTTCTTTTGTCTTTGTATGTAAATAACCTAAATAGGTACTCTTGAAATGAATACGTACTTCAAAGGATTAATATAGGTCACCTAGTGCTGATAGTCGACTCTTTCTTTTGTAGTCGATTAATCACACAGCTCTTCTCGCGATTACTATGTTACAGTTATGACGTCATCATTGTCATTTTTACATTGCAGAAATACTGTCAAGACAAATCTTTCTCCATGGTGCACTGTCTTTATTTGTTCTTTTGTGTCTTAACGTGTGGTCTCTAAATCATGTTAATACATTTACTAAACAAAAACTGTGAACAACTTTCAATCTACAAAATTTCCTAAAATCCTTCCTTGTAAATCAAAAACATTCGAATGAATCTACTAGGGCACTACAACTACCATCACTAATGGAAACGAACGTGCAAATAATGAATAGATGTAACACCTTGGAGCGGGGTGATGATTAGTATGCAAGAGTTTTCTGTAGCAGGTCGTTCAATGTTGTAGGTTAGGCTCTAGCCTAGCACAATAGCAGGCACATATTTTGCACAATAAAATTTAACTACACTGCAATCACACTCGATCAGACATCCTATAAATGTGAACTACTGTAGGCCAGTAAAGAAGTAACTGTAAACATGTTACTTTGGCAATTGTAAATGATTAAGAACTTGCGAAATTGCGATTATGGGCAATGATCAAACATTGCTACCACTGAATGTTCCACTGCAGAACAAGCATATAACTGACAAGTAAACCATGAATCTAACCAGAGCAGGCGCTTGCCGATTTTTAAGACAGCACAATGCCAGAGTAGCATCGTGAGAACCTGTACTTTTGCGATATTTGCTGACACTGTTTAGTGTTGTTTTTGATATGTTAGGCCATTTTTCAAGGCAGATTATGTGTAGTGCTAGCTTGTAGTCGAGTAATCGCAACTTAGCTTTTGAGCGCCATTAATCAAACTTTCAAAGTGTAATCGCGACTACTGGCAATAAATCGATTACAAATATCAGCACTATAAGGTCATCAACTGGAAATAATTTATCTAGTATCACATCCCAAAATGATACAACGAATGGGCACATTGTTATAAAGAAGTGAGAAGATGTTTATAGCAGTTTTTGTACACAAGTACCATATAATTTGTAAGGGAACATTCAGAACTTTCAACAGTTTTATACAAACTTTGAGCACTAGATTATTCCTTGACCAATGGAAAATAGTTTGAGAAAGGATGGGTCTTCTCAGGTATAGATGTTTGCTAAATATGTACTTATTGTTAGCCTGTAAATAGTGCATTTACTTTTTTAACTTAATAGTCTATATGATATTTAAAGGTACCAACAATACTATCATACTAGCAAGAGAAATGTTTACATTTTGGAGAGAAATTCTATGCCATTCCCTCACTTTTTGAGGCTGATGGTGTGTATATCATGTTTGTACACCGCATTGAGCTGGTAACTGATAGAGCAAAAGAGGAAGCATCTTTCAACACGGATTATAACTTTTGTTAGACCTATGACTTCTATGCTATTCAGCTATATTGCTAATCTGGTCAAGAGCAGACTTATCATAGGTTACGTTGTTTCCTATGCTAGTGGTTTCCTATGGTCAAACTGTTCAAAATTATGCTGTAAGGAACATGCAGCTTCAATTTACAAAAGCTCATGACACAGGAGCATGTATTCCAAGGATATCAGGGGCCTGTTTCACTAAACTCGACTTACGCACACAGGACTTAGTGCTGTGCGAACTCGACTTACACTAAGATGCGTCTTAGTAAAGTACTGTTTGGATCTCGGTTTCACAAAACTGTTCTCCACTAAGACGCGTCTTAACATGCTAACATTTTATTTTTGTTGACATGAACGAGGCTGTGACCTTTGACCGCGAAAAGTTTTAACAGTTCATTGCACGAACGAACTTTACAGTTGCGAGAATGGGAAAGGTAAATACCAAGTAAAATGCCTTTTATAATCACAATTTTTGGCCAAGACTTATGTACTATTAATAGGTTGACGTCAAGTAGACGGAGAGCCTCTGAAGAAGATCCTGCTGGAACGAAGCATCAGACCAACTTACTTTTACACATTCTATTACACAGGCTCTTCAGTTGATAAGCAGTTTGCTAACAGTTTTGTTTCATTTTTACTTTAGCATTTAAAAAAGAAAATCAAACAAATTGTTTGATACCCATAGTAATCCCAAATTTCTTTTTCAGGCATAAGTTTCAGCAGGTGTTGGGTGAGGGTAGGGATGGGAGGTTTTGAGTGGAGGGTGGGCTTATAGCTGGGAGTTATATGGGTAGGGAAAGGTTGGAAAATTGTGGCAAGGGGCAGGTGGTTTTGAATGTGGAGACATATCTTTATGTATATTTTCAAAGTTAAGCAGGGAGTGCACTACTCGTTAAGCCATAAAGGTTTTTTTTAGAACACTTCCTTTCACAACTCTTTGTATTTGTTTTTATTATTATCATTACCTGAATTTTGTGATAAAACAAATAAATACATTAGCAGGTTAAAATTGGCGCCAATGCGATCACATGACTAGAAATACACTGAGATCAGTTCCTAAGTCTCGTCCATACGAGACGTAGACTAAGTCCCGTTATGCTACTTAGTGAAGAGTGGACTAAGTCTTGTACGCGACTTAGTGATCTTTGTGAAACCGGCACTAAGTCCTATTCACTAAGATGCGTCTTAAGACCACTAAGACGCGACTTAGTGCTTTGTGAAACAGGCCCCTGGTAACACCATCAACAACAAAAGAACCACAGGTAAGCACCAAGCCTAACATTACATTACACTTCCACTTAGCCCCAGTAAGGTAGCCTAAGTTAGGCCTTACTCCCTTATTATGGTGGTGAATGGCAACTTTGTGTGTCCCATAGATTTTTGTCCTATATATATGCATATATATGTAGCTGCATTGATAGACATTGCAGTTAAATTGTATCCATTGTTTTATTCGCAACTTTAATTAACAAAGCCACAAAGGAAATGGCCAGAGTACTTTTTAAGAAAAGTCACCAAGGAAAGAACCTGGGCACAAAAACCAAACTACCGAACGACTGATCCGCTCTCAACCCCAGTCCCCTTGCATCAGGACTGTGACTGTGTGATCATCGTCGGGTGTGTATCACCATTCCCTTCGAAAGGGAACAGATACTACACATGATCTTAGCCACAAGGCTGAGAAGGGAATTTAGACTACATAAGCCAGTTCTTGTAAAGAACAATTCGTAGGAAATGGCCAGAGTTGACACAGTGAAACAAGGAAATATCAGTTTTGTATTCTGAGAAACTTTTGTAAATTATTTCACTCATTTAGCAGAATTATACAGTAGCCTAAACCTCCATGCACAAGCGACTACGGGAAAATTTTCCTTGCTTCAAGCTGCTTAACTTCCGACCGTTACCAAGTAAAATTCTCTCCATTCCTTGTGGAATCTGTTCAAACCATCGACGAAATCCAATTGCTGAAGGATGGAAATATACAGCTGAGCAAACACATCACTACTACTATCCTTTTACTGTTTAGATGAACATGGGTGGTGCCCTTAGGCCTTATTATCGCGAATTGACAAATCACAGTAGCTAGGCCCATGCAGTTACGTATACCATCATATTATGATTTACAACCTAGTTTTGATAAAAATCTCATGAATTTTACAACTATCAACAATTTTCGTTTTCTTACAATGATAATGAATATTTCTTGAAGACTCACTGAGATACTGAGATCGAAATTCTGCAAAACTACAACTTGGTGGAACGGATCCATACCTGCTACGCTACTGTACACATAGGTTAGGCCTAGGCTGCACTAGAACTATAGAAGCCTAGCCTAACTAAGGTTACTGCATATAGTACTTTAAGTTAACTTAGGCTAGATAACGACAAATGTTAGGCATCATGTGTTATTATTACACATGAGTGCCATAGAAAGCACCAGTTAGCCCTGTAGACAACACATCAAAACCCTTTTGGTGGACCGGCATATCCATCGATACAGGTAACATGGATACAATTCAGTTCTTATTTTGATTCACCTTATTCGCTCAGCTCATTTGCCGTCCGACTCACGTCAGGCCTAGCCCCTGTATTAACAATGCGCCTGAAAATTACAATATTTCAGTCACATAAATGTTACCTGTTGCAGTCACCAGGCCACATTTCTCAATAGCAAGGATCCAATATACGATTACATCCCCAATGGCACATGCAGGCAAAGAAAAATGTAAGTAAAAACAAGCATCCTACTCCCATATAGCCTTTTTGCTTTAGTAGAAAGATCATGTCACACTTGAATTGCTATTTGAAACATGTAAATATTATGCCTATACTTTTAGACATGTGATGTTCGAATTGTTTGTAACATGAAACACATCAGGGAGTTCCCTGAACACATCATGTTTCGCTGCTTATCGAGCTGTAACCGGGGTCCCTGGGCTGATGATGTTTCTTTTAATGAGAATCACAAGACTAGGAAGATTTGAAGTTTACTGTGGTACACGTACATTAATACATACCACATCACAATGTGTACTTGCCTGCCATGTATACACTAATTCTACATACGTCACACTAAAACATAGCAGACGACAATTTTTGTTTACAACAATACTTACCCTTTCTGATTGGTGGGAAGTGTTGTCACGAAAGGTGCACTCATGAATGCAAACGTGTTTAGTAGTACAAATTACATTGTTTACCAACTTTTTCATTATGTAATGTCAATACGCATCATAATTGCCATACGGAAATAACCAAACACTTCCAACTGCCACCATTTTGTCATCAAATTGTTGATTGTGTGTGATTTGTTAATGTCCTCCGCATTATCTTGGAATATTTAGCTTTGAAAATAGTTGGTCTCGAGGTTCAATAAACATGGGATGCAGACAGCTTAAAGGGTGTGAAGACTCGCGCAAAAAGAAACGTCTAATGCCGGTAATCCAGGCGCGCAGCCAAGGGGGAGGGGCGAAGGGGGCCACCGCCCCCCCCCCTTGAGCATATATATTTTTTTTTGGTATGTTTTTATGATATCACTAGTAATTTCAAGCTTAGATGCAACTTTAATACAAGGCCTGGGAAGTGCCATTTCCAGCGATCTGGGAGGCATTTTCAGACAAAATTTTCTTGTACGCGTAGCGCCAACTTATGGTGGCGCTATGCTTAGAGTGTTTTCAATGCAGAATCTACGGCTCTGATAGTTTTGCCTACAGGTTCGCCCCTCCCTTGGCAAATTCCTGGCTACGCGCCTGCGGTAATCTGACCTAGTTTAGAATGAGGTGTAACAGAAGTGTTAGACACCACCATCGATCCCAGAAAATACACACACAGCTTGCTACCATCGGTAGTTAGACACTATAGTGTACAATCAGTACATACAGCTGTGGTCAATACCCACAGCACAGTGTACAAACAATACACCGATGAACATGTCAGGTCCAGCTAAAGATAACAAGGTATCACGTTTCATTACTGTCTGCATTTTGTAACGACAAGAGAAAAACTTCACTCGCAAGCAACGTTGCGGCATGCTGTTTGGGGCGAGTCGTCAATGCCTTTAAGGAGGTGGGGTGCATTGGAGAGGATGGAATGGAGAGATGCTGTGCAAAGTTTTCAATTACTACTGATGATTTGCCAGCTTCCAGAGCTATTGTGGAAATTAAAATACCATTCTAACATAACCACCAAAACTTACGACAAAAAAATACAGAAGCTTTTGGCACTTGATCTTATAATTTTGGACAAGTACAACAAAATCTATCAAATACATCTCAAGTTACAATTACAAAGGATAAAGCTAATACACTAGTAACAGCGACATAGCCAGGGTACGGGAGGCCACAAAATATGTCTGCCCCCCCAAAAAAAAATTGTCAGAAAATTGGTCATGCCTACCCACCTAGAAAAGCATTGGGTCCACATACAAACAATAGTCAAGCTTTGCCCCTGATTCAAATGGAAATATATTCTTTTATTGCTTTTTCATATAGATATTAAAATCACACTGAAAGAGAAACTAAGATAATTTCAAAATTGATAGCTGTTGCCTTCTCATTTGAAATACAATCACATTAAATGGTACTGGTATTTTTTCTGGGATTAAAGGAGCAACACTGTCCCAAAAAGCTTGATAAAAACTTGATGCACAAAAGTTCAATAGCAGAGAAACAGAGGGAATTGTTAACATCTTTGCTGTACGTCAGGATCATTGACATTTTGCAAGGATTATAAAGTGCAGATTATAAAGAGCAGATGTGCCCCTAGGGTTGTTGATGTCGACTTCCATGTGGGGGGGGGAGTGGGGGAGCAGAGGTCCTCCCCAGAATAAAGATACATTGCATTCTGAAGCATAGCTAGGCTATTAATGAGGTCTACAAGCAAGATAGTCCTAATAAATATTTTTAATTTCTTTATGAGCGGTTGAAAAAGGAGGTGTGCATCCAACCCCACCCCCCCCCCTCCATACATAATGCCAATCACATAGAAGAATAATCAAAAACAAAACAGCTGAATTTATTTCATTTACAGCCGATGATTCTTTATTATTTTTCACTACACAAAGTACAAAATGACTACCGATGCCCTTCATTATCTTTACAAAAGATATTGACGAACATTTTATTCTGTGATAACTGTTATTTTCGTTTATTTATAGCTCAAGATATAATAAGCCCATGACAAAACACTCATAATACAGCAAGAATTCCCAAAATTGTATATATGCAACCAAACGAGTATGCTAGGAAAACTTTTCAATGAAAAAACAAGAAGAAGATGAAGAAGAAGGCATTTAAGTGAAATGCAAACTACTAATTAAGTTGCGAAATAAAAAACCTCTTTTAATTTGATTATATTTTACAAAACTCAAGTCGTCGCATTAAAACATTTAAGTGAAAGATCAGGAAATTGTACAACACTGCATATCACTATACTTACTACCATTCAAATATCTTACTTCAAGAAAAGCATCTTAACGTCGCTTGGGTTCATGGTCGATGACATTAAGTAGTTAACCAAGTATGCGCAGTTTAGTTCGATAGAGAAAGAAAAAGAATATGCCAAGGTTTCTCGTAAACATATTTAAATGTGAAGCAATCAAGTGATAACATGTTCCCATTTTATCAAGGAAAGCAAGAACGATACCATCAAGAAAAGTTGGGTAACATCAAAATATTTCATGTTATTAAAGATTTTCTCCTTCAAAATTTATTAGTTGCACCGGTTGGCAAATTAAATAGTTGATTATTTAGTTTGAAAATCTCAAGTCACCAACGGAAGGTGGGTTAGTTTTGTAAGAAAAACAGTATATCAAAGAGTTATTCATACGTTTGTGTGAAATCAAGACCATGAATTCAGGGGTATTAATGGGTTGCTACTCTTGGTGGGTTCCAAATTGTACAGAAATGTATCAGAAGACTACTTTTTGTGTGACATTCTTACAAAATTATATCCAGTTTTCCACAAATAAAAAAAAAATTTAATCTGAAGAAGGGTTTGTGCAAAATGTGACAAGGAAGAATATTGAAATTAATCTTACTGGAAGTTTGAAGTTTCCTATATTTTTTTAATAGAAAATTATTAAATAAAAATCTCTGAAAGGAATAGTCCAGTAACCCGCAGCCTGGCTAAAGAAGTAATACAAATAATTTAAGCTATTTGAAGACCAAAAATAAAAATGCCAAAAAAAGGAATCAAATAATATGTATGAAAAATATGCACTACTTGTTGTCATTAAGTATTTAACATAACTTATGTTAAAAATGAAAATCACTGTAGGGCCAGTGTAAAGTATATTTTATTCTATTAAACAAAGATGAATTACTATATTAAAAATAGTGAGAACTACACAAACAGAGAAAAGACATGCAGGGATATGCATCATCCAATTATGAGAACAAAACACAATATTATAACAGATGGATAATCAATCAATCATGATGAAGAGGAAATTGTGTTCACTGAGCCAATGAAGAGCTTTGTTTGCTTAAAGACCTCAAAATACAATCTTGATGTCAGCTGCAGTACTATACGTACATGCATATTAATTTGCTACAGATAATTGTTACAATTCCAACAAAAAATCACTAAGTTTAGAACATCATGATGGCAATTGTTTTGTGACAACCAATGCTTAATCAATCCATTTCAATTACTACTTCGAGATTATGTCAAATGAAATGGGGGTGAGGGGGTGAGGGTGAGTTAAATGTCCTGTGCTACATTTCACTATAGACTATCGCAAAACAAGATTTGGTAGCAGAGACAACCAATTGATACCCTGAAGCAATGCATCACTTTAGTTGCCTTGGTAATGGCAAGTTTTGTAATCACCCCAAAAATTACAAATGACACTTTTCTGCATAAAAGTTCATAGTTCTGCAAAAGACGATATACAATGCAACTCCAAGAAAGGTGCAAACGATCTGGCTTTTGATGGGTTAAACATTTTCAGAATTCTGGTAAAAATGGTAAGGGGTCTTTCTGTGCATATTTAAGCTTATTGAAGAGAAAAAGAATACCTTGGATCTACAAATGGTTAGTTTTACATTACAAGTTTAAACCTTGTTAACCCTCTAGCCAAAGTTCAATTATGGGAAACTGCTTAATGTATGTACAACAGTCTGCAGAACTGAAGTGGACAAAAACAAAAAATTAATGTTAACAATAATGATTTTCCTCCACATGCAACTGTATATATGGATTTAAATGCTTTTGTACGTTTCACATAATACTTGATAAGTATACATTATGAAAGTTGGACAATTCTCATGTGTAAAAAATTACACATATACTTGATATCCACTTGATAGATATGTAGTTTTCACAACTGTCGTGAAAACCACTTGATAGACATTTCTTGTTTACTTTATCCCATAGTTACACATATACCTGATACACGTACTTGATACACATACTTGATACATGTTTTATATTTTGAAAAGCACACAAAGAGCAAATCCTACAAGAAACTTCACAGATGTTTGGCACCTGAAATTTTCTTGCGAGATGTCAGCATAACACAAGTTGGTGGCTATAAAGATTCAGTATTAAAAGTAAAGTTTAATGTGAGTTTACGAAGACTGCCGGCGATCGTGTGGTCGACCTCAGACACTATTTAGATACCCTGGTAATAAGCCTCACTCTCTTCAATATGTAGAAAAAATTAAGAAGCATCTCGCATTTTTCAAACATTCCAGTTGAAGTCCTCCCCCTTCCCCTTTAATCAGCAAGGTGAAGAAATGTGAACGATGCATCCAAAAAAATTTGCTTTAGGTTCCTGTGAAAGCCTCTATAACCAGGAAATTACATATATGAAGGATTTTTTTTCTAAAAATAGAACATGGAAATAATATACCAAATAATATACCAAAGTACCAGTATGTATTTTGACAGAGAAAAACTTGATACAACCTAACTATAAGCAAAGAACATCTGATTAAAAAAAAAAGGAAAAAGAGGGAAAAAATATTGTTAAGTTTCGGTATTAACAAATGACATGTGCAACCATGGATTAGATTACAAGAGCATCATTCAAAACTGAGTCCTTCACAAATTCCAGATGACATAGAAATCACTTCCTAATTTCATTCAAGGTGATTGTTTTACACTAACCATTAAGAAAAGACATTTAGTGGGTCGTATATGGGTAGGGAACAGTGGGAAATTGACAATTTACTTCCTTCACCCCTCTCCTAATTCCTATGTTCCACCCACCCACACCCCTGTTCCCTCCCAACTGGAAGTTTGTGACATTTGGTTTACTCTTTAAGAGCAAACTTTGTAACAAGTAAAATGAATCAACTTAACATCAACATAAAGTCATTTAAGTCGCTAAATTCTCCAGAAATATGAAAAGTATAGCCTCATTGACATTAGGCAGTCTCAGAAATAATCACTGTTTGAAGTAAACACACACAAAAACAAAAACATTAGTAACTCTTAAATTAATTTTACAGCAAGCAAATTTTTTGTCAAATATCAGTCTCCAATAGCAAATAAAATGGCAATAGCTAGATAGCAAGGTTCAAACTTAAGTACTTTCTCAATTTTTTATTTGTTATTATTTTTTTCCATTTTAAGGAAACTTATTGATTAATGGGTCAAGATATTTCAAAACTATCATATCCATAAAATCCTAGCAGTATTTTTTGAAGTAATTTAGGTCCCTGTAATGAAGTAGTTTTAACCCCCAAAAAAAACAAAGGCAGTGTCTCATGGAAGTGTTCTGACATCATTAGTACACTCTAGTTGGTAACAACTTTGTGTTTTTCTCTTTTTTCTTCTTTGTTATAGCATTTTTAACAAAAAGTGAAGATTTTACACAATACTATAAAATGTTTTCATGACACTTTTTTGCATGCTACACGGGGAAGCAAAGCGTTTAGCATTAGTTCCACAAATGGTGCTAAATTTTCACAAAAAATGTATGAAGATGATCAACGCTAATTAACAGTAAGTTCTTTGTTTTACTGCCCACTTGTGAGATTTCTTGAAGTCGAAAATTAAAACCAACTTGAGAGCGTGTGCCTATAAAATAATGATCTTCTAAAATTATCAGTTTATAATACTAATGTTGTCAGTGTTATACATTTGAACGACCATAAACAACAGAACAAATAACGATCATACAGCGACCAATGTTAAAAACTGGTACGTTTTGAAGGAAGGTAAAGTATAAATGCTTGGTAGTATTCCAATAAAGATATTAAATCTACTATTAAAGTATCATAAAAAAAAAATTCTCCAAATAAAGAAAGTCATCCTGATATAGTGGTTTAAGGCACAGAAGAGAAAGACAAATTTATAATGTTGTCTATGTTGTCTAGCAGCTTGAAAAAGAAATAAACAAACAAACAACAACAACAAAAAAACAAAAGAAATTAGTTGTTCTATACTGTTATCTGACTTAAGAGATAAATGACAACATAACTAACGGCGTATTTTTGACCGACGTCTGGACAACTCCCAGCCTTGTCATCTAGTAAAAACCTCAAGACCTGTTTCCTGCTCTGTTACATTCAGTTTTGCTGAATGTTGTCCTGTTAATGTTTGGCACATATGTTGGCTAATGGATAAATAAGATGTGTAAGTAATTGAGTATAGATAATATTAAACAAACATTACATTTGCAGAGTAATGATCCAAAAGCTGTTAAATCCGGAGCTAAACTCACGTCAAATAAAAAAAAGCGGGAATGAAATTTCACAAGGAGAGAACCTGATCACTTGTCACCATAGAAACCAATGCATGAACCATAAACTGGTATTTATTAATATATCTACATGCAAACCAAGGCTGAAACTGTTCTTGATCAGCGGAAGCAATTTGAATCCAAATTCTACAAAAACAGTTTGTACCCTTTTAGGTCTTACCCCTCAATTATCATATCCAAAGTTCTCAAGACTTCCATGTAACGGATACAAGTACTGTTTTACTATGTACAGCGAGAAACCTACACACTGTGAAGTTTGCAATGGTAAATGAAAAATTTCTGGAAATCACTTGAAGTACACCCAATTCTCAAACCCATCTGTTACATATATATCAACTTCAGCCTACAGCAGGGTTAATAGCACTAATGTTTGAAACATCCTTGACAACCAACGAAGAGGAAACATGCTCTATTATGCATATTCATAATTTTTATAAGAAGATAATGAAGTACAGTAGTAGGACAGCAAACACCACCACCATACATATATGATACATACGTACATACACGCATACAAACAAACGTACATACATACTATATCATATTAGCAGCTGAGAATGGCTCTTTGGCAACCAAAAAATTGAATATAAATCAAGATAGTAAATTGGGTTGCTTAATTTAGCTGTCTGCATTTCTTAACCATTTTCCACTTACTTCAAGTTATCAATAAACAGATCTTCCGAAATTTTACAGTGCTCATCTTGTCCATGAAGGGAAGTTGAGCAGCCATGGCTAAAAGCATCATCAACATAAGCTTGACCTGCCAAGGAGGTTTTGCACATAACAGGTTAACAAGTAGATACTGGTCATTAAAATTGAGAAAATTTGTTGACTAACAAACAATATTGATGTGTGTAACCACCTATGTGATGATACAACCATTGTACTCCTATTTTAAGCAGCTGCTCTCACCCTAATCCTTAAATAACAGGTTAAGGCTTCGATTCCCAAAACACATTTACTGCTGATCTGTTTGATACTTCATTTTAGATATCATGCTGCATCAATGTTAATATGTATATGTAAAACTCAGAATGAACATGAATATTCAAGAGCCTCACATGTAACTGCTAATCATACAATGTCATAACTCATCTATGTTAATATGTACATGTAAAATGCAGAATGAACATGATTATTCAAGAGCCTCACATGTAACTGCTAATCATACAATGTCATGACTCATCTATGTTAATATGTAAAACTAAGAATGAACATGATTATTCAAGAGCCTCACATGTAACTGTTAATCATACAATGTCATAACTCATCTATGTTAATATGTACATGTAAAATGCAGAATGAACATGATTATTCAAGAGCCTCACATGTAACTGCTAATCATACAATGTCATAAATCATCTATGTTAATATGTACATGTAAAATGCAGAATGAACATTATTCAAGAGCCTCACATGTAACTGCTAATCATGCAATGTCATAACTCATCTATGTTAATATGTACATGTAAAACTAAGAATGAACATGAACAGTCCAGAGCCTCACGTACAACTGTTAATCTTGCAACATCGTAAGTCCTAAAAGTTATGTAAATGTAACAGTCGGAATCCAGTGAACCACTTTCCTCATATCACATGCAGGGGACATATGGAAAACCCCTAAAACATAAATTTACAAAAAGTTAAATATTAGACAGCTGATCATGGAATACAAAACATGTTAACATTGATATGTAAATCCTCTCACACTGACCAGCTTACTGTAGCTAATATACAACAAATTAAATCATGATGCAAAGTACAAGCAAAATTAAGAGAAATTTCATATTTTCTTATATTGTAATACTTCCCAAAGATGTGTTACAATACAAGCAGCGGTAGCTATCCAATCCCGTAACTAAGGTAAAGTGTTACCCTTCCGCAACAAAGCTCTATGGTTCAGAAGGGCCAACTACTGATATTACATGTACTTTACTGTTACTTATTGAAATGAAAGATACACTAATAATTGAGGAAATCAAAATGTAAATATCTAATACTATATATATCAAACCAAAAATAAAGAAAAATTAACACCGACATCAATACCACATCAAAGCTTGTATCTGTCGTGATCTTGACAAACTATGTTTGTACGGTAGCTCCAGAAGTCTCGCTGCGGAAGGAGACAACGCCTCTCTTAAAGCCCAAGAAGGCATGGAACGCGTAGAGGAAAGTGATCCCAAAGGAGCATATCTGTAGTAAGGACAAGTAAGTAAGTAAGTTTAACTTTATTATATCCCAGAGGGAAATTGCATACTCGCATAATAGTACATACTTAAAAGAGTAAGAATACAACATGTAATTAAGGATAAATTTACAATCTAGAAATATAAAAGAAAGTTCAGAAAAAAAAGTTAACAAGTAAGATAGTTCAAATTGTCAAACATGAAAATGCACAGTCCCAAGTCAAAACAGATATATACAAGAATAGAAAGAGCCTAACGAATGACAAGGTTGTTATAAAGTGTAATGCACTGTGGAATAAAAGATGACTTGTGTCTGTTAGTGGCAGCATACGGGAGTCTCATCCGCCCACTACAAGGAATTTACTACCCCGGCAAGATCTGCATATAGTGGTTGGTATTGTCGGCAAGTACTGCATTTAACTTTAACTTGAAGAAGACTTTGGTAGGATGAGTCAACCGTTGGCTGATTTTCTCCTAAAGTACGACTAGCTTGTTAAATAATTGTGTCGATACGTTTTTAATCTTCGCAGCCCATGTTCCCACCCCAGCAAAGAATACAATGTAACCACACACTGCTAATGACAGAATTATAAAACATAGTAAGGATGCGACAGTCAATATTAAACTTATTAAGTTTGCGAAAAAGAAAAATACATTCTCGGATTGATCTTTAAAACCAAGTATAAAATGTGATCATGCCAGGCTAGTTTATCATCCACAACAATACCCAAATATTTGTAAGTTGATACACGTTCAACGACACAGTCTTTGATAATTACCTCATTCGGCCTCAGATTACATTTCCTGAAATCAATTATCGTCTCTTTTGTTTTGTTCATGTCGAGTTCTAGAAAAATTATCTTCGCAATACTGTACAAAACGATTTATTTGGTTTAAGTAAATATCCTTGTTTTCCTTTGTTTATCAGACCGATCAAGGCAGTGTCATCTGCAAACTTAATTAAAAGGCACCTAGGACAATAGGATTGATTAGTATTGTGTTTATACGGGATACTCAAACCTTTTTGAGGTGTTTAGCAGAATGCAATATTTACAAGAAGACACTAACCAATACTTACAGTAATTGGCATTTCTGGTGACAAACAATATTAAAGTTCTAATTTCAAACAAAAAAGTTTTCTACAATGTTAGTTGAAAACTCCTCGAAATCTTGCTCCAATTATGGCTGATTAAAATGTTACCTATTTTGGCTGGCTAAAACTTGATCCAGGAAGTTGGATCACAGTAGGGGGTCTGTGATGTTGTCTAGGCTCTTCAAAAGCTTTACTTTAGGCTATGATGATCTTCTTGTTGATTTTATTTATTGAAACCTGATACCACGGCTTGACATAACCGGCACCAACGACAAAAATCTGTCGTATCGTTGTTGTTTTCCAAGGTGCCCCTGAAAAATACACCCAGCCGACGTCAACAGCTGCTGTCGTGCCCTTCATGTTTTGCCTTTGGATAACCCGGCCACCTCTCGTTGCCCCGGCCCCATTTCGGTGCCCCAGCCACCTCTTGATGCCCAAGCCACCTCTCGATGCCACAGCCATCTTTCGATGCCCCAGCCAACTTTCGATGCCCCAGCCACCTATCGGTGCTGTATATTCTGATTAGTACACTAAGTTACACTAAGTAACCCAACAAACTTGGAGAGATTTTGTTTGGCTTGTCCTTCGCAAGAACCTTGCTCTCCGACGATCTTTTTTGCTCTTTTAAGTCAATGGGAGTCCTCCATTGAGTTGACTGTATGCGAGGGAAATCGCACGGTAATATACCATTGACTTTGTACAGAGGTCGTTCACGAACTTCACAATGCATTCCCTCCATTTGTAAATTTACAGTAGAGTGAAGACATCGTTTAAAATCTCACATTGCCATATACATAGGGGAATGGGTACAGCTTATGCAATACGTCATGTGTTTTAAAAGCATAAACATGTTGTGTTAAATAACTTTCATTTCTAAACCAATTAAAAGTTTGTTGAACATCGATATCATGATGGCTTGGATGCCCAGGCAACTCCTAAGCGGTCGAATATAGTGCTAGCTGCCCAAGGAGACTACTAGGCAGTTCTATAAACATGTGGAAATCCACATCTGAACTTCAAATATAAGAGCCCTAAATTACTACAATGTTCAAAACTTTTTAACAAGTTGTAACCAACCAAGATTGCACTATTAAAATCCACACGGTAATCACACAAGACCCTTTAAGAGCTTATATGCAGGAAATCAATTGTGCAATGTGCAATGCACTAACAATGATAGGATAGTACTAGGTTTGTTAACACAGAAACAAAAACGAGACAATATGACTAATTAATGTAGAGCAAGTGAGTTAAATTTGTCCAAGAATAAAGAGAAAACCAGAAAAGATTTGTAACTATATTCCTTGTGGGCATCAACCATGTCGTTCACTCATAAGGATTTTACAGTATAGAATTTTAAACCAAAATGTTTCAATATCCAGAAAGAACAGTTTTCCTATGTGTAACATAGATACATTTTACCATCTTTGAGCTAGCAAATCCCTTTAAATAATTGTTTAGAGTTACAAGACATGGTTTATACACTGCGCAAATATGTTTGAGAAAATGGCCAGTTCTACCACCGCTTGATATAACCTTTGAACCCTTGAGCCAGTTTGTGCCCATTTGTAACATGTTGACCCCTTGAAGCTCAGAGGGTGAAAACTGAGAGGCGATTTTAAGTGTACGTTTAAAGCAAGAGTATGCACTCTGAAGCAGATTTCATTTCCTTGATGCCAGGTAGGTTTCGTGGAAGACCTACAGAGCCCCTTTGCAGAACTAAACTGAACTGACCAAACTATGTTCACCATAAGAAAATCATAGCATTGGAGAATTAAAGCTTTAATTTCGGAGTTACTATGTTTAAAAGGTTTTCAGATTTTGACACCTGTTGACCTCAATTGCCCTTTGACCTCTACCAATTTCAATAGCATTCTTACACTCACCAAGAAGGATCTACATACTAAGTATGAAGTTCAAGAAAGAATGTACTTCTTATGTTATTGTGTTTACAAGATTTTCAGACTTTCACTTAAATGTTGACCGCAAATGACCTTTGACCTCCACCAATTTCAATAGGTTCTTGTACTTAACAAGCCGAACTTCCATACTATGCATGAAAGTCAACAAAGATGTACTTTTTGAGTTATCGTGTTCACAAATTTTTCAGACTTTGCCCTATTGTTGACCCCAAATGACCATTGAACTTCACAGAAAAGAAAAGGGTTCTTGTACTCAATATGACAGATCCACATACCAAGTATAAAGTTAACCCACCATGAAGTTGTTTAGTTCCCATGCTGAAAAGCAAGTGTCCCGTTTACTTGCACACATACACACACACGCCATCAATATCACCATCGCATTGATTCCTTTTGCCTCCCGCAGGGAATCAGAAAACTGCAGTAGCTGCAAAATCCTGTTCAGCTAGGATGAATCAATACTGCAAACAATAGGGATTATATCTGAACACCTGCAGTGTCTATATATGGCAAAACATGATAGTTTATGACCACACACGAAGCCTGGCTGCAGCCATGCTGTACTGTAGCCCCCTCAGTATGCTACTTTTGGACTTGGTGCCTTAGTCATCACTACTTTTTCAGTGGTGCATTTCAGAGGCCACAGTAGAGTCCGATGCATACCGTGTAAACTAGGGTTGGGCGATATTTGCTTTTTAATGTCACGATAAATAGTTCAAAAATTATCGCGATATTTCGATAATTACGATAATTTTTCCTTGTTGTTTTTAGTGTGTTCGCGAACACACTAAAAACAACTGCCGATTTCCCACAGGTGTTTTCGCGCAGCAAACACACCGAGCACAATGGTGTGGGGTTCAGGGCCCGCCTTAGAGCCCTGTTGGGGTCAAGGGGTGGAACCCCTTGTGGGGGTCCAGGGGCGAATGCCCCCGGAAAAGTTAAGTATTTTTTCGTGTCTGGCGATAAAAAAATCGCAATTGAGGATTCAAAATACTGACTAACTTTATGAATTTAAATTGTCACGAAACTGATGAAAGTTTTAAAATGACAAGTTAGAGTAGCTATATTATGTGATAAAATGAAAAGAGAATTAATCTCTCTTACAATCTTTATAAAGTTTAACTTACAAAACTGTCGATATTATGAAACAGACTACGTGCGGCAAAGCCCCGTTTCTAGACTGCCTAACAATCAGTTTACAACTGCAGTGTTTAACCGTACTTAAATATCACGGTAGGCTACAATGTGCTTCAAATTTTCTCAGGGTACCTTGCAAAACAACCCCTGTCTAACACCTGTTTGTTAACATTTTTGGCACGGTTCCAAAAAACTTTTCATGGAGTAAACTTTTTTGGCTCCACTCTAGAATTAATTAGGTCAGTCAGTAAAGGATCCGTAAAGTTATGCGAAATATTATCTTAGACGTTCAAGGAAAGTAGGTAAATATCCCCGTAACATTAAGGTAAGTAAAACACACCTCAAGCCAACCGACTCCTCCGCATGAACAAAACAATCTATTCCCCATGATACACGAGGCACAGTCTATACCATACAGACATACTGTAGCACGATATCAAGGCCCCAATAGCTACAGTATGGCCATCTTTATGAAAGTAAACCTTGTAATTCCATGTTTTATGCCACCAGGAGTGATTAACTTAATGCTAAATATTGTTTCCATGTCCTTGTAGAAATCGTCAACTTCGCAAAATACAATTAGTTGTGTTTTTGTTGTTACGTGAGATCCGTAACCGACGAAGTGGTTAGGCTATTTACTATACACTTAACTATGGTAGGATATTATTTTTTTTTTGGTGGAAATTCTAGAAAATACTTTCTTTCTCCCGCTTTACACCTGATGTGGTCTTCTGGTTTATTCATAAATGGGTGTACTAGAGCCTTGTTTACATGACACTTGTTGCATTTAGCACGATATGCCAGTTTCGCGTGAATTTTTCGAAAGTATTTTGCTCGATCTTTCGTAAAATTAGAAAGGTTTACCAACTTACTTTTCGTACACAATTGGTAATTTCTCTACTGATTTTCAGAGTTTTGTTCTCTATACAGTCAATGTTGTAAAGAACGGGTTTTTACGAAGTTCAAAAGTCAGTAAATGAAGTTGATACAATATTTCTTTTCAACTTTCTTAACCATGGAATGCTAGAATAACATTTACACATAAAACGGAGAATTTTTTTTTCTACATCTATTTCAAAATTCTTTCACAAGAAATTATCGTCATTTGTTCAATCCTCAAAAAATATCGTCTTGAAAAAAAATTATCGCGATAATAATAATTTTCGATATATCGCCCAACCCTAGTGTAAACCCATTTCCAAAATTGCAACAGTGGTCATTAGTTACAGCTTATGCGACATTTAAGGCCAGGGTGAATAATCAAACAATCTGCAAGAATACTTACGAATGACACCCAGAAACCAAATGGCAAATAACGAGCGTACTTAGTCACAGTGACCAGTAGTCTTATGATTCCAATGAAGTGACAGATCGCCCAGATGATGTTGCTGATAAATTCCTGAAAAAGATACAAAGGTTGTGAGTGAAGGTGTCATACTTTACACAGTGAGCAGTAGTATCTTGATACCATATAGGCCAACAGTGGTTTGTACGTACTGTTACGTTAGGTATCATATTTTGCACAGTAAGCAGTAGTACGTCAATACCATCTAGGCCAACTGGTTTGTACGTTATCAAAGGCATGATATTTTACACAGTAAGCAGTAGCTTGACATCACAGGCCACGAGGCACAGTCTATACCATACAGACATAGCACGATATCAAGGCCCCAATAGCTACAGTATGGCCATCTTTATGAAAGTAAACCTTGTAATCCCATGTTTTAGGCCACTTGGCATGATTAACTAAATGCTAAATATTGTTTCCATGTCCTTGTAGAAAACGTCAACTTCGCAAAATACAATTAGTTGTGTTTTTGTTGTTACGTGAGATCCGTAACCGACGAAGTGGTTAGGCTATTTACTATACACTTAACTATGGTAGGATATTAATTTTTCCTTTTTTTTTGGAACTTCTAGAAAATACTTTCTTTTCCCCCTGCTTAACACCAGATGTGGTCTTCTGGTTTATCCATAAATGGGTGTACTAGAGCCTTGTTTACATGACATTAGTTGCATTTAGCACGATATGCCAGTTTGGCGTTAATTTTTCGAAAGTATTTTGCTGGATCTTTCGTAAAATTTGAAAGGTGTACCAACTTACTTTTCCTACACAATTGGTAATTTCTCTACTGATTATCCGAGTTTTGTTCTCTATACAGTCAATGTTGTAAAGGATGGGTTTTTTACGAAGTTCAAAAGTCAGTAAATGAAGTTGATAAACTTTATTTCTTTTCAACTTTCTTAATCATGGAATGCTAGAATAACATTTACACATAAAACGGAGAAAGGATAATCGCCTTTTTTCCACATTTATTTAAAATTTCTTTCACAAGAAATTATCGTCATTTGTTTAATCCTCAAAAAATATCTTCTTGAAAAAAAATTATCGCGATAATAATAATTTTCGATATATCGCCCAACCCTAGTTTGTACGTACTGTTACGGTAGGTGTCATATTTTACACAGTACGCAGTAGTATGTCAACACCATAGGCCAACTGGTTTGTACGTTATCGAAGGCATGATATTTTGTAGCTTGACATCATCTAGGCCAACAGTGGTTTGTACGTACTGTTACGGTAGGTATCATATTTTACACAGTAGGCAGCTCAGTATGTCAATACCATAGGCCAACTGGTTTGTATGTTATCAAAGGCATGATATTTTACACAGTAAGCAGTAGCTTGACATCATAGGCCAACAGTGGTTTGTACATACTGTTGTCGAAGGTATCATATTTTACACAGTAAGCAGCAGTATCTCAATACTATTAGCCAACAGTCGTGGTACTCCCTCAATGGAATCTACAGTGCATACTAATTTAAGAATCCATGATCAGATCAGGTTAATTTTTCCTTCATAGGAGAAAAGACTGTCATCATACATCAGACTGCTGTCATTTCATCAGTTTTATTGCAAGTAGATTGATTTTCCAGTCTGACTGCAAAACTTGTCATGTAGAGCTTTTGTTAGAACTAAATTTGGTAAAATTCTCCAGACACTTCCCCATAGGACTACCATTTGACCCCTCCAGCTCTAAGGCGGCCCAGAGCCATGCCATAATGCTTGTACCCTAAATGTACACTATACATCCCAAACAATAGCACGGACATCACCAGAGCAAGAAAATATGTTTGCAGCAAATACAGGTTTACAAACCGAGGCCATCACACACACAAACAGACATACACACAAGCCTACTTGAAGGAACTCTGTACATACCGACAGTGGCCAATTGATTATGGTTATCCTCTCCACAATCATGAACAGATACAGGCAAAAGATGATGATGGTAAAGATCCATATTATAATAGTTGCAGACAGCACAAATCCTCCTCCAGGATACCAACCAGCAGCAGCAACGCAGATCCAATAGATCAGTCCTACAACCTATGGACAAACAGTATGATAAATAAAGAGTTACTGTAAAGCTGTAAAATCAACGATATTAGAAGTGATAGTGCCATGGCAACATTTGAAATAGTCAAAGCTGTAAAATCATCGATATCAGAAGCCATAGTGCCATGGCAACACTTGGAATAGTTAAAGCTATAAAACCATCAATATTAGAAGTGATAGTGCCATGGCAATACTTGAATAGTTTTCTGTTGCAGTGGTTTACTACCGTTCAAATTCAAGATTTGAAAAAGCGGGTTCCATATGATTCTTCACACTTGGTTCATGTTAGTATACTTTTACACACACTGGTCCTACAACACAAGCACAGCATTTATGACTATTTAAAGAGAATTGATGACTTTTAAGTTTTCACATGATATACTTTTTAAATTTACATTTTAACATTAAAAAAATAACAATATTTTACGGAACTTTTCGAAAATAAAGAAAATAAAATATTTAAAGAAATATAAAGTAGCCGATTGCCACACAACTGAGAAAACTGGTTAATCTGCAGTCGATTTAAATTACCAACTGATCTCAAAATTAATATATATTGCATTAAGTTGCATTTTATATTTACACACGTAGTCACGTACGTACTTGCCTGTTGTTGTTTTTTTAGGGGAAAATTGTCATTTGGTTGCATAAACATGTGGGTGTGAGGTGGGAAAAATTTTATAATTTTCCTTTTACATTTCTTTTAGAAATTGAATACCATGATACACAAAAACTGTATGAACACTAATCAATGAAGAGAAATCAAATATGACACCGCAGAAGCAGGAATTCAAGTATCCAGTCATCCTGCTTCTCGCTGTGCATTATTAAAACAGTTCTAATATCCAATATTTGAGATTTACAGCAGTTTGTTTAATGTAACAAACCCATAAAAGAACCATTACAGTGCGTTGATTAAATTGATTAATACGTGTGGGCTGTGAGGTTAATATACTTCGCAAAATAATTCTACAAATGACACCAGATTTAAACGGCTATCTGATACTGTAGCGATAACCACCTCTTATTTAGGGGGTTCAAGGAGCCTTACAATTTCGGCAATTCGAAGCATGCCATCCAGAGTTTGAATATAGGCAACATTGTATGTGCAAACCGTCGTAGAGGATGTGGTGGTTGTGGTCGTCTTCGTTTCATACGAATCTGGGAAATCTCCGTCAGCCATTATGATCTGAGATGAAAACAAAAATATGAAAGGGATGATGATCTGAACAAGTTTATCGGTTTGTACAGTAAGTAAAAATACATGTATGCCATCATACCCACATGAAAAGTTAATTGCAAATCTAGTTAGAGTTATTAACATTTTGAAGATTTTTATTTTTTACGTTTGACCCTGTGACCTCGTTATTATTCATGAGATGAGCACCAAAATCAATAGGGTCCATCTGATCACTATGGTGCATATATGTATCAAGTATAACATCAATCCAACTTCTCATTGTTCAGTTACCGTGTAACAAGCTATTTTAGTGAAAATAAACTTAAGCCCCGCCCCCTAATAAATATGCATAATATCATCTTGAACATATGTTACCATGTACCCACTATCTACCAATACATTAAAACAAAGTATGAAAATTCTGACTTTTGGTTCTGGAGTTATTAGCATTTGGAGATTTTCATGTTTGACCTTAGGACCTCATTATTATTCATTAGATGAGCACCAAATCAATTTTAAGGGTTCTTCAACACAGTATGGTGCATCTATGTACAAAGTATGACTTCAATCCAACCTGCTATTGTTGAGTTATCGTGTTTACGAGCCAAGGGCGTCACATACACACACACGCTACCACCATGGCATAGATTCCTTGAGCCTTAAAGGAATAAACCAAGGAATAAACCAGAATGCAAAATGCATTGAGGTTTCGATGACTTCAATGCACTAGACTTCTACTTGTTAGTATAACCAGAACTAGCTGTTACAATAACACTATGGCATGATAACACAGGTCAGTCTACTGTGCGTGGCTATACACACCTCCATCAAAAACAATAGGGGTCTTGTACTCAATGTTATAAATCCAAACACCAAGCATTAGAGGTATCCACGATTTCCATCATTACATATCATGTAAAAGGTTTTTCAGAGTTTGACCACTGGTGACCTATAGGAGATTTGACCTCAAAAGCAATAGGATTCTTGTACTCAATATTGCAAATCCATATACCATGTATGACAAGTATCTGTGATTTCTTCCATGAAAAATCATGTTGTGAAGGATTTCAGGCCTCAATAAATATTTTTGAAAGTACTCGCTATTTGGCGACCGTGACTAAAAATCTACTCGCTAAATTCCACTCACAACTAGGCCTGTTATTGTTGGTCAAGTCTCCAAAGTGCAGATCTGCAACATCAATACTTTCTATGAACAAAGGTTAAGCAGTTAGGCAGATGCATGGTGCTACGTAATTGCGCATTAGAAAGTCATGTTTCTCTGCAGTACGAAATTAAAACTTTTTCCAAGTGTTCCTAGCATTTAGGGACGGTTATGTGGTCTCCCAAATCCAAGGGGCTGAGTCAGACTGTGAAGCTACAGTATTTGGGCTGCAGTCACCATTCCTAGTCAGTCGCCTCTTTATGCTCATTCTACAGGCCACCAGGGTCTGGCCCAGAACCATTTCAGAAATTGGGTAAGGTCATTAAGAAGGTCAATGGCATTGTGTTAGACCCATTAGGGCTGTGAGTTTTCGTTTAAAGACCTAAACGTTTAAACGGCCGATTTTTCGTTCGTTTAAACGTTTAAACGTTCGCGAATATCGCGAGAAAACGCCGAGTATAAAGGTGTCGGGTCCAGGGGACCGCCCTAGGGCCCTGGTGGGGCAAAGACCCTGGAAAAGGAAAAGGAATTTTTTGCGTGTCTGGCGATAAAAAAATTCGCAGTTGAGGATGCAAAATACTGACAACTTTTGAATTTAAATTGTCACGAAGCTGATGAAAAATTTTAAATGACAAGTTAGAGTAGCTGTATTATGTTATAAAATGAAAAGAGATTTAATCTGTTTTACAATCTTTAAAAAGTTTAACTTACAGAACCTCCAATATTATGAAACAAAAAACGTTCGGCAAAGCCCCGTTTCTAGAATGCCTAACAATGAATAGCGCGCACTAAACGTACATCAGTTTACAACTGCAGTACGGTTTAACCTAACTTAAATACTACCGTAGGATACTGTATATGTGCTCAGAATTTTCCCAGGTATCTTGCCAAACAACTGCGCGCTCATCCCCTGTCTAACACCTGTTTGTTAACATTTTTGGCACGTTTCCAAGAAACGTTTCATAGAGTATTCCGAATGATACACGAGGCACAATTCATACACGCAGCACAAGATATCAAGCTATGGTCATCTTTATTAAAGTAAACCTTGTAATAAAATATGTTTTAGGCCACACGGCATGATTAACTAATGCTTAACATTATTTCCATGTTCTTGTAGAAAACGTCAAGTTCGCAAAATACAATTGGTTGTGTTTTTGTAGTTACGTGAGATCCGTAACAGACGAGGTGGTTAGGCTATTTGCTATACACTTAACTGTGGTAGGACATTATTTTTTCCGTATTTTTGGAAATTCTAGAAAATACTTTCTTTCCCCCCCGCTTAACACCAGATGTGGTCTTACGGTTTATTCATAAATGGGTGTACTAGAGCCTTGTATACATGACATTAGTTGCATTTAGCACGATTTGCCAGTTTCGCGTGAATTTGTCGAAAGTGTTTTGCTGGATCTTTCGTAAAATTTGAAAGGTGTACTAACTTACTTTTCGTACACAATTGGTAATTTCTCTACTGATTTTCAGAGTTTTTTTTTACGATCTCCAATCGATACATTTCCTTTGATCATGTATTTGAACAACTATTACCAAGTCGAGTATTTGACCCGGTATTGTCTGGTCGGAGAGTTCAAAGTGATGGACAGGGATTGTAATCATTTCGATCGAACATGCATTGACTGGATTATCTGCGCCGCCGCTGTCGGCTCGATATAAAGTACACTTGTGCCGCGTCAGGAAGTTTTCACAAAAGGATAACAGCATTCAAGTTTAAGCCATTCATATCGCCGGATACATCGGGGGGGGGGGGGAAAGTAGGATTACGTTCGCGGTTTATGATTCGACTGATCGTAAGTTGTTTGTTATTTCGCGTAGTAGACAAAATAAACACGTGAATTGATAAGCGATTTTTGCCAATAATTTAATTTTCAGTTGATATCATAGTTTCGTTTAAACGTTCATAAGGTTTTATTAAACATTTAAACGATGTTTCGTTCGTTTACACGTTTAAACGTGTAAACGGCACAGCACTAAGACCCATTATATGACAATTTGGTTTTACCGATTACTGATTAGTTCCTGTGACAATTCGGCCAATGCCGATTACCTTTTATTTCATCATTTTCGTGGAACTGGCCTAATGTATGATTTAGTGTCATGCATGATTACCAACTTCTAGGCCGATACAATCAAAGATGTAAATGAACGACTTAACGTTTCACAGTAAAGATGAATGGAGCAAATAAAGAACACTGTAATACATACAGGAGGCGCTGTATATTTATAACGAGGAGTCGCAAAATTCCTGCCACAACACTGTTAATGACAGTGTTGTACAGACTACAGAAGGGAAAAAATAATAGCCATTGGCTACGAAATGAAAAAAAAAAAGGAGTTAGAGACAGCTTTTAAAAATGGTACTATAACCATTATCAGTGTTGCAACTCCAACGTAAATAATGTGAAAAAGTATACCTCACGGAAATAAAATATTTGTTATTTCGTTAGCTGATATCGAAATATATTATCAGATATGAAAAATAATTTGTAAAAGTAAGTTGGCCTAACGTTTCGTTTCTAGCAGGATCGAAACGTCAGGCCAACTTACTTTTACACATTCTCTTACACAGGCTCTTTAGTGGATAAGCAGTTTGCTAAAAGTTTTATTTTATTGTGAAAAATAAAAACAATCCGGAGCGTTTGCTTCAAGTTTTCAATGATTACCATCTGCGAGGTAAAACTCCCGATCGAACGTTGTTTCAAACGATCATACACAGTAAGTCAACGGCATTGACTTAATCACATGTGGGAGAAATCACACACTAAAGTCCCATTGACTTTGTCGCACATGCCACTGGCAATCGCTGTAATGGGGTAGCACGTATGGTGCCCGCGGTCAGGGACAAAAACAGTTGCTTCGGGATTTTCGCAAAAATATGCGAAAGAATGTTTGCCTAATCACAAAATACTGTAATGCAGTAGAACTACTGAGGACTGTCGTCAAACATTTTTAGGGATTTTTAGGAGTATTTGGCACCTTGATTTCATCATTTTATGGCATTTGTAAAATCTTGGGCGTATTTTAAAACTTAACACTAGCCTAATGTACATAGAACTCACAATGAACAAAGCCTAATGTTATTGTTTTCAATTTCCAGTTTTCACCTACGGTGAAACAGCCAATACATATTTTTAGCCTGGGTATTGTACTTGAAGGTCATTCAATTCAATACTGTGCAGTTTTCAATGTCATATAAGTGTAACCCTGGTGTCATGAATGACACAGTGGGTTTGTTGTTTTCACTTGCTAGTAGAAGCAATTTCTGTCAATAGTGTAGATAGTTAGCCTTTTGTATGTATCCTTGCCGAGATGGTAACCATGGACGTTTTGTATTTTACTTAATTGTTGTTCTTGGAGCCTACCTGTACTTTGTAATTACCTAAGGAACCGGATGCTACCACCGAGCTGTAGACGTCACTCTAAACTATTTTATTAATTTGTCATACCATTTTGTAAATCGCTGGACTGCAGTTTATTATGGAGTTTATTAGGGAGCACACTGATGTACACCGGAACCTTAATTCAAGAAAATGAACTTTCCGCGTTGAAGCAAGGAAGCGAGCAGTTCTCGACAGCACCAGTGTAAAATCAGATAAGTTTAAGTATTCCTTTATTGTAACCTTTGTCATGGCCATAGACAATAAGTTTAAGTTTTTCTAAATTCTACACGTTTAGTGTATAGTACGGTGCACACTGTAACCTTATTATTGTTAATATTGTCTATACAACCTGTGCTGCATCTTGATGTACAGTGTTCAGTACCACAGTAACCAGTATGTTATGTAACTGCAAGAATTAATATTTAAGAGTGTGGTCAAGTTGACATATTTGTAATGTAGATACTTTTTATTGTTTTGTGCCATTGATAGGGCAAGGTCAAAGATCCCAATTTCGATTCATAATTCGTCCGATGTACCCATTACATTAGAACCAAAGAGTATAATTGCGGATCTCCACATGGCTAGGCCTTCAGTTTACTCCATGCACACCATTGGGAGTGTAATTAACAATAGTGGGAATTCACCAATAAATGATAGGTACAATGAAATTTGGGGGAAACTAAATATAGACAAATCTCCAGCCACTCCAACCCAGATAAAAGAGTTAAGAGATTTACTACAGAGTCATATTCAGGCTTTTGCCCTTCACAAAAATGAGTTGGGACATACCAATGTAGTAAAGCATGAAATTCCATTAAAGGACGATAAACCCTTCAAAGATCGATATAGGCGCATTCCTCCAAACCAGTATGATGAAGTAAGGAAAAGTTTACAGGATATGTTAGAATCTGGGGCGATCAGAGAATCACATAGCCCCTATGCCTCACCTATAGTTGTTGTCAAGAAAAAGGATGGCCCAATTAGGCTCCGCATTGATTATAGGAAACTGAACCAAGATACAGTTAAAGATTCATATTCCTTGCCACGTATTGAAGAATCATTAGATGCTTTGAAGGGGCTAAGTGGTTCAGTTCATTAGATCTTCAATCAGGTTAAGTACTGGCAGATTGAGGTGGCAGAGAAAGATATACCAAAAACTGCTTTCACAACACCAATGGGGTTTTACGAATGCAACCGTATGCCTTTCGGTTTGACAAATGCACCTGCAACATTCCAAAGGCTCATGGAGCATTGTGTGGGTGACATGAACTATAAGAAATGTCTTGTTTATCTGGATGATGTTATCATTTCTCAGAGACATTTGAAGAACACCTAGAACGGTTATCAGCTGTTTTGAAAAGCTTGACTGAATTTCGCCTGAAACTTAAGCCATCGAAGTGCAACCTCCTTCAAAATAGTGTCACTTATTTGGCATGTAGTTTCCGAACATGGAGTAGAGACTGATCCTGAAAAAATCCAGGCAGTTACAGTAAATTGTGGCCTGTGCCACAGAATGTCAAACAATTGAGGTCATTCTTAGGTTTCACTGGGTATTATCGTAGGTTTGTAGAGGGGTACGCCAATATTGCAGCACCTCTCCATGGGCTCACTGGTAACAGACCAAAACAACAAAAAGGAAAGCGTATGCACACTGCAAAAGAACCAAAATGGCAATGGAGTGTGGAACACCAACAAGCATTTGAGAAACTAGTAGAGAAATAAACAAGACCCCCAATTTTAGGATATATATGCGGATTATGAAATCCCATTTGAACTGCATACGGATGCAAGCTTAGGTGGACTTGGGGCAGCTTTGTACCAAATTCAGGAGGGAAAGAAAAGGGTTATTGCCTATGGCAGCCGTTGCTTGAGAAAAGGAGAGCGAAATTACCCTGCTCATAAGTTAGAATTTCTTGCCCTAAAGTGGGCAGTAACAGAAAAATTTAAGGATTACTTTTACGGCAGGGAGTTTACTGTACTGACCGATAACAATCCCCTTACTTATGTGCTTAGTACAGCCAAATTAGATGCAACTGGTCATAGATGGTTAGCTGCACTTGGTGCATATAACTTCAAGATAAACTATAGGGCAGGAGTTAAGAATGGTGATGCTGATGGACTTTCTAGGATGTTCATTGATGAACAAAGCAATGTCAACAACAGTATTACAGAAGTGGCACCTGAGGCTATACAGGCACTATGTAGTTTTCATAGAGTGGATCTTGATAACATCCACACACAGTCAGTTCATTGGTCTGTTGTAGAAGCTGTAGCTATGGGACAAGGGGCAGTATCCGATGTATTATTAGATAGTGTTGATGACTCCTCCTTCCCAGGTGTTACACCTAAGGAATGGCAGGGGCATCAGAGGTTAGACCCAGTGATTGCTCGGGTATTACATTACTTGACGATTGGGAGAGGTCCAAATAAGGCAGAACGTAGGGAAGAGATTAATGAAACTCTACTTCTCCTTAGGGATTGGAAACGTCTTAGTATCCAAGGTGGTGTTTTATACAGGAAAAAGGGAATCGATCCTGTATCCTACCACCTACCATGAGAAAGCGTTACATTTGTTACATGATGACATGGGTCATCTGGGATTAGAACGTACTCTTCAGTTTGCCCTGGAACGGTTTTACTGGCCAGGTATGGCAAAAGATATTGAAAATTATGTTAAGAATTGTGACAGGTGCCTACGTAGAAAAGCCACTCAGCCTCCATATCACAAAGCACCTCTTGTAAACATTAGCACCACTGAGCCAATGGAACTAATATGTATGGATTATTTATCTTTGGAAGAGTCCAAGGGAGGTTATTCAAATGTTCAAGATATGCACAGGCGTTCCCAACTAGGAACCAAACAGCCCAAACCACAGCCAAAATTCTATTTGAAAATTTTATAGTCCACTATGGTTTCCCAGCAAGATTGCATTCTGATCAAGGTAGGAATTTTGAATCCTCAGTTATAAAACACCTTTGTCAAATGGCTGCAATTGTCAAATCCAGGACAACACCATATCACCCCCAGGGAAATGGGCAGTGTGAGCATTTTAATCATACACTGTTGTCTATGTTAGGAACTCTCACTGAGGAGAAGAAGGCTGATTGGAAATCCTATGTGGCGCCGCTTGTACATGCTTATAACTGTTCACAAAACGATGCAACAGGCTTTTCACCTTATTACCTTATGTTTGGGAGGCATCCACGGTTACCCGTTGATCTCTACTTAGGGGTAGAGACGACTTCTAGTGAAGGTAGAACTTGTAGAGATTATGCTAATTCCCTTAAGGAAAAGTTAGAACATGCCTACAAGCGTGCTTCAGAGAAAGCACAAGGTTGAGGGAAATAGTAATGCTAGGCGTTATAACAAGCAGTTACGTGAAATGCAGTTACGTCCAGGGGATAGAGTCAAGGGCGGCGGAAGCACTTTCAATCTGGGGGGGCACCAACGTCGAAGGGCACTTAGCAGAAATTCGATTGGACTGATGCAGCCTGATATTTAGTACCCTTTATAACTGTTATTGTATTATCTTATTTGCGTATACGCATCACTCCATCAACGCCACCACCCCCCCCCCCCCCCCCTCAAGGAAACAATGCATATTAGCACTGCAATATCTAATGTGCAAATTGGGAAACAAGGAAAAAGACAAAATGAGGTGAAATCATTATAAAGTCCAAGTCCCTGCACATGTGATCGATACATGCATGCATGAAAGCAAATGAAATATGTCAAAATACTGAAAGAAAAATAATTTTCTATGTGTTTTTCAATGGTTAAAGTGATATTATTATGATCATTATTATTGTAACGACTTTCCCAATAATTCTAACCAATTTGGAAGGGTTATAACACGGCAAATGATTGTATGTTATTGGCATGCGATGTAATAACCAACGCATGCCTATATGATATGCACATTAACATGTTCAACGCGCGCGTAGCGCGCGAAAAATTTTGGTAATATTTTTCGGGCAAGTCGTTACAGCCTCCCCAATTCAAATTGGGCTCCTACGCCTGTGGTAGTAAACATTTAAAAATTCCCGAAATATTTCATTCGACGTGGGTTTTGCTTTGTTAACTCTTTTTTCATTTAGCAATTTTTTGGTAGAAAAAGGGCACATTTTTTACCTGAGGAAAAGTGGGGGGGCACGTGCCCCCTGTGCCCCCCCGGTTCCGCCGCCCTTGGATAGAGTCCTTGTGAAGAAAGTAGCATTTCAAGGGAAACATAAGCTTGCAGATAGGTGGGAGAAAGAAGTGTATAGAATTGTACGAAGGCTCGGGGAAGACATGCCAGTCTATGTTGTTAGGCCTGAGGGAAATTCCCCTCGTACTGAAAGAACCCTCCACAGCAATCTTCTGCTCCCTTTACAGTCCCTTCCCAGACCAAGGTTAACACCCCAACCTGCTCCCCGTACTAGGGAGGGCACTCGCAGAAAGGTGGTTTCTAGATCCTCAGATCTGATCGAGGAAGTGCCTCGCAGTATTGAGGAAGAAGAAACTCCTCTGTGGGCTATAGGGTATGAACCAACACATGAGAATCAGATTAAAGGAGAAATAAACCCTAGTTTTTTTGCATCCAATCTTACGTTTTGACAGATGGTCTTTCCAGTAAAAGCAAAAGAAAAGCATAAAAATCCCTTTTTTGAGGTGAAACAAGAGCCCAAGGGCACTGTGGTTCCTTGCTTGGGGTATATGACAATACACATAATATTATCAAGCAAGATTGGGCTCAAATAGTCCTAGTAATTGTGGTCCTCCATGTTCCCATAAAGTAACCAACACTATAGCCAACACTTTTGTGATCACAAAATGTGATCGGATTTTTGATCAAAAGGCACTTTTGAGATCTAAATATGGCATCGAAAATGTAACAAATATATGAGACCTACAAGCGTGTCAACAGATATGATAACATTGGTGACATCAGATGACATGACCTTTAAGTTTCAAAATGTTCCACCACCCCATTCACAACTTGTCCCAAAATATCACCCATGTCACACCTTGGCATTGAGATTTAATTGCATTAAATGTCTAAAAATTAACTTTGAACTTGTAAACATAACTTCACACACAAAGGTCACCCGGAGGTCAACCAACTGACATTTTTGATCGGTGAGACCTAAATAGAGCATGACTGTAAAATTTCAAACATTTTTTCTTGCCCATTTTCTCCCCCCCAAAATACAAATTTTTTAACATTAGCTGACCTTTGGTGATGTTGGATCACGTGACCGTTAAGTTTGAAAATATTCCCCTTTACCATTTGCAACTTGTCCAAAAAAATCAACCTTGTCACACCTTGGCACTGGGAGTTATTGCATTAAATGTATGAAAATTAACTTTGACCTCATATAACTTCGCACACGAAGGTCACACGGGGGTCAACCCATTGACATTTATGATCAGAAGGTACCTTTAACATCTGAAAATAGCATCGAAACTGTAAAAATCCACAAAAAACGAAAAGGTCACCAGAGGTCAAATTGAGGTCAAGGGTCACCCAGATGCGGGTCGACAATTAGATTACATTGAAGCAACTCCCAACCCTAACAGACAATTTGTTCTCAAGTTATCGCAAAAATACTAGTTTTTTATCATTAATTGACCTTTGGTGACCTTGTATCACATGACCGTTAAGTTTGAAAATATTCCCCTATACCACTTGCAACTACTACAAAAATATCAACCTTGTCACACCTTGGAACTGGGAGTTATTGCATTAAATGTGTGAAAATTAACTTTGACCTGATATAACTTTGCACATGAAGGTCACACGGGGGGTCAACCCATTGACATTTATGATCAGAAGGTACCTTTAACATCTGAAAATAGCATCGAAACTGTGAAAATCCACAAAACACGAAAAGGTCACCAGAGGTCAAATTGAGGTCAAGTGTCACCCAGATGCGGGTCGACAATTGGATTACATTGAAGCAACTCCCAACCCTAACGGACAATTTGTTCTCAAGTTATCGCAAAAATACTAGATTTTTATCATTAATTGACCTTTGGTGACCTCGGATCACATGACCGTTAAGTTTGAAAATATTCCCCTATACCATTTGCAACTTGTTTCAAAATATCAACTGTGTAACACCTTGGCACTGGGAGTTATTACACTAAATGTCTGAAAATTAACTTTGACCTCATATAACTTTACATACAAAGGTCACCTTGGGTCAATTGACATTTTTGATTGATGAGACCTAAAAAGAGCATCAAACTATACAAATCAAACATTTTTTTCTTTGCCCATTTTCTACCCCCAAAATACTAGTTTTTTAACATTAGCTGACCTTTGGTGACCTCGGATCACATGACCGTTAAGTTTGAAAATATTCCCCTATACCATTTGCAACTTGTCCAAAAATATCAACCATGTCACACCTTGGAACTGGGAGTTGTTGCATTAAATGTCTGAAAATTAACTTTGACCTCATATAACTTCCCACACAAAGGTCACACGGGTGTCAACCAATTGACATTTTTGATCGGAAGGTACCTTTGATATCCAAATCTAGCATCAAAACCAAACATTTTCTTTTTTGCTCGTTTCCTCCCAAAATAAGCACATTTTTTCTAATGTGACCTTTGACCTTTTGACCTTGGTTTCAGATGTAGTTTAATCTCCTGCTTCCAAAAAACAAAACGACATGTCTGTACAACCATCCTAACTCCGACTGAAAAACTTTGACCCCATATAACTTCGCACATAAAGGTCACACGGGGTCAACCTATTGACATTTATGATCAGAAGGTACCTTTGACATCTGAAAATAGCATCAAAACTGTAAAACTCCCCCAAAACACGTAAAGGTCACCAGAGGTCAAGTTGAGGTCAAGGGTCACCCAGATGCGGGTCGACAATTGGATAACATTAAAGCAACTCCCAACCCTAACGGACATTTCGTTCTCAAGTTATCGCAAAATACTAGTTTTTTATCATTAATTGACCTTTGTTGACCTTCGATCACATTACCGTTATGTTTGGAAACGATCCCTTACCCCATTCACAACTACTCCCAAAATATCAACCATGTCGGACCCTGTCAATGGGAGTTATTGCTGTTTTGAATATATTGGTTTTTGGCATCTTACTGACCTTTGCGGGCACTAAAAACAATAGGGATCTTCCTCTCACTATGGGCTATCCACCCAACAAGTTTGATCATGATACATCATTTCCTTATTGAGATATCGTGTACACAAGCCAAGCGTCACATACACACACACACACACACGCACACGCGCACACACATACACACGCCAAGTTGAACTCATAGGTTCCTTGCTTTGCAAAAAGCAAGGAACCAAAAACGATTTGAATGTAGTTCATGTGTTGCGCCATTTTGTTTGAATTGAGCCAGTACCCGGATGTACCGTGACAAAAGCTAGCCGCATCGCGTATTTCAAGACAAAATCGTTGCCAATCCCTAAAATAATTAGAATTGTACTTTCAACAATAGTAATGAATAAAATATCGGTCAAAAAATATCTTTTGTCTTTATTGATCTGTAAAAATGCTTAAAAAGTATGTGAAATTTGTTATTATAACGAGTATCAGTAGAAATATAAATTTTGGGATCTTTTCAAGGATTTGATTTTTAACGTGTTTAAATTAGATTGCTTTCAACACGCAAACCGTACGCAGTCCTAGCGATAGCGTTACTTACGTCCATCATTGCACTCCAATTTACTGTCGAGCAAATATCTTCAAAAAAGAAAATGGAAGCCTTTGGATTGGAATCGTATCTTTTCGAACCAAAATATTCAGAGGAAGAACTGAGACATCGAGAGGAGTTTGTGCAAAGAATCAGTCCGCGACTGTTGATGATGTTGGGTCGAATTCCGTTGCTGATACGAATACCGGTTACGCGAGCCACTGCGAAGAATGGTGTCTGTGTGCACTCTGTTCGCCATTGGAAAGCGACAAGGGGAGGGTATGCTGCTATGGATTGTTCACGGAAAAAGCTTTGTTCAACGCAGGAGAATGTCTGACCAACAGACCTGAATTCTCCCAGATATTTTTGCAGCCAGTTCATTTAGAACTCTGTTTTGTAAATTTCTTGAGGTACAAGAAGAAGAATCCTTTTCCTACGGCTGCTGAGACCATAACGAACAGGTACTGTACACCTCATTGAAAGTTCACTCTTTTCCGGATATTTTATTCCATCTGCAATAACGAAATATCTTTTTCCTTTTTCTGCTCCCTCTTCCCCTCTTCGGTTAACACAACCAAAGGCTTGGCATTCGGGCATTTTAACCGGTGAAATAAGCGAAGCAAGATGCTCGAACATAGTGTGAATAGACTATAACTCGTATGCAAAGCTTCATAGTTTTGAAGTTACGATGTGGCTGGTGTATGTCACTTTTGAAGCGCCCTCAATCTCATTTTAACAAAATGGCCGTTGTTCAAATGGGTAAAAAAAATAATTGGAAAATTCGCGTAAAATTCAGGGAAACTATATTTTGCTTAGTAATTTCATAAATGGTATCAGAAAAATATCCCCTACCGCATGTACGCTCCAAAAACCCAGAGTTTATTTCTCCTTTAAGCCTTATCCATCTATTAACTTGAGTCCAGAAGCCCCAGTATTTATTCCTCACCAGGAAAAGCTACCATTCGTGGAGGAGTACCCAAACTCCCCCTCTGAGATAGTTAGTGTCCTGGGTATTAGGGATGAAGAGCTGCCTCTGTCTCAGTCAGAAGAGGAAGACTCTTTAAGCAGCTCACTGGAGCAAAGTAAGCAGATAGTTGCAGATGAGAGAGTTGAAAGTGAACCTCTTGAGGGGGATGTTAGTTATGTACCTGATGTGAGCCTCGCTCCACAGGAGGCTGTTGCCATATCTACTGACAACAAAGTTGATGATGAACTTATAGAGTCTGATACTGATGATGCTAAACAGTATGATGATGAAACATGTAAATATGTTAGAAGGTCTAGTAGGAGAACCAAAGAGATTGATAGATGGGCATACAGGTATTCTCATCAGGCTACTACTGTTCGTGAGGATAAACTTCCTTGGCAACATAAAGTAGATTATATATTAATGTTGAAAGAGAAGTTGGCACATATGTCACCTGATGATCCTTATGTCAAGTTAATATTAAATGTGATGCAAAATGGATAATTCCATTTCTGAAGTGTATGTAACATTACAAAGCATCTAAGTTTCTGTTGTGCATTTGAGTCCATTCGAGTGCTGTGTTGAGTTTAATTCCTATGTATGTTTTGTGTACTGTATTTCTTTTATGCATGTATTAATTTTATTATTTGTTATGCTGTAAATCCGTTTCGAGGATATATTCATGTGAACATCGGGACGATGTTATGTTCAGAAGAGGAAGGTGTAACCCTGGTGTCATGAATGACACAGTGGGTTTGTTGTTTTCACTTGCTAGTAGAAGCAGTTTCTGTCAATAGTGTAGATAGTTTTAATTAAAAAGAGTAAACAGATACTTCCTGCCTCTGCTGAGTATATTGCAGATTAGTGATGGTTATTTTACTTTCACAAAGCCTTTTTGTATGTATCTTTTGCTACTTATCTCTTCTGAGATAAACTGAGCCTGCTAGACAATAACGCTTGTGGTTTATACCTGGGACAATAGTATTTAGAGTCACAGTGTATTGGTGGGAAAGGGTTACAAGATAGCCCAGAGCTGGGGAAGGGAAGGCAAATGGTGACATGAATATTTATGAGGACTAATCCATCATGTAATTATTATTATTATTATTAACCTTTAAAAGGGTGACTCGGTTAGCCAGAGCTAATCTTCCCCGAGGCCCTAAAATACAATCAATATAAAAAGAATATTATAAAACAATAAACAAAGAGTAAGACTATTTAACATACAAATATACAACAGTAAATCACAAAACTGTAAAAATGGGTATAGAACATAAAAGCGTACTGAGATGATTAAGACTTGAAAAATTCATTGACTAAACGTTTAAAAATAGGTAAAGATTTGGCATGCTTGCATTCAGCTGGCAAATTATTCCGTTCTTTGGCAGCTATGAAGGAAAATCTACGCTTGTGATATTCCGTTTTACCATCTTTCAGGTATAAGTTACTTTGGGTCGTGGATCTCAAATTGTGATTATGAATTTCGTGTGTAAAGTTGAATAACTGGGTTAGATAATTTGGGGAGAGGCCATTCATGGTCTTGTACATCATGATCAATCGTCGTATACATATTTGCGTATCGACAGGGTGCCACTTTAGCATTTTAAATAATTCTGTCGAGCTTTCATATCTTCCCGAGTTCGTAATAATACGCGCTGCTGCTTTTTGCATATGTAACAACTTTTGTAAATCGTTTGCTCCACACTAAGCTTGCACGGTTTCGTGAAAACTTACAACCGGTTTTTCTCTAGCAAAAAACCGAATCTGGCTCAAAAACCGGTTTTTTTCCCCCTCCTGAATTGCATTGAAAACATCCAAATCTCGATCGCTAAGATGCGTATTTTTGAAGCTTTATCAACAGCGGGTTCAAGTCTGTTCGTTCGCAGTAAATTGTTAAAAATAAGAATAATAAATTCAAGAAACGTTACTGCCTTCATGACTCTCATTTTATAACCCACGTTAACTAAACTAAAGTAAATATGTCGAAAAGAAATGTGTTAATGAAATTTTTTCTTAAAGTTTTAACATCACGTACACGTATCGTTTGTCTTGTTTACTGTACTTCACGAAGTTCAAATTCGTGTTCAGAAAAAAATATGACGGTCATGTTATATTATATGTTATATTTTCGGAGATGAGGGCCGAGCATAAACCCCATTATGACCAACTGGAGATCGTAAAAAAATGCTTTACAATATGATTGGTCCAATGAAGGTACCAAATTGCACGAGGCTCTAGCCATGTTCGCAGGTGGTATCTTGGCGGTAAAATAAATTTCTCTTCAAAGAGTGAAGAGAATTTACCGTCTACACTTTCAAGTACAAGTTGAAAAATATCACTGGCAAAAGCGGGATTAGGTCGGCAAAGAATGTAAATTGTTAACGTTTAAGTTGGAAACATGTGTTCATCAACGTAAACGAAAAACCACCTGAGAGACGCCTTGTCTGATAACTGATAAGAAGAAAGGTTTAAAGGAAAATTACAAAGAAAATAAAATCCATTAGCGTACAAAGGAGAATTGTCACAACAGCAACAGCTGTAATTTTCAGCCATGTATGCAACATTTTTACTCCTTTAATATTCCTTGACTCAAGCCTGACGCCAGGTGTCTCTTGTGAATAATGGACTGTGATTGTTCTAATGTTACTTGTTGCATCTTAGTTGTTAAACTCACAGAGCCCCCCCCGTGATTGTTCTAATGATACTTGTTACATCTTAGTTGTTAAACTCACAGAGCCCCCCCCCCTCCCCTGCGACTGTACATGTCGTATTGTATTGTGGATTGCGCAATGTATCTTTCAAGTTTTAACGTTCATTTTTTGAACACGAACTGTGATCAATGTGTTTGAAAAGATTTTCTCCATATCCTCTACTATTTAATTGAAGTTAAATAGTAAGAAGAACACAAAGAGGACAAACACTTTGATTGTAACAATTTATTTTGAACTGCATCTCGTCATTTGAGTGTGTACTTCTCACAACTACCAACGTTGGCCACAAGGTCAGTTCAATACTACAAGGTCGCCTAACTGATGCACGCATATATGGGCTGCATAGCCTAATGTTAGGCCTAGCTATCCACCCTCAAGCACTGGTTATGGCATGTGCGGATCGTAGCTGACAATGTCGTCTATCAGAAAAGCTTTCTCTTGTTGCAATTTACTTTCATATTGCAAAAAGAACAGTAAAAAGGAGAAACCAAAGTCAACAAACCTTTTTTTTCAGTTTTTGCAATTCACATTTCGGTTTTTTCCGGTTTTTTCGGTTTTTCGGTTTTCTTAAAATAAAAAATAGTACCGAAATTCGGTCGGAAAAAACCGGTTTCGGTACTAAAACCGGTTTACCGTGCAAGCCTACTCCACACGTACCCCAGACTATACTACAATAATCTAGAATGGGTCGTACATACCCATTATAGAAGATAATTTTCGTATTTAAATCAATATATGGTTGTATGCGTCTCAGTAAGGCAAGGCGATTTGAGACTGTTTTACAAACGTTGTCAACCTGAATATGCCAGGATAAATTGTTATCAATTTTTACACCTAATAGTTCTTCATATTTGACAGTCTTGAGAATTTTGCCCCCGAATGTCACAGAAAGAGTATTTGCATTGTCAGGTAATGAAGCCAGTCTCTGACCAGATCCCATCAATAATACCTTCGTTTTAGTGGTGTTGATTGCCATTTTATTTCGGTCACACCAGGCACTAACTTTTTCCATGTCTCTTTGCAATTTGTTATTCAAGTTAATGGTAGATGTATCACTGGCATAAAATGTTGTGTCGTCAGCATACATATCCGCTGAACAATATTCCAAAGTGAGATCCATATCATTAATATAAATTAAGAACAGAAGTGGACCAAGAATGCTTCCCTGGGTACACCACATGCAATTCGTCTTGAACTCGATAAAACACCATTTAAGTATGTGCATTGACTTCTATTAACTAAATAGGATTTGAACCAATTAATCGCTTTACTCGATACACCATAAATACGTAGTTTCGTTACCATAATCTCGTGGTTTACCAAATCGAATGCCTTACTGAGGTCTAAGAAAATAGTTCCCAAAATATACCCCTTATCAATAGATTCCAACCACTGATCCACAACCTTCAATAGCGCCGTTTCGCATGAATGCTTTTCCCTGAAACCCGACTGTGTATTACGTAAAAGGTCAAACTTATTCAAATGCTTACTGAGGGCTAGGTGGACATGTTTTTCAATTATTTTTGAGAGAATTGGTAAAATTGCAATCGGTCTGTAGTTCGATAAATCATGGCGGGATTCCGTTTTAAAACTCGGGATAACCTTAGCTTCCTTCCAGTTACATGGAAATACATCAGTATCAATGCTTTGATTTATTATTCGTGTAATACTGGGAGTAATTTCAATTGCACTTTTCTTTAATACATGCGCACTTATTTCATCAAGACCGGTCGCTTTGTTAGGGTCAAGCGACTGCAGATACTTCAAAACATACTGTTCAGTTACTCTTGGGATATTAAATGTCTCCCCTTGTGGTAATTTGGCGTTTACATACTTCCTAACCTCAGGGAAAGTATCACAGTTGTTGTGCTGGTTGTTAACTAGGTAAGTTTGACACACTTCAATAAAATATTTATTGAAGGCTTCCACAATATCACACCGTGAAATAGTTTTGTTTGGCTGCACGTATCATACAAGTCACTTTATTGCGCCAAAATCGATACGCAGTAGGATCCTTGATCTTTGTTCGGTCCCTCATTTTAATTGCATTGTTAATATCTTTATTGAACCACCTCGGTTGTTTCTCACGTTTGACTCTTTTTGCTTTCTTGGGAGCATGTAAATTCAAAACATTAATGAAGTTCTCATGCCAGCATGACAGAGATTTATCAACATCACATTCATGGGGGAGAGGTCCTATTGGTAACATGTTTCTCAAATCTGATTTGAAAGCAGCAGTATCAATTCGATCTATGGCTCTATACTTAAAGCTTCGATGTGATTTATTTCTTATTACTTTATTGTTCAGTCGCCAAGTGAAGAAAATAGGGAAATGATCACTCAGACGTATTTGGGGCACGATTGTGTTCATCAATCGATTTTCATTTGTGGTATAAACATGATCAATTAGAGTCATTGTACTCTCAGTTTGCCGCGTAGCTACTGTTACCATTTGAGTCAGATTAAATATTCGTATGATGTTGGTCATGATCATTATAGCTGGTTTTGTCTCGGTAATGGTTCTGGTAGTGGTATGGTGGGCGTTGGCGAATGGGTGGCATCATTGGTTCATGTCTAGTTGTTGGGCCACAGAAGTTGGGCGGTTGGTAACTCTTGGCATTCAGGCGTGGATGGGGATTGCGATCATGTCCTACAGGATTGCGGCGAGGATACTTTACACGAGGGCTCCTGTATTTCGATGGTTGGGGATTGCTGTGGATTTGATCTTCAGGAGTGGCTTTGTTGACTAGAGTTTGACGGTATATCGAGGGGATTGCTGTGAGGCGCTCTGCAAGTCTTTCAGCTCCTTTACGATTCAAGTGAACGTCATCAGAGTACATTGATCGGTCTATTCTTCCATCTGCGTACTTGAATGATAAGCTGTTTGCAATATATCGACAGTCTAGTTTCCGCATCAGCTCGTTCAGTTTGTTGTCAAGTTCCTCGATTTCAGGCGAATAGGCATCAAGTCTCGGGCATGGCCCAGACACGGTGATGAAGGGACCGTTCTCCGTTTTTGGAGTGGCTACCTGAAGCGTTGTAATCATGTCCTCAAATTTTTCAAGAATTTCTGTAACGTCACTCCCGCTCGAAACATCATTCGTCCCTACATGAATAATCAGGTTCTGGATTTTCTCGAGGTCAATCTCATCAGTTAAGTCCATACGTATTGATTCGACAGACGCTCCGCGAATGCATCGCACAGTTGTGTTTTCGAAGGTTCCATTGTTGAAATCTCTTAAAATTGAATCTCCTATCAGTAAATTATGCCTTTGCTCTTGCTGTGGTTGTTTCTGAACGATGCTTGAATATGATTCTTCCAATGTCTCTTCCAATCCTTGGCGAGATTCAGGTATTTCCTGTAGATCATGTTTTTTTCTTTCATGTCGATTCAGAGTTTTCAGTTCTTCGATCTCCTTGAGAGCGTTATTCAGTCTTTCAATGGTGTCTTGTAGGAGCTTTGGTAGTTTACGGCATGGTTGGCAGATCCATACTTTCCATTTAGGTGGCTGTTTCCTTAGACCAGCGCATTGGAGATGATATCCTATTTGACAGAACGCACAGACTAGGGCTGTAACGGTTAAACGGTTAACCGGTTAACCGACCGAACGGCCGGATAACCGTCCGCCGTACATCGTATAAGTTTAACCGTTTTTGTAATGCCAATTACGCAGTCGCAACGGCGCGTCTTCACATCACTTTGTTCCCGAAATAGACCGCAACATTTGCTTGCCGAAAATCACGTAACAATTGCAAACTTTATCACACATCCATACAAAAGATTTTTAAGATTGGCGGTACGATTGAAGGGATTACCAAGCGGTATGCGACCCGTGAAGCGCCTATTGTTACCCCGTTCGACAACGTGGCGAGTCTGCATCTAATCCTTTCAAATTTAGATTGTATTTAAGCAGTAAACGTTTTCTTTATTATGATGTAATTTCAGTTCAGTGTTCCCTCTAAGGTGCGGGATTGCATTCAACAGACTCAGTAATCCCACAAAGAAAACATTTGTCTGCTGGAAATCCCCGCATCGTTTTCTTGCATTCGCGATAAGTTTATACTCAATGCACAACGCTTGACTGTAAAAAAAACTCTGCAAATCAGTAGAGAAATAACCAATTGTGTACGAAAAGTAAGTTGGTACACCTTTCAAATTTTACGAAAGGTCGAGCAAAAAAACTTTCGAAAAATTCACGCGAAACTGGCATATCGTGCTAAATGGAAGTAATGTCATGTAATCAAGGCTCTAGTACACCCAATTATGAATAAAACGTAAGAACACATCTGGTGTTGAGCGGCGAAAAAGTATTTTCTAGAATTTCCAAAATTACGGAGAAAATAATATCCTACCATAGTTTAGTGTATAGCAAATAGCCTAACCACCTCGTCGGTAACGGATCTCACGTAACTACAAAAACACAACTAATTGTATATTGCGAAGTTTACGTTTTCTACAATAACATGGAAACAATATTAAGCATTTAGTTAATCATGCCAAGTGGCCTTAAACATGTGATTACAAGGTTTACTTCCATGTATCATGTGGAATAGATTGTCTTGGTCATGCGGAGGAGTCAGTTGCCTGTTTTACTTACCTAGCTGTTACGGGGATCATATTTTACCTACTTTTCTTAAACGTCTAAGATAATAATTCTCATAACTTAACCGAACCTTTACTGACTGACCTTATTAATTCTAGACCATGAAAAGTTCCTTGGCAACATGCCAAAAAATTGTTAACAACAGGTGTTAGACAGGGGAGGAGCTCACAGTTGTTTGGCAAGGTACCTTGGAAAATGTAGCCTACCGTAGTTGTAGTATAGTGCAAGCTATTGTTAGGCAGTCTAGGAATGGGGCTTTGCCGAACGTTGTTTCATAAAATCGCATGTTTTTTAAGTTTAACTTTTTAATGATTATAAGACAGATAGATCTCTTTTCATTTTATAACAAAATATGGCTACTCTAACTTGTCATTTCAAAATTTTCATCAGTTTCGTGACAATTTAAATTAAAAAAGTTGTCAGTATTTTGCATCCACAGCTGCGAATATTTTATCGCCAGACGCGCCAAATTTTCCGGGGCGTTAACCCCTGGACCCCCACAAGGGGTTCCACCACATGACCCCACCGGTGGCCTACCCCACGCAATTATGCTACGCGTGCTAATTGTGTTTGCTGCACGAACTTCGGCGGGAAATCGACAGGGTGTTCGCGGGAAATTTTACAATGTTTTCCACACTTCCCCCCTACCCTCTGCCTACCCCGCCACAATGCACAAATTCAATATATCTGTGACCCATTGTTGTACTTGTAATTGCGTAGGCCTAGCCCTACTACCGTACACTTCTGTAGTAATCGCTTCCTAACAACCGACTTTCCTGACCTTGGCCTAGCTGGTGAAAGCCTTGTAGTCTAACACTCCATATGATCGCGAACTTGCCAATGCCAATATTAAGTAGGCCTAGTAATATTAGGCTTAAGGCCCGGTCACACTACAGCGATATTTTATAGAAATACGGTCCGATTTTTCCGATTTTAGGCCGAAGAGTGAGGTTTGTGGTAGTGAATGCAATGAATGCAGTAGAATATTCGAATACCTACTTCAAATCTGAGGGGTTCTAGAACTGACTACATTCTGAAGTGACGTCACATCGAAAAACGATAAAAATCGGAAGAGAAATCGGATAGCTAACCGATAAAAGGAAACAGAGTCAATATCAAAAGTTAGGAGAGGTCTATTCCACATCGGAATGGCTCAACAGATAGCAAATCAGGTCCTTTATCACTGTGGCTAGAAGACCCGAACGAAAAACTGTCTGTTTCGATTCCTCTGGGAAAATCGGATAGTATTCCGATAAAATATCGGTATAGTGTGACCGGGCCTTTATAACTGCCATACAATGCCTGCGCTATTACAGTAGGGGCTACGCAATTAACGAAGAAATATTTGCTTCAAATATCTCTGTAACAGTTACCGATGAACTGAAAGAGAAACAAAAATCTGTTTACAACTTCATGAAAACGCGCGATTCGTCTTTTTCAATGCAACGATCGTCAAAACTAAGCAAATACAACCAAATTCTTGACATACGCGTTACGAAAAAACGATACTTGCAGCGCTATTTTGAGAATGTACTTCCGCACAAAAGTGGTGGCGCTCTTTCGGAATTATAATCTGAGCTATATAACTCTGATTTTCGGCTCTTATTTTGAGCCAACAACACGGGTTACGTTTAAACGTTAACCGTTCGGTTAATAGAAACGGTTAACCGGTTAGTGAATTAACCGGAATGACACAGCCCTAGCACAGACGACATCTTTTTCCGGATCATTATCTGGATGTTGGCACTGTGGCGAGCAATTCGCTGTGGCTGATTGACTCTGAATAATAGTGTCAGTGAGTTGTTCAGGTGCTGGATTAGGTCTCCAACAATAACAGATCGATATTCAATGCGTTGGGTACTGCCGTACTGGAAATGAATTGCTGTGCACTGTTCTAGGAGACTAGGCTATACTATATAGCAGTGGAGGGCTGTTAGGCTGACGCACCGTAGGTATTCACAGTTACGTTAGAACTAGTCCATAAAATTATCCAAAAGTAAGAGTCAAAAACGATGAAAACAGCTGATAAAATGTTAAAAACGAGGAACGAAGAAGCTATTCCATTAAAAGAGCAATCAAATCGTGAACATTTCTATGAAAACGTCGTAAAAAATATCACATATACTGTACGTACCACGCGTGCGACCACAACTACAGTCTATTTCATTTTTCATTTTCATTTTTCATTTACTGATTGGTCATCATATTAGTTGGTCAAGTGCATCTTTGCTAGTTAGTAACCAATAGGATTTGGGGAAGTCATGTGACCTAGAGTTGTTGTTACTTAGTTCTGGTAACATTGCATTTTGTTTTAGTTAGAGTTTGATTCTTCATCTATAGAGAGCAAGACTTCTTTTGCTTAATCTTTTGTACTTATAATATTTTTGTTAATACACCCAGGAAAGAGTGTTGTATAAATAAGGAGTTTTGAAGATGTCCATCATGTAAAGTTATATTTAGTGTTCAACCGATTATGCATAACAGAAAATACCGATTAACGATTATATTTTTCATAATCGTACCGATTCCGATTATTTGAAAATGAGAAAATATCCCATATATACGAAATCGGCAATAAAGTTTGACAGAAACAATTATTGTTGTGATATCCCCCTGTTTCCTTTTGCTTCGTTGTTATACAAGGCTCTAAGGTATCATTTTGTATGTACCAAGTAACCTTTGGAGTTCTCGGAAAGGAAAAAAAATTTTTTTTTTTTTTTTATTTCCAAAATACGGAAATATGACATCCTACCTAGTCAGCACTGTGCTAAGCGAATGGCCTAACCACCTCGACATGAGTGTCACCTGTTAATGGCTTGAAATGGGCTAAGAATAGTTACTCAAAATATCCATCTCAAAAAGTATCTCAGACAAACCATCCATCTTCAATCTTTACCAAAATGTAAATTTTAATGACATATTGCCTTCATTCCGACATTATTTTGTACTTATTTTACCGTTTATGAACAAATAGAAATGTTACGAACTTGAAGTTAAAGATACCTATTCGTTACCTATTTAACTCCATTCAGGTTCAATTAGAAAATGTAAGCTTAGGCCAATCAAACTGAAAAGCAAATTGTACCATCGTAACTTGTTTAAAATTACTCTAAAATGTAATACCAGATTGATGTAAAGAAATAATAACAACTAGAAACTACTCCAATATAAAATATAACATTCCCTCTATAAGACATATCACTTACAGTACCTTCCAAAAAAATGCCGATTTCCAGCAAATTGAAAGTTGTAAAGTAAGCTACGCATTTTTTTTTTTTTTTTTGCAAACCGATGGTTAGGCTACATTTCCCATTGACTTAGTGTGGTTGTTAGGCTAACATGTGGTCGAAGATTGCAGTTTCCGTGGATATTTTAATTTTTATTTGCGACACAACTAGAGCGAATAAACAGATGGCAAGGTTAGATTTCCATGCAGTTGACTTAGTGTGAAGTAAGGCTACCATGTGGTCAGAGATTTGTGAGGATTTTAGGTTATTTTCGCTGGTACTGAAATTGCTTTGTGCAGGCCGTAATTTGCCACGGCAACTTCCTGGTGATTGTGCGCGACCCTCCCGCACTGCTTCAAATTTGATGCAGGATGTGAAAACTGTTTGCGCGATTCGCGCTGCAACTGCAATTCCTAGCTAAAGCAAACGCATGTTACAATTAATTTTACTCAGACACCTGATAAAACGAGGGCGATTTTCTTATATTGCTTTTTCGCACTCGTAATTGTGCTTTAGGAGGGCTTTTTAGCACTTGCGAGGGCGAATCTCCCATCGCCCCCGCTTATTTCCGACCCTGTCAAGCACATTCGTTAATTCGCGAAATTGGTATTGCTGCTATGCTTACTGAGCCAAGAAATTTGAAGTCACTAACCACGCGAGAAGCAAAATCGGCGACCCTGGCAGCGTAAATTGATGAAAGTATACACTGTGAAAGACGTATAGTGTCTTATTTTAATATTTCGTAGTAAAAGAACAAACCTAATACATCAGTTGATATTTTTAACTTCTATATGGTTTTGAATAACGATATTTTCACCTTCCATATGTTTTTGAATAATCGGTATGACATAACTGGTATTCAACGTAATTTTTACCGATTCCGATTATGTTCCGATTATGCAATATTCGTACCGATTCCGATTAGGTTAATCGTTTGAACACTAGTTATATTCTTAAATTATGATGAGAATGTCATAATAGTATCTTTTTGGCCACTGTTCTGGATCTTGCCGAGATGGTAACCATGGACGTTTTGTATTTTACTTAATTGTTGTTCTTGAAGCCTACCTGTACTTTGTAATTACCTAAGGAACCGGATGCTACCATCGAGCTGTAGACGTCACTCTAAACTATTTTATTAATTTGTCATACCATTTTGTAAATCGCTGGACTGCAGTTTATTATGGAGTTTATTAGGGAGCACACTGATGTACACCGGAACCTTAATTCGAGAAAATGAACTTTCCGCGTTGAAGCAAGGAAGCGAGCAGTTCTCGACAGCACCAGTGTAAAATCAGATAAGTTTAAGTATTCCTTTATTGTAACCTTTGTCATGGCCATAGACAATAAGTTTAAGTTTTTCTAAATTCTAAATGTTTAGTGTATAGTACAGTGCACACTGTAACCTTATTACTGTTAATATTGTCTATACAACCTGTGCTGCATCTTGATGTACAGTGTTCAGTACTACAGTAACCAGTATGTTATGTAACTGCAAGAATTAATATTTAAGAGTGTGGTCAAGTTGACATATAATTTGTAATGTAGATACTTTTTATTGTTTTGTGCCATTGATAGCCTTATAACATCCCCATTTCCCACAATTGGAGGATTGAAAATATAAGTAGTTCATGGTACATTTCTTTGTATTTTGTGTCTTTCATTGTCAACCTGTGTAGAACTGACTCAGCAGTTGTTTTGAATATCAGCATTGAACCATTCGGACAAGGAGACAATTTTATCCTGTCTTGAGGCCTAGGCCCACTTGATACACATATTGTTGACCAATTGTCCTAATTACCTTGACCGAAGGAAAGGACGGTTACATAAGGGAAGGCTCGCAAATTTAACCGGCGATGATCGAAGGCCCAGCCGTTGCTATCCAGTGTAATGAGCACAGCAACCAGCTGGTAATGAGTCATGCTTGAACGCACACATTTCCTGCCTTCCAAGAGTCGGTGGACAGTTGTATGCACTTGACTATGAGACCACAAATTAAGCCTCTTATGCACAAAAGAAGACCAGACAATGAATTGGTCACTTTGGTCCAGGATGTACACAAAAGGGTTATAGAATTTTCTCTGCAGGTTGGAGAATTGTTTATCAATAAAGCTACTACATATAGGCTACTGTAACTGCATTGAGTTACTACACAGTTGTGTGTACTTTGCTGACGGTTTGTGCTCGTATCATGAATTTTACGTGGCGCTTTCATCGCTATTTTTTATTTCGTGTTTTGCAATTGAACTAACGGAGACACTCCTATGGTCTTGAATCCCTTAATACACAAAAACCTACATCATCAATGCTCTAGACAATCTCTCAAACCTGTGGGGACTTTTCTTTCGTTCGTACTATAAACAGTTTATTGAAATGACAGTAAATATATAGCCTAACCATTAAAACTCTCGTACGTATCTATATGCAGAATCACCTCCACGTGAGTCATGCAGTCAGACAGTAGGCTAAGACATGTGCGTGATCTTACTTTCACGTTGCGCAGCTGCTTTCGGGTTGTAAAAAACCTGAACAGTTCGCGACTTGTGCAAAGAAATATTGTTAAATTGCATGGCGCTTTACGAAATGGAATGGCTAATAAAGAAACCGTATAATTCTTATTCATAGTAGACTTACTTGGCTTTAGTTGTAACGAAGTCACGAATGATATAATTTTAATTTAGTTTGAGAAATTAAGTTTGTTCAGATCGTTTAGCATAAAGCATAAATTCGGTTTAGACTACAACGGTATGAATAGTTGTAATTGTACTATACACTGAACCAATGTTTGAAAACTTGCCTTTGAAGCCTTCATGAATGGGTAATATGACTTTTTGTATCACATTGCGTGACATTTATTTCTTGGCAACTTGCCAACGTTACTTGAGATAGTAGTATTTCATCAGAGCCAGGCAAAAATAACAGTCTGCTGTTAGAGACAAGTTAGAGTAGCTATATTATGCCAAACAACCCCCTGTCTAACACCTGTTTGTTAACATTTTTGGCACGTTTCCAAAAAACTTTTCATGGAGTAAACTATTTTGACTCCACTCTAGAATTAATTAGGTCAGTCAGTAAAGGATCGGTAAAGTTATGCGAAATATTATCTTAGACGTTCAAGAAAATTTATATCCCCGTAACAAAGTAAAACCATGGATGTATATAAAACACACCTCAAGCTAACCGACTCATCTGCATGAACAAAACAATCTGTTCCCCATGATACACGAGGCACAGTCTATACCATACATACATAGCACGATATCAAGGCCCCAATAGCTACAGTATGGCCATCTTTATCAAAGTAAATCTTGCAATCCCATGTTTTAGGCCACTTGGCGTGATTAACTAAATGCTCAATATTTTTTCCATGTCCTTGTAGAAAACGTCAACTTCGCAAAATACAATAAGTTGTGTTTTTGTTGTTACGTGAGATCCGTAACCGACGAAGTGGTTAGGCTATGTACTATACTCTTAACTATGGTAGGATAATTATTTTTCCTTTTTATGTGGAAATTCTAGAAAATACTTTCTTTTTCCCCCGCTTAACAGCAGATGTGGTCGTATGGTTTATTCATAAATGGGTGTACTAGAGCCTTGTTTACATGACATTTGTTGCATTTAGCACGATATGCCAGTTTCGCGTGAATTTTTCGAAAGTAGTTTGCTCGATCTTTCGTAAAATTTGAAAGGTGTACCAACTTACTGTTCGTACACAATTGGTAATTTCTCTATGCTCATTTTTGTTTCCATGTCCTTGTAGAAAACGTCAACTTCGCAAAATACAATTAGTTGTGTTTTTGTTGTTACGTGAGATCCGTAACCGACGAAGTGGTTAGGCTATGTACTATACTCTTAACTATGGTAGGATAATTATTATTTTTTTTTTGTGTGTGGAAATTCTAGAAAATACTTTCTTTTTCCCTCGCTTAACAGCAGATGTGGTCGTATGGTTTATTCATAAATGGGTGTACTAGAGCCTTGTTTACATGACATTTGTTGCATTTAGCATGTTATGCCAGTTTCGCGTGAATTTTTCGAAAGTATTTTGCTCGATCTTTCGTAAAATTTGAAAGGTGTACCAACTTACTGTTCGAGTAGAGAAAAGAGAGATGGATCAGTGTTAGTGAATGAAAATACTTTGTACAGGAAAAGAAGTCTGAAAGTATTTTGAAACATTCAATACGAAAATAGTTCATGAAGATTTCAACTCGTTCTTGAAATAAATCTTCTACTGTGGTCAGAGTGCCATTGTTACGTATAAACCACAGACCAGGAAAAGGCAAGTACCGCTTTTGTTTACAAACAATAGCAGCGCTTCTGTGTTGGGAGCTCAATGCTCATTACTTTCACGGAGTTACCGTGGGTGTGTGCACTCAAGCGTGAGCGATATGCAGGCTGCATAATGAGCAGTGGTGTGCTGCTGGCTGGGCCTTCGATCATCGCCGGTTAAATTTGCGAGGCTTCCCTAAGCAAATACTATTTGCAATGTACTTGTCTGCTTCTGGATTGATTCATTTAATTAAAAGACTGCTATAACATGAATGTCAACCAGAACATAGCCTACATGTACATTGTGTGCAGTACTATACATAATATATACATGTACTAAGTGTACATGTACAGTGTGTATTGGTGTTAGGCGTAAACATGTAGTCTTCTGGCACTCATTGTCCTTATCCAAATGAATTCCCACTAAACATGATAGTATATTATAGGAAAGCATTGTAATCATTATTTTGTATTGTTTGTACTAGACATTAAACCTCTGAAAAATCAAGTACCCTGAAGCAATGGTGTAGGAGCAATTAATCACTAAAAATAGCACATTTTTTAATGAAAAATACAAATATTGAATATTTTGACACTTTTAAGTTGACGTAACTCCACAAGACAATGTTTTTGTAGCCTAATTTTGGGTACTAATTTAGAATCCGTACCATTCGGCTACCCGACCAATTAACATTCTTATTGACAACTAATTCCATTGAAACGTCTTCTTTTGTGATGGTCTACTGCAGTAAGACTTAATCCAATGCTTATTATACAGTTGTTATTCTGCCAATTCTAAGTAAGCTTTCCCATTCATATGGTACGGATTCTAAAGTCAGGCCTAATTTTGTATATTCCTGTTCCTTCTATGTAAAGACTCTTAAGTCATCTGAAATAGAAAGGTACAGTAGTTAAATGTTTTGATTGCTGAGAAATGAGACCTCAAAAATCAAGAAAATGCCAAAATGCCCCAGTGGCGACAAATTGCGGAATTTCAAAGTGTGATAAATCGGCCAATTTTGAAGCAATGCAACTGAAATTTTCAGAATATGCTTATTTCATGCCTCATGGTGTTCCAAATCATACAAAAAAATTGGGAAGTTTTGGAAAGGGTGCAGCAACAGCCATGCGTGAATTGACACGGAATGACCCTACTAGCACTGCTGCGCTGCGTACCAACATCCTCATTGTCATACCCAAGAGGGGTTTTTAACGAGTATTTAACAGAAACAGAAACTAGGCCTATGCCATGAATTAATTGTAATGTTAGACTAGCCTAAGCCTACCTAGGCTACGTTAAGTATTAGCCTAGTAATAGTATACAGAGTAACGGAATCAGCATTGAAAGACAGTGAAATTCACCTTCGAAATCGTATCTAAGTTTCAAAGCAAACAATCTGCGTAGTTTTCAATGCGAACTTCGTACAGCTTCGGAACGTTGCAAATTTTGATTAACTTTTCTTCAATCAGTAAGGCTACTGCGACTTTCTCTGAGTGTGTTAATACTAGTCAGCTTCCTCTGTAGTGTAAATGAGTAATAGTACTAAAACTACTAATAGCATCCAGCACGTACTGCAGTACTACACTGTAAGATCATTACACTTACAGAAGGATATTATGTTGCGCCAAGGGGAGTGTACGCGCCCAGATGACGCTAGGTGGTGGTACTGGTCTAATATACATTTCTTTACAAGGACAATGTGCAGAATATGAGTTTTCTGCAGAAGTTGCTAAACAGGACATTAGGCCTATGAAGTTTACATTCCACTCATAGTGGGGGGGGGGGGGGGTTGATACCCCCAGATCACCGGAAATGGCACTTCCAGAGCATGAAAATGACGAACCCGATGTACACTTTGGCCTGAGAACCAAGTGTTTCCCAATAGTTTTTTTTTTCCATCCATAACCTTTTGAAGATTTTCACCCGTCACACATCATTGTTCGACCTCATCGCATCTCCCGTGGATCATTGCTTTGGTTTAGGTGATTCTACGTCGCGACCTGCAAGACCCGTCAGTTCCACTTTTCAAGGTTTTAAGCCCATTATTTGTTTAGAATATTAAAATCAACATTTCTCGTAAAATTCACTTAAAAACCTACCCATAATGTTGCACAATCATCTGTGGACATCCCAATCGGGGACGTACGTAGCTATAGGATCAGATGATTATAGGGTGTGAAGAAATTCCAAAATTCCAACTAAATAGATTGTTTTACAACTGAGTGTAGGTGTGTCTGGAGGGGCCTAGATGGGTTCACGACTCTGTGGGTGAGTGGGGGCCCGGGGGTAACAAAACAGTGGTGTTCACTTGCTAAACGTTGTCTAGCATCGCATGTGCAGGAGTGGGCAGTAGAAAACATAATAGATTAGGTTATAACTTTGCAGACAGTTTGACATCAAAGCAGGACCCCACCATATGTTGGCCGGGAACTATTTTGCGAAAAAGCAGGCCAGCTTATAACACTTACCAGCAGAAATGACACCTCCTAGTCGTGTAGATAAGGTAGTAACTATAAACGGCCAAGCGCCACCATCAGTTGGCGCGGAGCGCAGGAAATTTAACAAAATGGCAACCAAATAGCAGCCAAAATGGCAGCATCGGTGCCTCTGCAGAGACCCCAAACAGTCATAATTGCAAGGACAATGGGCAACAGAACCCCTAATGATATTTAAGTGGAGTTTTTGTGTTCACTCTCATCAAAATTGAAATGACTGGAATGGTAAAATCTGCAAGTTTGTTGATGCTTGGGCGATTAGTATTGGCCGTCGTAGGGGAAAGTTCTAAGGGGGAAGGCGTGTCCCTTCCAGGTTTGAAAATATTGCTCTCATGACGTGGCTTAGGCGCTAAATGGTTCCGTCATTTCTAAGCACTAGGAATTACATTACATTACAATTTGCATGAAGGGCTACAGAAGCCTACAGCCAATACATATTACCTATTGAATGGAGTGGTAAATACGGGTAACTTTGTGATGAACTGTCGGGCTCAGTAGGTGATAGCTGTCCTGGGAAGGGGTCTCTGCATGGACGTGGCGTAGATGCAAAATGGTGCTGTAATTTTCTGTATACGTGCATGCACTCAAAATTACCATGTTCTGAGGAGACTCCAAACCATAACAACTCCAAACAATAAATGTTTCAAACTATTATTCATGTCGTACAAAACAAAGCTCAAGTGGGGGGGGGGGGTAAACCCCCAAAACCTCCCCCTGGATCCGCCCTACACTTCTACGTCTGTAATTAGAGCACAGAAATTTATACATTTCTGTGAATTGAACCATCACAGTAATGGAATTTGCAGATATCAATGTTAACCTTCCTTTGACATATTCACTCCGGTTTGCTGCAATGCTCACAGCATTTACATTTTGAGAACTTTCAAGTTTGTGTAGTAATATTTATTTAGATATAGGGTTGTGGCAACGACTGGGGTAGATGGGGGGGGGGGTCCATCATCATAGCCTACTATATGCACGATACATACTGTTCCAGCTCAGCAAAGAAATATTCGTAAAGGTTTGCACCAATGAACTCCATACTGCAGATGATGAAGTGGTCAAGAGCGTGTCCTGTGACGATATCCACCTGACCCACCGTAGGTACATCGACCGATTAACCGCACTCCGATGGTTATACAGGCCTATAGATCAGAGCCAAGCTAAGGCAGTTTACCAACACACAGTCCTCAAAATCGTAACAAACGTGATCGTGACCCCAGGGACCACCATGACCATCTAGATTACAGAAGGTAAAACCCACACCAGTCAAATTGGCGTAAAACTCGCAACCATCGATCATTTCTACAGAAGACCCTATACGGGAGATACGAATGGGGTTGTTATAACTGGAGAAAAGAACCATAACTCAGAAAGATGTCGCTTCAGTGTAGATCATGTGGACGTCAGGCATGGACACAGGGAGTTGTTATGGAACAACTCCCTGATGGACATAAGTAAAGGTTATGCTTCGACAACAATCACGAGTATTAGATTCTTGGTCAAGATGACGGTACCGCTATACATACGAACCCTGTCCTGTGATTACCACTGACGACACCTCATAATGAATCACACAAAGTATTCCATAATAAACATCTGAATAGTTTACACACATTGATGTAAGTAAGAGTTTTTAACTATGTTTTCAAATATAAATTCAGCAATGTTTTGACCACCACGAAAATCAATAATGTCATCGAAATAGGTTTTTGTGAATATTCATCCCCTTTTACCTCAGGTGAATCAATAATACTATAGGCTATTATATATGATGTAATATATTTGATTTGAAAGAAATATTTTTAAAAAGATACAATCCAGGATTATGCAGTATGCATACCTGGTTATAATGTCATTCGTAAGGAAAAGAAAGATAGAGAAGAAGGAGGAGTTGCTGTATATAAAAAAAATATATAAAAAAATATATAAAAAACAGCTTTGTTCGACATTCCAAATTTGAAACAAATAGAATTGAAAGGGATCTGGATTGACTATTATTTTACTTCATGTTAAAAAAAAATTGTTATGTGTTTTTTTTTTTTTTTTTTTGTACCGGCCACCTGATTCAATAGCATAGTGGAATGATCATTTTCATGAACTGTTAGCTGCCCCATGTAATAATTTTTCTGACATAGGCCTAGTTATTATCGGAGGGCATTAACATAAATTTATTAGGTGGTAGTAACAAAAGGTGGATGCAGGACATGTATAACTTGAAGCAAATGATAAAGTTACCAACTAGTGAAACTAATTCATTGTGCACATTAATGTATCATCTTAATTGATCATATTTAAACGACTAAAGAAAGTCGAATTGTCAATACTGAAGTTCCAAAAATGAAGTTGAGGGACCATTACCCGATATATTTCACTTAGAACTCGCTGCCGCATAACAGCCATCATCTGAAAAGACGGGTCACGAAACTATGAAATTTCGTGTGACAAATAAAATAGATTGCGTTCTAGCATGACATAAGGAATTTTTCTTGGCAATCTGTGTTGCAAGTAGCAGATGCAAATCGGTCGTTAGAAAATTGGCAAAATGTTTTCCTAAATATTGTTAATTAGCTTGCTCCCCAAAAAGAAACCAGGGTCCAAATAGAAAAAAAAATCAGCCCAAGTGGTTCAATGGTGAGATAAGTCATGCCATTAAAATGTGGAATTCATCAAAATTAAACGATCCAGAGATATATCGATTCTGGAGAAACAAAGTTGTTAGTTTTATTCGACTGGCTAAACAATATTTTAGAAATTCTTTTGTAAAAGAACAAAGGCGACTCCAAAGCTTTTTGGCAACCTCCTATTTACAAGAGTAATTCAAAGGCTAGATGTATCAAATTATCGACCCATCTCAATATTGCCCGTATTATTTAAGACAGTAGAAAAACACGTCCATGGTGCTTTATCCAAGTTTTCAAATGCATTTAGTCTAAAACGAATGTCCCAGTCTGGTTTTAGAGAAGGGCACTCTCGTGAAATTGCATTACTGAAGATAAACGACGACTATTTATTTGTAACCCTTTGAAAGTGATGTGCTACTTTAATAATTGGTGGCGCTGTCTAGAATTAATTAGAGGGTTTCCTGTTAGTTTATGCCACTGCACATGTTGAAGATTTTATTGCGTGATAGCCATCTTTGCCCGTGCAGCCTCTTTACCATTGCCGTCCTCTGTGAGGCATAGTTTAGCTGGTACAATTTGTCAGCTGGTGTTTTGTTGTTTATATATTGAGAACTTCTGTAACTGATTACTTGGCAGCTCTCCAGGTACGGTTTTTTCCTTTTGTTTTAAGTTAGTTTTGATAATAAATTATTCACATCGAGTCAATGCGATGTGCTATGTGTGTTACGTATTTTAGCGTACGTAGCCTGTTGTGTGTAGTGCACATCGGAGATCCAGCATTGTTAGCCGATAAACTGAACCTTTGATTAGTTGGTGAAAAACTCATTGTTTACGGTAACAGTTATTGAATAAAGTTATCTGTGCGATAGATTGTTTAGAATGTGGGGTTTTCTAAGATAAATAGGCTGTTTTCGCCTATAAGGCGATATAGTTGTGTTATGGGAGCTATACTGTATTGGGTGTTAGTAATAGTAGCTAGGGTTGTTAGGCTTAACAATATGCCCATGAGTACAGAGACCTGAGCTTTGTGTTATATCAAAGTGGGGGCGTTGTTGCAGAATATTGGAGATCCTCGTTTGTACACAAACGGGTATACTATTGTGATAAGGGATAAGTACGGATTGGGAAAGGGTTATCTCATGTTTTACCGTGGAGTTAATACACCGTTGTTCAATGTTGTATTATTTTGATGTATTGATTTGATCAGATTTAAAGTGTTTGGCAACAGTAGTTTAGCATATTGAGGTATTTTAGATGTGATCGTAGTGGTAGTGTTTTCGTACTGTTTGGTAACCAGGAGCGTAGCCAAGGGGTGGGGGGGGCGAAGGGGGAGCCGCCCCCCCTTGAGCATTTTTTTTTTTAATGTTTTTATGATATCGCTAGTATTTTCAAAAGAGAAAATGCTAAGATGCAACTAACAAGGCCTGGTTAGTGCCATTTCCAGCGATCTGGGATGCATTTTCAGTCAAAATTTTCTTGTACGCTTGGCGCCAACCATGGTGGCGCTATGCTTAGATAGTCTGCAATGCCTAATGTACAGTTTCGCCCCTCCCTTGGCAAATTCCTGGCACGCGCTGTTGGTAACCTCCTCTCCAGACTGGTGTTCGTGACCGGGTATCCATACGTTGACGCGGTCACAGGAACTTTGCCTGAGCCTGTGATATTAGCGAACAGATCAGTTAACGCTCGATATTAATCAGGGGAAATTTATATATTCTAACTGGGGATGAGTGCATGCAACGGGGGGGGGGGGGGGTGTATTAATCTAGAAGGTGGTTTATCTAACTACTGTGGGATAGCATTCATTGTTACTATATATTAAGCATTATTATTTTAAGCATTTAAGTGTATACCACACCATATTCAAACGGGAACTCCTCTATCCCGTCTCAATAGTCGAGTACCCAGATGGTATTAATTCAGTATGTGTTGGGACAATTGAATAACTTGGGTTTTGTGTCTATATTTCTTCTGCGTTAGGGTCTATTACTTTAATCTAAATAGAGGGCGGACGAACGAACCACAGGTTACATATTAATAGCAAATATCTTCTTGGATCGGTATTTCTAGACCTGAGAATCTAAGCACTTGACCTAGTAAACCATTCTATTCTAATAAACTAGATATGGTCTCTCAGAAAGCTCCGTTGCGTGGTTTAAGTCGTATTTATGCGATAGGCAACAATCTATATGTTAATGGTGTGTATTCCCCCTTATTGCCAGTTATAACATGTGGGTGCCACAGGGGTAAATTCTGGGCCAGTTACTCTTTGTTTTGTTCATTAATGACATGGGTCAAAGTATAAATCATTGCTTGGTGGGTATGTATGCAGATGATACAACATTTCATATGAAAGGCAAGTCTATAGATTATTAAGTACCAAACTTGATGAGGATATGGCTAATGTTTGCAAATGGTGCCAAAAATATAAAATGTTTATAAATAGTAACAAACCAAAAGCATGTTCATTGGTTCCAGACATAGGCTGAAATCCTATCCCAAATAACAAGATAAATATTAGCGTCGAAAATTCATTAGATAGATAGATATTTATTCAGCCAATCATATAAAAATACAATGGAAATTGGTTGATAACAAGAGCTCAAAACATTAAAAATTGTAAACAACAAATGAGACGTATAATAATGCACAGAGATATGAAAACGATCCTATAAAATATTATTTGAAAGTGTAAGGTGTGAAAAGACTTTGGGCGTAAAATTTGACATTCAATTATCTTGGAATGAACAAGTCGATTCTGTTAGCAAGCTCATTTCCAGAAGATGGCTTTACTTCGACGTATAAGACCATTCATGGATACCAATACTTGTATTCTATATGTATATATTTTACCAACTTTTGAGTAAATAGTATGGGGTATGCAGGCGCGTATCCATGGGGCATTGGGCGCGCGCCCATCCCCCCACCCCCCGGGTAGGAAAAAGGGTAGAGGCCAAAAAAGAGAACAAAAAAAGGAAACAAAAGGGGGAAGAGGAAGGAAGGAGAGGAAGGGACGGCAAAGAATAATAAGAAAGAGAGAAAAAGGAGAAAATGAGGGAGTAGAACTTAAAACGCCAAGACACCCGGAAGTGAAAGAGGAGACAGTGACATAATTACAGCGCTGATCCATATTATATACACAGGGTAGACAGTGATGGCCTGAGGATTCTCCCCACCCCCCACCCCCCTTTCACTGACAATTTTTGAGGTTCCCATTTTTCCTCTCTCACTCTGTATATATATATATACAGCACTCCCGTAGAATCACTGTGGTCGAGTGGTACGGACTTGGGTTCGTGACACAAAGATCCGGGGTTCGATTCCTACCTTCGCCTGATGAGTCCCAAAAGGACGAAACAGGTCGTGAAGTGGATTTTTTCTGGTGTGTTATTCTTTGTTGATTTACTATATATCTGTCACATTCAATTCTTATATACATATATTTATATATATAAATATAAATATATATATATATATATATACATATATATATATATATATATATATATATACATATACATGTATATAAAAGATGAACAAGCGAATATTTTTAACAACGACATACTGCTATATTTCTGAGTTGTCACCACTCCATCGTCAGGCAATTGTACAAGATCAATTAAATACAAGATAGATAGATAGATAGATAGATAGATAGATATTATTCAGCCAATCATATAAAAATACAATGGAAATTGGTTGATAACAAGAGCTCAAAACATTAAAAATTGTAAACAACAAATGAGACGTATAATATTGCACAAAGATATGAAAACGTTCCTATAAAATATTAAGATGAACAAAATATAAAATGTACCTACAAAATATATATATATATAAGGGCTATATATATATAAGGGCTAATATACATCCAAAGACAACAATAGTGATAAGCATGAGTGATTTTTAAACTAGGAATGATTAGAACAACCAGCAAATTTTTCTAGTGAATATTTTTAACCTAGGAATGAATAGAACAACCAGCAATAAAAAGTAAATAGGAATTAGAATAGCTCCAACCTGTAGCATTTCTATTTCTATATTTCTATTTAGGTCAGCATTTAAGTCTTTTATTAGGAGACTCGAGATCTTTAATCTTCCTCCTGAACCACTGGGGTTCATTGCCATGCAATAGAGGCACAATGGTCAACAAAAGTAGGCAGATTATGTTTGTGCGCAGTACAATGAAGGTTATAAATAGCGCCTTTCTGACCACCAAAGGAGCTCATCAGATGTTCATTAAATCTATCCTTAAGCCGTCTATTGGTTTCTCCGACATAAAAGGAGTCACAGTCTGGACAGTTAATCCTATAAACAACATTGTTGGCATAATCTAACTTATAGGCATCCTTGAAATTGAACAGAGCAGAGATTTTCTTTTGCAGTAAAATTATTTTGATATGTAATATTGTCATTACACAACCCCTTAATGTAACTACCTAAAGTCTTAGTTAGTTTATCACTGCTGGGGCCACAATATGGTGATTTAACATAAAAAGTATTTACTTTGGTCTCCCCATGATCTAATTTAATTACAGGACCCATGCCTAGTTGTTTTCTTAATTTATAAGTATAGTTTTCCATTTCATGCAACAACTCCAAGGGTAACTATTTAAAGTCAAAATACGTCTAATAAATTGCAATTCATGAACGAACAAGGAATCAGACGAACACAATCTATGTGCGCGTTCATGTAAAGCCTTAATAACTGCAATTTTATACTTTTTGGGGCACCAGGATTTCCAATTAATGAACAACCCTGTAAAAGTTTTCTTACGGAAAACTGAAGTGGCGATAGTGTCAGTACTGCTAGAGCCAACCATTCTGAAAATGTATATATCAAGAAAAGAACATTTACCCCCGCATTCCATTTAATAAGTAAATTGAATAGATTTATGAAAAGAGTTCAATACCTGTAGCAAATCATCCACATAGTCTGCTGAAATAACTACAAAAATGTAATCCACATATCTTCTATAAAAGTAAAAAAAAAAAAACGCATTGTTTATACAATTAAATTGATCTAAGGAAATTATCGCTTAAAGCAGCTACATCCCACTTTATTTTTAACAATTCTATGTATGAGCAAATTGATGGGTGTGCCATGGGCTCTTCCTTGAGTGTCTGTTTAGCCAACTTGTTTATGTGCCACCTTGAGGAGAAATTGATCCAAATTTGTCCTAAACTTAACTTTTATAGAAGATATCAAGAGGTCATCCGACGGATTAGGTGATATTAACAAATAATAATTCAAATGAGGTAAGATAATTGATTTAAAAACCGTTACACGACCCAGCGTAGTTAGATTACGCTTTGACCAAATGTTTATCAGATGCCTAATTTTATTTTCTGACTTTGCATAATTTACTGAAATCATTCTATCCAGATCAGTATTAAAAATAATTCCAAGTATAGTGAAATCTTCACCCTGGTTCCAACAAATGTTCCTCTCTTTACAAAAACGATCAGAGGACCCTTTCAAACTACAAATTCCAACCAAAATAGATTTATCCAAATCCATTGTTAGGCCAGAAAAACTACCAAAAAAATCAAGTCCAATTAGAAGATTATGAAAGGAACTCATAGTACCATCAATTAAAAACGTTGTATCGTCCGCATGTTGAGTCATTTTATATTCATAACCCCCAAAGTCAAGACCACGAATAGACACATAGTTATTAATATATATATTCAAAAGCTGAGCAACAAGGTTAAAGAGAAAGGGTAACAGCGGGTCACCCTGTCTACATCCTCTTATGATTGGAAAATAATAACAAAATGTTCCATTTACCACAACCGTTGAAGTCATTTCATTATAGAATGTACGGAACCACCTTAAAATAGAAGAACTAAAATTAAATAAATATAAAGCATTTTCAATAATACTAAAAGCCACTCAATCAAAAGCTTTTTCAAAGTCAATTGCAAATAAAAGTCCTGGATGATGCACTTTTTCAAGATTAAACATTGTATTATAAATAGTACGGATACAATCACTTATATATCTACCAGTTTCATAAAACCATTTTGTTCAAACGAGATAAGCTGAGAAAGAACAGGTTAATACGATTAGTAATGCAAGCTGACGCAATTTTATAAAAAACATTAAGTAGAGTTATGGTTAATACGATTAGTAATGCAAGCTGACGCAATTTTATAAAAAACATTAAGTAGAGTTATAGGTCTCCAATTACTCAACAAATTCCTAGGCTCATCACCCTTTGGTATAATTGAAATTACCCCCAGTCGTTGTGTAATAGATAATAAAGAATTCTCATAACCATAATTAAGAGATCTAATCAGAAAATGGCCAACCAAAAATACCTATAAAACTCTTACAGTTAAACCATCTGTTCCAGGAGACATCATTTTTCATTTTCTTTAACGCATCATAAACTTCCTCATGCTTTAATGGACTTTCTAGTGACTCCGATTCTGAAGTAGTCACAACCCTATAATCACCAAATAGCTCCGTTTCCAAGTCAACATCAAATAAATCATTTTCATGTGAATCAAGTAAATTGCTGTAAGACATAAACACTTTATTTTGAATTCATTTTGTGTATAAATATCAACATTTTCCTTGTTAGTTAGATGGGTAGTTAATTTTGTTGACGCATTACGTGCTTCCAGATTAAGAAAATACTTCGAGGGTTTTTCGCCATCCTCAATCCATTGAACCCTGTACGAATTCTAAAGCCAGTCATCTTTTACTCTCTAATTTTTTCCAATTCGTTTTTAAGTTTCTCCAGTTCATCCCTCATTATTACATTATTAATATCTTCCATCCTATTAATCTCGCCTAACAGAAAGGTCTCTCTCTCATTATTGATTTTTTTCTTATACGAGGCGTAAGAAATACATTTCCCACAAAGGTTAAGAAGAATCATTTCAAACAATAATCGATCATTTATTACACAATAAATATCTCTTTTGGAAATGGAATGAATATTCTCTCTATTATAGATCAAACAGGCGTATTGATTTATGGTATCCCTAATTGTATCTGTAATCATACAAACAATTTGGTCATCATCAAGTAGTGACTTGTTAAATTTCCAATACCCGCTCCCTATCTTGATATTACAGAAACTAAACGTAGTGCTAATTAAAGAGTGATCAAACCTGTATCCATATAAAATAGAAGAGTTTACTCAAATATTCATTAACCCAGAAGAAACCACAAAAAAAATCTAAATGACTTTGCTTAAATGGATTCTTTTGACACCAAGTAAACTTCCGTTCAATTGGATTATAAACCCGCCACACATCTACTAAATCATAATTATCCAAAAGATCTAAAATCACTTGTTTAGACAAAGGATTATTAATATGTTGATAATTAAATGTGTCCATACTTTGATTAAGTGTAACATTCCAATCTCCTACAACAATACAATGATCTGTATTGAAATCCTCGATAATATCATGCAAATTATGAAAAAAGGATGGAGTGTCGTCATTGGGACCGTAGATTACAATAAAAGTGATATTTTTGCAGCCCATATTCAAAATCATGAATGCAAAATCTCATCACGGTCAGAATAACGACTAAAACACACCTGGATCAGTCTGGACTTGATGTTCCCGATCACTGGACCTCTTGGTATTCTATGAGCCCTTTCGATATCTTTTTCATTGACCTCCAATCCCATGAAATCCTTTACAATTTCCTTTGTAACCAAGCACTCAGAAGACCGGCATTCTCCTAATTCAACTGCTTCCGGAATACCATAGAAAATCAAGTTCTTACGACGTGATCGATTTTTTAACATCTGAACTTTAGAAAGAATTGAATTTTCTGCCATCAATAGTTTTTCATCTAGTTTAGTTACCTCTGTCTTATCTGCTTTAAGTTTATAATCGGCTTTAACCTTCTCTACAGCATTCTCTATAAACTCAACCGACTTTGCCATATCGGTAATTGCTACATTCATCGACTTCAGCTTCTCCTCCATCATTACAAGGGCGTTGATTCAAAGAATTTAATTGTTTAGGCATAGCTTGTAGGCTAGCTCGGATAGTTGTTCAAATATACAGTCCAGTTTCTCGTCCATTGTTCTGCTTGTTTTCTCTCTGTTCGTAACTAACTAACGTACTTCACGGACAATATAGTCTCCTCACAGAAATGGTATAGTGTCCAACAGTGTACAAGCATGGCATACGTATAGGCTATATAGCAATATAATGTACATTTTCATAGCCTATATAAGCTTAGGTTACGCTCTTACGTTTTGTTTTCTTCTTTTCTTCAAACCAGGGTTTCTGTATATCAAAATATCATCAAAATATCCACAGTTTCGCCATTATATCCTTACAGAGCATCCATAACAATCATAAACACAGATATAAATATAAGACTACATATAAAGCAAGTAAAACAGGAGATGTGTTGACTGTGACGTTCACCTAACGGCAGCCATCTTTCTTCCTATTGGAGTTATTCCCCCCATACCTTAGCTGTCAATTCCTTTCCTTTGCACCATTTTTGAAAAGCTTCACGAACCCAGACTTCAGTATCCCTCTGCTTGACACACACTCTTAGGAATCTTTCAGAGAATTCTCTCGGTAATGCCATGGAGTCCTGTTGATATAGAAACCATGAAAGGAGACGATTTGAACAAACGTACAGAACATAAACACACACACTTCACAAGCACACTATAAACAAAGAGTAAAATACAGTAGTAAAATAGACCTCACTTAATACTCACCCATACATACATCACTACTAATGAAAGGGTCATCGAGCACAATTAACGGATGGCGTACAATGTTTAAAAGCTAAATCAGTTCCATTCACCCATCAATCTACCATGCACACGAAGTTGCAGTTCTCAAGATAAAGTACTGATGATATGTTGACATTTGACCTCCACTGACCCCAAATAAACTGACCTCCACCCAAAATATGTGATGTAACCTATCTTGGGATATCGTGTTTGTGTTTGATTATGCTTTACAGAGTGTGGCCTTTGACATCCACCAAAAACACAATAAGGTTTTGTTCATTATAGGGAAGCTACATGCAAAATTTCAGAGCCAATGAAGTTCCTGTCTGGAGATATTGTTTACAAGGATTTCAAGTTTTGACCCTTGGTGACCTTAATGAACTTTGACCTACATCAAATTGTGTACAACCTTTACACTACATAAGGCTATCCTACCATGCAAATATGAGCGCCTTTAATGATCAGATTCTGGAGATACAGCCTTGTTTAGATTTCGACATATTGCCCCCTGCTGACTCCAAATGACCTTTGACCTCCACACAAAACAATAGAGTTATTGTACAGTACTAATTTTGAGGAAGCATCATGCCAAAATCTGTCTTGAGATATTTGTGTTCACAAGCTAGGCGTCACAATCACGTACACACACACGCCAACTTGATTGCATAGGTTACTTGCCTGCGTATGGCAAGTAACCAAAGACAGTGGCCATTGAAATTGTTAGCCATTGTAAAAGCAGCCATATGAATCCTTTCTCTTAGTTGAGCATCTGACCATCTCACAGACTTCATTATGAAGAAAGAATGTAAAACCCACCTGTCTGATTTCGCTAATTCTGACTGATTTATTCAGGTCACACTTGGAGTAAAATTTGACATGTTCCACCGGGTCCTTCTCCCCCATTCCATAGTTGAATTTAGCAATCTGTCAAAATATAATTTAAAATAGCAGATGACATTCTCCATTTCATGCAAAAGACAATCAGCCAGTAGTTAAAAGAAATATTGAAAGAGCAAACATTACAGCCTCAAATTTTGGCAAGAAACTTCCTGTTGTTATCTGGTCATTCTCTGGTTCTTTGTCATCTTTAGGTCATTCGATATCTGTTCATCAAAAAGGACAGTATGAAACAATTTTATTATCAGTTACAGCCCTTATAATTATAGTGCAAAGATTCAGCCCTAACAGTTACAACCATTTTGGCTATAGCGCAAAGATTCAGCCCTAAGGGTTACATCAATTTTGGCTTCAGCTGGCGAATTCAAGCCAAGCAGTAACAGCCCTTATGGCTATAGCCCACATATTGAAACGTAACGTATTAACGTAATAGTGTCTTAAGACTACAGCCATAAGGGTTACAACCCCAACATTTTGCAGTTGTCATTTTGGAATCTGAATTATATGATCTATTAGATTGTATCTTCATCAACAGGATAAACTGAGATAATACAGAGGTGAAATGAATTTGGCGATAGTTATACTTACATGCACAATTATATCACTCTGCTTGATAGTTTTCTTAGCCTCTTCAGAGAGCTTCTCAAAAATTTCTTGCTCTGCGTCTTCCTCTTTTATGTTAAAGAGTTGTGAACCCTGGTGTGGTAAAATAAAAGTTAACACTCCCAGTTGCAAAATTGATTTAATGAAAATTAAAATTTGACTGAAGCAAGTCTATTACTTTCATGTCGACACATCTTTCCCCCACCCCTCCCCTCCTCTTCACTCCATACTCATCCCGAAACCCACCATATTTTGGCATCAATGCCATCGCATTTCTCAAGCAACCTCAGCATTAACTTGAACAACATTAAAACAAAACAAAAAACAGTGTAAGCTACACAGTGAAAAAGGTTGACTATGCATTTCTTTCTGTCTTTGTGAAGTTTCACATACATGACAAATTGGAATACTGCTACTAGCAATAACCGAGACAGCAGTGACAGAATCACATAAATATTGTTTTGTAGCATGGCTTTATCACCTGCAAAGAGATTTGTCGGGATTTCTTTTGATTTCTCATTTACGTTAAAGTTTTTACTTATTATAGTGTTTTAGATGTTTGGTGCAGTTTCTCGAATTGAAACACTGAAGTTATTTCCTTTCGATACCATCTATGTGTAGCCATTTTTTAGCCGTCATTTTTGCAAAAAGCAGGAAAGATAAGCCACCTTATTTCCCTCCAGGGGCGTAGCGAGCGGGGGGGTGTGGGGGGGGTGTCACACCCCCCCAATAATTTGGTCGCTGTCGGCAAATTTTGGGTCTGTCGGCAAAAGGAGAAAAGGTGAAGAGAGCGGAAGGGGAAGAAAGAAGGAAAGCTGAATAGAAAAAGGAGAACGGGAGCTTCTTCCGTGCCAAATTTGACTTAAAATATGCACCAGATTGCATCTAAGGATGTTTCAAAACTAAAAATTTTCCAAAGGGGAGGGGGACACCCCCTCCCCTTAGACCCCTCCCCCATTTCAGTCACCACTTCCAGATCTGTCGGCAAATCAAATTTGACTTAAAATATACATCAGATTGCATCTAAGGACGTTTCAAAACTAAAAATTAGACCCCTCCCCCATTTCAGTCACCACTTCCAGATCCGTCGGCAAATCAAATTTGACTTAAAATATACACCAGATTGCATCTAAGGACGTTTCAAAACTAAAAATTAGACCCCTCCCCCATTTCAGTCACCACTTCCAGATCCGTCGGCAAATCAAATTTGACTTAAAATATACACCAGATTGCATCTAAGGACGTTTCAAAACTAAAAAATTGCCAAAGGGGAGGGGGACACCCCCTCCCCTTAGACCCCTCCCCCATTTCAGTCACCACTTCCAGATCCGTTGGCAAATCAAATTTGACTTAAAATATACACCAGATTGCATCTAAGGACGTTTCAAAACTAAAAAATTGCCAAAGGGGAGGGGGACACCCCCTCCCCTTAGACCCCTCCCCCATTTCAGTCACCACTTCCAGATCCGTCGGCAAATCAAATTTGACTTAAAATATACACCAGATTGCATCTAAGGACGTTTCAAAACTAAAAAATTGCCAAAGGGGAGGGGGCACCCACTCCCCTTAGACCCCTCCCCCATTTCAGTCACCACTTCCAGATCCGTCGGCAAATCAAGTTTGACTTAAAATATACACCAGATTGCATCTAAGGACGTTTCAAAACTAAAAAATTGCCAAAGGGGAGGGGGAACCCCCTCCCCTTAGACCCCTCCCCCATTTCAGTCACCACTTCCAGATCCGTCGGCAAATCAAGTTTGACTTAAAATATACACCAGATTGCATCTAAGGACGTTTCAAAACTAAAAAATTGCCAAAGGGGAGGGGGACCCCCCTCCCCTTAGACCCCTCCCCCATTTCAGTCACCACTTCCAGATCCGTCGGCAAATCAAATTCTCCACACCCCCCCAACAAAAATCCCTTCGCTACGCCCCTGTTTCCCTCATCCTCTTACATATTTACAAATATCGCATACCAGTTTCTTTGGCGTTTCGTGAGAAGCTTCTTTCTTCTTGAGCTGAGTCTGGCCGACACAAACAAACAGGTCTCTCGTTAGTATTCTGTTGATGAGATCTCTTGACTACTGCCGTAAGGGTTACAACCCCAACATTTTGCAGTTGTCATTTTGGAATCTGAATTAATAGATCTATTAGATTGTATCTCCATCAACAGGATAAACTGAGACAATACAGAAGTGAAATGAATTTGGCGATAGTTCTACTTACATGCACAGTTATATTACTCTGTTTGATAGTTTTCTTAGTCTCTTCAGAGAGCTTCTCAAAAATTTCTTTCTCTGCGTCTTCGTCTTTTATGCTAAAGAGTTGTGAACCCTGGTGTTGTAAAATAAAAGTTAACACTCCCAGTTGCAAAATTGATTTAATGAAAATTCAAATTAGACTGAACTGAAGCAAGTCTATTACTTTCATGTCGACACATCTTTCCCCCACCCCCCCCCCCCCCCCTCCTCCTCACTCCATTCCCATACTGAAGCCCACCATATTTGGCATCAATGCCATTGCATTTCTCAAGCAACCTCAGCATTAACTTGAACAACATTGAAACAAAAAAACAGTGTAAGCTACACAGTGAAAAAGGTTGACTATGCATTTCTTTATCATTTACTGTCTTTGTGAAGTTTCACATGCATGACAAATTGGAATACTGCTACTAGCAATAACCGAGACAGCAGTGACAGAATCACATATATATATATATATATATATATATATATTGTTTTGTAGCATGGCTTTATCACATGCAAAGACATTTGTCGGGATTTCCTTTGATATCTCATTTACTGTTAAAGTTTTTACTTATCATAGTGTTTTAGATGTTTGTGGCAGTTTCTAGAATTGAAACACTGAAGTTATTTCCTTTCGATACCATCTAATTTATGTGTAGCCATTTTTTAGCCGTCATTTTTGCAAAAAGCATGAAAGATAAGCCACCCTTCTTTTATTTCCCCCATCCTCTTACATATTTACAAATATCGCATACTGGTTTCTTTGGCGTTTGGTGATAAGCTTCCTTCTTCTTGAGCTGAATCTGGCCAACACAAACAAACAGATCTCTCGTTAGTATTCTGTTGATGAGATCTCTTGACAACAGCCGTAAGGGTTACAACCCCAACATTTTGCAGTTGTCATTTTGGAATCTGAATTATATGATCTATTAGATTGTATCTCCATCAACAGGATAAACTGAGACAATACAGAGGTGAAATGAATTTGGCGATCGATAGTTATACTTACATGCACAATAATATCACTCTGTTTGATAGTTTTCTTAGTCTCTTCAGAGAGCTTCTCAAAAATTCCTTTCTCTGTGTCTTCGTCTTTTATGTAAAAGAGTTGTGAATCCTGGTGTGGTAAAATGAAAGTTAACACTCCCAGTTGCAAAATTGATATAATGAAAATTCAAATTAGACTGAACTGAAGCAAGTCTATTACTTTCATGTCGACACATCTTTCCCCCACCCTCCCCTCCTCCTCACTCCATTCCCATACCGAAACCCACCATATTTTGGCATCAATGCCACGCATTTCTCAAGCAACCTAAGCATTAACTTGAACAACATTAAAACCAAAAAACAGTGTAAGCTACACAGTGAAAAAGGTTGACTATGCATTTCTTTATCATTTACTGTCTTTGTGAAGTTTCACATACATGACAAATTGGAGTACTGCTACTAGCAATAACCGAGACAGCAGTGACAGAATCACATATATATATATATGTATATATATATATATATATAGATAGATATATCTATCTATATATATCTATATATATATACGTATATATTTATATATATATATATATACAGGGTTATAGCCACGCCGGCCGGCGGCGGCCGGTGGTAACTGCCACTCACGCCTGCCGGCCGGCATTGGAAGTGAATAAACAGTCCACTGGCCGGCACAAAAAAATAGTAAAATGCTTGTGAAATACAACAAAAGTACAACAAATTTATCTTTCCCTTGCCGTAAAACATGATAATAACGTCACCTTTTTCTGTTATTTACCAATTGTAAATCTGAAAAGTAGCAAAAATCACCCTTATGCGGGCCCTGGACCCCCGGCCGTGAGATGCGAGAGCTTCGCTCGCTACGCTTCGCAAATTTATTTAACCAGCACTCACAATCTCCTAGCTATAACCCTGTATATATATATATATATATATAGTTTTGTAACATGGTGTTATCACATGCAAAGAGATTTGTCGGGATTTCCTTTGATTTCTCATTTACTGTTAAAGTTTTCACTTATTTTAGTGTTTTAGATGTTTGGTGTAGTTTCTAGAATTGAAACACTGAAGTTATTTCCTATTATCGGTATTTCGTGAGAAGCTACCTTCTTCTTGAGCTGAGTCTGGCCAACACAAACAAACAGATCTCTTGTTAGTATTCTGTTGATGAGATCTCTTGATTTCTTAAATTTATCTTTAGTAGTGCACAGTATTTTCCACATGATGTGATCGTTGAGTTTGGAGTAAGCTTCCATGTCATCGATGGATTCAGACATCTTTTTCTTCTTCCTAAGAAATGAAAAAGGGTCAATCAGATGAAACTGTTAACTGTTTCAAATCTATAAGCAGATGAGAAACAACACACATATTGCTTACAAAATTAAAAAGTAAAGAACTGTTATGCTAGAGTCAACCTGAAACCAAAGAGTTGTAGTAAGATCCTTTGCTAGGGGTGCAGAACTATGAATAAAATGTAACAGAGTGTCCAGATTTCTATGTGCAAATTAGGCTAGGTGTTGATGCAAGTGATATTCAAGGTGTTAGCATACTCTATAGAGAGTCAATATCATTCCATCTGAGTTTTCGTGAGTGAAATTGCCAAACAAGAAGTGTATGAACTGGAATAAATGTGGTATTAACATTGAAAAAACAGGTCAATTTAAAACCATTCATATGCAAAATGCATAAACATAGGACAAACAGGTCACTTTACAACACTTCATTTAAGAGTGCATAAACATAGGACAAACAAGTCCTTTTACAACATTTCAAAGTGCATAAACATAGCACAAACAGGTCACTTTACAACACTTCATTTCAGAGTGCATAAACATAGGACAAACAGGTCATTTTACAACACTTCATTTAAGAGTGCATAAACATAGGACAAACAAGTCATTTTACAACATTTCAAAGTGAATAAAAATAGGACAAACAGGTCACTTTACAACACGTCATTTAAGAGTGCATAAACATAGGACAAACAGGTCACTTTACAACACTTCATTTAAGAGTGCATAAATATAGAAAAAAACAAGTCCATTTACAACATTTAAAAGTACATAAACATAGCACAAACAAGTCACTTTACATCACTTCATTTAAGAGCGCATAAACATAGGACAAACAGGTCATTTTACAACACTTCATCAAGAGTGAATAAACATAGGACAAACAGGCCACTTTACAACACTTCATTTGAGAGAGCATAAACATAGGACAAAATGTTCACTTTACAACACTTCATTTGAGAGTGCATAAACATAGGACAAACAGGTCCATTTACAACATTTCAAAGTAAATAAACATAGGACAAACAGGTCACTTTACAACCCCTTATTTAAGAGTGCATAAACATAGGACAAACAGGTCCATTTACAACATTTCAAAGTAATTAAACATAGCACAAACAGGTCACTTTACAACACTTCATTTAAGGGTGCATAAACATAGGACAAACAGGTCATTTTACAACACTTCATTTCAGAGTGCATAAACATAGGACAAACAGGTCATTTTACAACACTTCATTTAAGAGTGCATAAACATAGAAAAAAACAAGTCCATTTACAACATTTAAAAGTACATAAACATAGCACAAACAAGTCACTTTACATCACTTCATTTAAGAGCGCATAAACATAGGACAAACAGGTCATTTTACAACACTTCATCAAGAGTGAATAAACATAGGACAAACAGGCCACTTTACAACACTTCATTTGAGAGAGCATAAACATAGGACAAAATGGTCACTTTACAACACTTCATTTAAGAGTGCATAAACCTAGGACAAACAGGTCCATTTACAACATTTCAAAGTAAATAAACATAGGACAAACAGGTCACTTTACAACCCCTTATTTAAGAGCGCATAAACATAGGACAAACAGGTCCATTTACAACATTTCAAAGTAAATAAACATAGGACAAACAGGTCACTTTACAACCCCTTATTTAAGAGCGCATAAACATAGGACAAACAGGTCACTTTACAACACTTCATTTAAGAGTGCATAAACATAGGACAAACAGGTCCATTTACAACATTTCAAAGTAAATAAACATAGGACAAACAGGTCACTTTACAACCCCTTATTTAAGAGCGCATAAACATAGGACAAACAGGTCACTTTACAACACTTCATTTAAGAGTGCATAAACATAGAACAAACAAGTCCATTTACAACATTTCAAAGTAAATAAACATAGGACAAACAGGTCACTTTACAACCCCTTATTTAAGAGCGCATAAACATAGGACAAACAGGTCAGTTTACAACACTTCATTTAAGAGTGCATAAACATAGGACAAACAGGTCCATTTACAACATTTCAAAGTAAATAAACATAGGACAAACAGGTCACTTTACAACCCCTTATTTAAGAGCACATAAACATAGGACAAACAGGTCACTTTACTACACTTCATTTAAGAGTGCATAAACATATAACAAACAGGTCACTTTACAACATTTCAAAGTAAATAAACATAGGACAAACAGGTCACTTTACAACCCCTTATTTAAGAGCGCATAAACATAGAACAAACAGGTCAGTTTACAACACTTCATTTAAGAGTGCATAAACATAGGACAAACAGGTCCATTTACAACATTTCAAAGTAAATAAACATAGGACAAACAGGTCACTTTACAACCCCTTATTTAAGAGCACATAAACATAGGACAAACAGGTCACTTTACAACACTTCATTTAAGAGTGCATAAACATAGGACAAACAGGTCCATTTACAACATTTCAAAGTAAATAAACATAGGACAAACAGGTCACTTTACAACCCCTTACTTAAGAGCGCATAAACATAGGACAAACAGGTCACTTTACAACACTTCATTTAAGAGTGCATAAACATAGAACAGACAAGTCCATTTACAACATTTCAAAGTAAATAAACATAAGACAAAGAGATCACTTTACAACACTTCATTTAAGAGCACATAAACATAGAACAAACAGGTCACTTTACAACACTTCATTTAAGAGTGCATAAACATAGAACAAACAAGTCCATTTACAACATTTCAAAGTGCATAAACATAGCACAAACAAGTCACTTTACATCACTACATTTAAGAGCACATAAACATAGGACAAACAGGTCATTTTATAACACTTGATCAAGGGTGCATAAACATAGGATAAACAGGTCCGTTTACAACATTTCAGAGTGAATAAACATAGGACAAACAGGTCACTTTACAACACTTCATTTGAGAGTGCATAAACATAGGACAAACAGGTCACTTTACCATAATTCATTAAAGAATGCATAAAGATAGCACAAACAGATCACTTTGCAACACTTCATATAAGAGTGCATAAACATAGAACAAATAAGTCCATTCACAACATTTCAAAGTGCATAAACATAGCACAAACAAGTCACTTTACCTCACTTCATTTAAGAGCGCATAAACATAGGACAAACAGGTCATTTTACAACACTCTATCAAGAGTGCATATACATAGGACAAACAAGTCCATTTACAACATTTCAAAGTAAATAAACATAAGACAAAGAGATCACTTTATAACACTTCATTTGAGAGTGCATACACATAGGGCAAACAGGTCACATTACAACACTTCCTTTAAAAGTGCATAAACATAGCACAAACAGGTCACTTTACATCACTTCATTTAAGAGTGCATTAAAGTAGGACAAACAGGTCACCTTTACAACACTTCATTTGAGAGTGCATAAACATAGCACAAACAGGTCACTTTACATCACTTCATTTAAGAGTGCATTAAAGTAGGACAAACAGGTCACCTTTACAACACTTCATTTGAGAGTGCATAAACATAGAACAAACAGGTCACTTTACAAATCTTCATTTAAGAGTGCATAAACATAGAACAACCAAGTCCATTTACAACATTTCAAAGTGCATAAACATAGCACAAACAAGTCACTTTACATCACTTCATTTAAGAGCACATAAACATAGGACAAACAGGTCATTTTACAACACTTCCTTTAAGAGTGCATAAACATAGGACAAACAGGTCATTTTACAACACTTCATCAAGAGTGCATGAACATAGGGCAAACAGGTCACTTTACAACACTTCATTTAAGAGTGCATAAACATAGGACAAACAAGTCCTTTTACAACATTTCAAAGTGCATAAACATAGCACAAACAGGTCACTTTACAACACTTCATTTAAGGGTGCATAAACATAGGACAAACAGGTCATTTTACAACACTTCATTTAAGAGTGCATAAACATAGGACAAACAAGTCCTTTTACAGCATTTCAAAGTGCATAAACATAGCACAAACAGGTCACTTTACAACACTTCATTTAAGGGTGCATAAACATAGCACAAACAGGTCACTTTACATCACTTCATTTAAGAGCGCATGAACATAGGACAAACAGGTCATTTTACAACACTTCATCAAGAGTGCATATACATACTGTAGGACAAACAAGTCACTTTACGACATTTCAAAGTAAATAAAAATAAGACAAAGAGATCACTTTACAACACTTCATTTGAGAGTGCATAAACATAGAACAAAATGGTCATTTTACAACACTTCATTTAAGAGTGCATAAACATAGGACAAAATGGTCATTTTACAACACTTCATCAAGAGTGCATGAACATAGGGCAAACAGGTCACGTTACAACACTTCTTTTAAAAGTGCATAAACATAGCACAAACAGGTTACTTAACATCACTTCATTTAAGAGTGCATAAAAAGAGGGCAAACAGGTCACGTTACAACACTTCATTTGAGAGTGCATAAACATAGGACAAACAGGTCACTGAACAACACTTCATTTAAGAGCGCATAAACATAGATCAAACAGGTCACTTTACAACACTTCATTTAAGAGTGCATAAACATAGAACAAACAAGTCCATTTACAACATTTCAAAGTGCATAAACATAGCACAAACAAGTCACTTTACATCACTTCATGTAAGAGCACATAAACATAGGACAAACAGGTCATTTTATAACACTTCATCAAGAGTGCATAAACATAGGATAAACAGGTCCGTTTACAACATTTCAAAGTGAATAAACATAGGACAAACAGGTCACTTTACAACACTTCATTTGAGAGTGCATAAACATAGGACAAACAGGTCACTTTACCATAATTCATTAAAGAATGCATAAAGATAGCACAAACAGATCACTTTGCAACACTTCATATAAGAGTGCATAAACATAGGACAAAAAAATCACTTTACAACACTTCAAAGTGAATAAACATAGGATAAAAAAGTCACTTTACGACACTTCAAAGTGCATAAACAGGACAAAAAGGTCACTTCACAACACTTCATTTAAAAGTGCATAAACATAGCACAAACAGGTCACTTTACAACACTTCATTTAAAAGTGCAGCAAACTTATATTCTTCACTGAATGCCTGCCAATGCCTCAACTATCCTGTGAGAATTGCCTGTACTATAAATTTTACTAGGCGTGAAAGACCAATGTTATGAAGACATATTTACGGGCTTTCTTTACGTCTTTCCTTGACACATTAACCATCTGTTATAGCATTACTTTACCAAACTAATTACATTATTTCTTCTCATGTATTTGCAAGATTGAAGGATGATGTTACGGTGAAGAGCAGAATGAGCTGCATTAATTTATCTTCATTTTATCTCACCCGTCTTTCCCAGGAAATAACAGATAGTCATTTGCCTCCTTCAGAGCTTCGACAATCCTGAGAAAAGTGAAAAGATGAAACAACTGAAGATCGTTAAAACACTCTTAACATTTTAATCACATGATTACCCATAATAAAAGCCTTTTACAACTTACCAAGGTGTCAAATACACAAATGAAATCGGAGAAGGCACTCCAACAGCACACTGAGAGGTGCGTTCAGTACCCTCAATGTGTTCTGATAAACAACAGCCAGACAATCTCCAGGCAAGCTGGTATAACTTTTTAATAATGGTGTTCTTAGTAAGCAACCATCCTCAGAAATGATTTTGGGAAGTAATATATGAACAGCATACCGCAGTGTGGAAGTACCTAACAAAATTACTACGCAGAAGGTTAGTCGTAGGTCATAGGTCAAGAAGAAAGTAATAATAATAATTCAAATTCAGTACAGGTCATCTACTTTGGTGTGCAAGGTTTTACACATAAAAATGATGCAAAGCACTTTTCAATCCTCATTTAAAGCAACCAAGATTATGTCACGTACACGTTTTGGGATTAACTGCTGATCTGCGGATTTAACGTTTCATACCCTCTGACCAAACTATGCAAAGAAATGATCTTTTAACTTTACATAACTAGCATTGAACCCCAAGGATGAAAACCAACTTATTTTTTTCCGTGGCAAATTGATAAATTCACTGCAAACAAACTGACAAAGCTGACAGATCTGCAAAAAGGGTGTTTAAATTCAACCTACACTGATAGTTAATTTTAATATGCATGAAATATAAAATGAAAGATTTATCAGATTTATCCACAAAGAGAGTAAAGATGTTAGAATGTTTTACTCACATGGCTTCAAGAATCTTGTTCACTCTGTGGTTACATGCTCTAAGGTGGAGGCTGTATCTTGAGTGAAACATGTCATAAAGGTTGAATATCTCCTGAAAGAGAAAATATATCAATATTCAAAGTGTAGCAATGTTTAATCATCATAAAGAGAAAGATAACAATTTACATAAGGATAATGCAGCAGTTTATGTTACTTTCACATATACCTTTTAAACTCTTGCCTAGTTACAAAAACACTTAAATGCATAAGAGTTTATTGTTTTGTCCTCATCTTTTGTGTGTTGGTGTGGGAGGGGCATGGGTGAGGACTGTGAAGGGTGTGCACAACAAAAGCTTAGAAGAAATAAGACATAAATGACAATGGTTGGGAGTACATCTTAATGAACATGTTAATTTTCAAAACAATAGTATGTACCTCAAACCTATAACAGATTTTTTTTTTTTGGGGGGGGGGGGAAATAAACTGAGAGGATGACCACAATGAATGCTGCCATTTCAGACAATAAACAACGTATAATTGTGCATACGACCAACTTACTTTGTGTCCTAAACTGCAACATGAGGGCCTGTTTAAACCCAACACATCAATAATTAAATTACTTAAGTTGTTCTGCTACTTACTTTATCCCTGGTGCAAATCTGGCTACCATCTGGTCCATGCAGCACACGGGCAAACCTGAGATAACGCTTCCAGTCAAAATTGTTCTGGATTCCCAAGTGCATACTGTCCCTTGCAAAATAGTCCCATTTGTCGACATCTATACCATTACGTTTGTTTGCTACAATTTCATAGAGATAGCTCTTGTCCTTTCCACGACCTTTGTAAGACCAAATTTCCTATAGAAAAACAAATGATTGGAAAATCCCTGAGAGAGTCATTAATGGTCCAAAGTCAACAGAGGGCCCTGTCATGTCGGTCCCTACACAGCCGTATATAGAGAAGAGTGGCCAACTATGTAACCGATTTGGATTGGTCGAGATCTAGGGACAACGCCCACACGGGCGGTAAAATAGTTCCACTTCTTTTTAGCAGACGACGTGCATACTCACAGAGTATAAACTATTGTTTGTGAAGATGGAAAAAAAACGAAATTATCAAAGAAATGCCTTGCTGTGCCAACTGGAGATGCAGCAGTTTGTTTGGTTTTCTGACTGCCCTTGAAAACAGAAGAATATGGGAAGTAAAAGTAGGAAGAACATGCTGAAGGTCTATTGGAAACAAAACCAAACTCTGTGAGGCCCCATAACTATAGGACCCATACTAAAACTTTGTTACGAGTAATGTAAGCAATGCAAGACTTTTTTTAAATTTGTAATGACATTCATGGCTTTTCCATCTCGTTTTTACGCTCTAAGCTATAGTTGTGCAGGCGCGTATCCAGGGGGGGGCGTTGAGGGGCGCGCGCCCCCCGGGTAAGAAAAAGAGGAGAGGAAAAAAAAGAGAAGAAAAAGGGAAAAAAGAAGGGAAAAGAGGAGGAGGAAGGAAGGGAAAAGAAAAAGAAGGAGAGAAAAAGGAGGAGGGAGTAGAAGAAATATGCCAAGACACCGGGAAGAGAAAGACGAACAGTGACATCATTACAGCGCTGATCCCTATTATATACACAGGGTATGCCAGTGACGGTTCGAGGATGTCGAAGGGGCGTGCGCCTCACCCTACCCCTTTCACCGACAACTCCATTTTTGACGTTTCCATTTTTCGTCTCTCACTAATGTATCTATATATGTACTATATATGGTCTACCATAACGCGTGTGTGTGTATGGACGCCTTAAACAATTGTGCTATGAAACCAACTGTGGCTGGTCTCGAACTCGAACGGAGTCGTCGGGGAACATGACGCATTTGGGGAAGGGGGCGACCGCCCCCCCCAGCATATTTTTTTTATGATATCGCTAGTAATTTCAAAATAGAAAATGCTTAAATGCAACTTACAAGGCAGTGGAAGTGTCATTTCCAGCGATCTGGGAGGCATTTCCAGCCAAAATTTTCTTGTACGCTTCGCGCCAACTCGTGGTGGCGCTACGCTTAGATAGTTTGCCTACAGGCTTCACCCCTCCCTTGGCAAAGTATTCGCTAAGGGCCTGTTCGAATTTGTAAAGCAAACAGCAGATATCACATCATATCAGTGAGCATGAAAATCGAGGTTCCAGGATGAACAGCCTCAAAACTGTCGATGTGTGTAGTCATAGTAACCCATTTGATTTGGGGGCTGTAACGACTTACCCGAAAAATATAACCTAAATATTTCGCACGCCGGCCCGCGCGCGTTCAACATGTTAATGTCAATATCATATAGGTAAGCATTGGTTATTACATCGCATGCCATCGTGTACCGTACGGTTCGTGGAAATTGCGTAGTATACCGCGGGATGCTGTAAACCACGAAATGTCATATGTAGATGGAGAAAAAGCATGGAGGTCCAATTATGTAAAATTCTCTTTTACATTAGTAATGTCGAATTAGTCGGCCAAGCTTACAACTTTATTTTAATTATCATTTTTTAAACTATTCATTTCCTTTAGCTACATCATTGCAATTTATTTTTCTTTCAGTAGGAGCCCCCGCCTCCTATGCCTATGTGTGTAGTGTTCGGTTGAAGGAAATATCTGCTATTTTTTCGTCTCCTTCAACCAAGTTTTATAATAGCCGTTATAAGAGGTTTTAATATTTGTAAACCAATAAATTAGTGTGTCTGAATTTTCGAAAATTTCCTGACCAACATTCTTCATCATACTTCCCTCTACTCATGTAATTTTGACCGGTCTGTTAGGGGTTCAAGTAGGTTTTTCTACATTGGTTGTCCATAGATGACATTTTTTGCAACATTATGGGTATGTTTTGAAGTGAGTTTATTCACGAGAAATGTGAATTTTCAAATTCTGAACAAATAATGGGCTGAAAACCTTGAAAAGTGGGGCTGTCAGGTATTGTGGACCGCGACGTAGAATCACCTACAAAAGCAATGATCCACAGGAGATGCGATCAGGTCGAACATGATGTGTGACTGGTGAAAATCTTCAAAAAGGTTATGGATGGAAAAAGAACTATTGGGAAATACTTGGTTCTCAGGTAAAAGTGTACGTCTGGTTGGTCATTTTCAAGCCCGAGAAGTGCCATTTCCGGTGATCTGGGGGGTATCAAAACCAGAAATTTTCTTGTACGCTGCGCGCCAACCGATGGTGGCGCTCCGCTTAGATAGTAATGCGCGCCCCCCGGGTTAGAAAATCCTGGATACGCGCCTGTTGTGCGTCTGTGCTCTAGCCACGACTGTGATGTGTGTTTTCCCTTTGGATGAGGCGTAAAATCAACAAGTGGAATGACAGGTTTGCAGCTATTTTTCTATGCATTTGAGGTGTGATGTTAAACATAAATGTCAATACCCTTACATATATTCTCTAATTCATTACCTGTTGTGCATTTTGTTCCTCGTATGCCTGCCAAAATCTGAGCTGCTTCTTTTATTCGCAACCAGCATAGTGTGCAAAGCTGCTATACGAATTGTGTGTGGTGCTTTTCGTGTTTCGCGCAACTGATGAAGACATCTGGAATTATTTTGATGTCCATTGTTAACAGGTCACGTCACAAATCACCAGTAAACCAAACTGTCTCTATATACGGCTCTGGGTCCCTCTCCAGCTCCGTGAATCTTGACAAGATGCAGTCTATAACTGCCACACACACAAAAAATATATAAAAAAATTAAATACTCGGGTAAAGAAACATCACACATGTACCAGATACACAGGTAAAGAAACATCACACACGTACCAGATACTCAGGTTAAGAATCATCACACATGTACCAGATACTCAGGTAAAGAAACATCACACATGTAACAGATACTCAAGTAAAGAAACATCACACATGTACCAGATACTCAGGTAAAGAAACATCACACATGTAACAGATACTCAAGTAAAGAAACATCACACACGTAACAGATACTCAGGTAAAGATACATTACACATGTACCAGATACTCAGGTAAAGAAACATCACACATGTAACAGATACTCAGGTAAAGAAACATCACACATGTACCAGATACTCAGGTAAAGAAACATTACACATGTAACATATACTCAGGTTAAGAAACATCACACATGTACCAGATACTCAGGTAAAGAAACATCACACATGTAACAGATACTCAGGTAAAGAAACATCACACATGTACCAGATACTCAGGTAAAGAAACATCACACATGTACCAGATACTCAGGTAAAGAAACATCACACATGTAACAGATACTCAAGTAAAGAAACATCACACACGTAACAGATACTCAGGTAAAGAAACATCACACATGTACCAGACACTCAGGTAAAGAAACATCACACATGTAACAGATACTCAGGTAAAGAAACATCACACATGTAACAGATACTCAGGTAAAGAAACATCACACATGTATCAAATACTCAGGTAAAGATACATTACACATGTAACAGATACTCAGGTAAAGAAATATCACACATGTAACAGATACTCAGGAAAAGAAACATCACACATGTACCAGATACTCAGGTAAAGAAACATCACACATGTACCAGATACTCAGGTAAAGAAACATCACACATGTACCAGTTACTCAGGTAAAGAAATATCACACATGTACCAGATACTCAGGAAAAGAAACATCACACATGTACCAGATACTCAGGTAAAGAAACATCACACATGTACCAGATACTCAGGTAAAGAAACATCACACATGTAACAGATACTCAAGTAAAGAAACATCACACATGTACCAGATACTCAGGTAAAGAAACATCACACATGTACCAGATACTCAGGTAAAGAAACATCACACATGTAACAGATACTCAGGTAAAGAAACATCACACATGTACCAGATACTCAGGTAAAGAAACATTACACATGTAACATATACTCAGGTTAAGAAACATCACACATGTACCAGATACTCAGGTAAAGAAACATCACACATGTAACAGATACTCAGGTAAAGAAACATCACACACGTACTAGATACTCAGGTAAAGAAACATCACACACGTACCAGATACTCAGGTAAAGAAACATCACACATGTAACAGATACTCAAGTAAAGAAACATCACACACGTAACAGATACTCAGGTAAAGAAACATCACACATGTACCAGATACTCAGGTAAAGAAACATCACACATGTAACAGATACTCAGGTAAAGAAACATCACACATGTACCAGATACTCAGGTAAAGAAACATCACACATCTATCAAATACTCAGGTAAAGAAACATCACACATGTACCAGATACTTAGGTAAAGAAACATCACACATGTAACAGATACTCAGGTAAAGAAACATCACACATGTAACAGATACTCAGGTAAAGAAACATCACACACGTAACAGATACTCAGGTAAAGAAACATCACACATGTACCAGATACTCAGGTAAAGAAACATCACACATGTAACAGATACTCAGGTAAAGAAACATCACACATGTAACAGATACTCAGGTAAAGAAACATCACACATGTATCAAATACTCAGGTAAAGATACATTACACATGTAACAGATACTCAGGTAAAGAAATATCACACATGTAACAGATACTCAGGAAAAGAAACATCACACATGTACCAGATACTCAGGTAAAGAAACATCACACATGTACCAGATACTCAGGTAAAGAAACATCACACATGTACCAGTTACTCAGGTAAAGAAATATCACACATGTACCAGATACTCAGGAAAAGAAACATCACACATGTACCAGATACTCAGGTAAAGAAACATCACACATGTACCAGATACTCAGGTAAAGAAACATCACACATGTAACAGATACTCAAGTAAAGAAACATCACACATGTACCAGATACTCAGGTAAAGAAACATCACACATGTACCAGATACTCAGGTAAAGAAACATCACACATGTAACAGATACTCAGGTAAAGAAACATCACACATGTACCAGATACTCAGGTAAAGAAACATTACACATGTAACATATACTCAGGTTAAGAAACATCACACATGTACCAGATACTCAGGTAAAGAAACATCACACATGTAACAGATACTCAGGTAAAGAAACATCACACACGTACCAGATACTCAGGTAAAGAAACATCACACATGTACCAGATACTCAGGTAAAGAAACATCACACATGTAACAGATACTCAAGTAAAGAAACATCACACATGTACCACATACTCAGGTAAAGAAACATCACACATGTAACAGATACTCAAGTAAAGAAACATCACACACGTAACAGATACTCAGGTAAAGATACATTACACATGTACCAGATACTCAGGTAAAGAAACATCACACATGTAACAGATACTCAGGTAAAGAAACATCACACATGTACCAGATACTCAGGTAAAGAAACATTACACATGTAACATATACTCAGGTTAAGAAACATCACACATGTACCAGATACTCAGGTAAAGAAACATCACACATGTAACAGATACTCAGGTAAAGAAACATCACACATGTACCAGATACTCAGGTAAAGAAACATCACACATGTACCAGATACTCAGGTAAAGAAACATCACACATGTAACAGATACTCAAGTAAAGAAACATCACACACGTAACAGATACTCAGGTAAAGAAACATCACACATGTACCAGACACTCAGGTAAAGAAACATCACACATGTAACAGATACTCAGGTAAAGAAACATCACACATGTAACAGATACTCAGGTAAAGAAACATCACACATGTATCAAATACTCAGGTAAAGATACATTACACATGTAACAGATACTCAGGTAAAGAAATATCACACATGTAACAGATACTCAGGAAAAGAAACATCACACATGTACCAGATACTCAGGTAAAGAAACATCACACATGTACCAGATACTCAGGTAAAGAAACATCACACATGTACCAGTTACTCAGGTAAAGAAATATCACACATGTACCAGATACTCAGGAAAAGAAACATCACACATGTACCAGATACTCAGGTAAAGAAACATCACACATGTACCAGATACTCAGGTAAAGAAACATCACACATGTAACAGATACTCAAGTAAAGAAACATCACACATGTACCAGATACTCAGGTAAAGAAACATCACACATGTACCAGATACTCAGGTAAAGAAACATCACACATGTAACAGATACTCAGGTAAAGAAACATCACACATGTACCAGATACTCAGGTAAAGAAACATTACACATGTAACATATACTCAGGTTAAGAAACATCACACATGTACCAGATACTCAGGTAAAGAAACATCACACATGTAACAGATACTCAGGTAAAGAAACATCACACACGTACTAGATACTCAGGTAAAGAAACATCACACACGTACCAGATACTCAGGTAAAGAAACATCACACATGTAACAGATACTCAAGTAAAGAAACATCACACACGTAACAGATACTCAGGTAAAGAAACATCACACATGTACCAGATACTCAGGTAAAGAAACATCACACATGTAACAGATACTCAGGTAAAGAAACATCACACATGTACCAGATACTCAGGTAAAGAAACATCACACATCTATCATATACTCAGGTAAAGAAACATCACACATGTACCAGATACTTAGGGAAAGAAACATCACACATGTAACAGATACTCAGGTAAAGAAACATCACACATGTAACAGATACTCAGGTAAAGAAACATCACACACGTAACAGATACTCAGGTAAAGAAACATCACACATGTACCAGATACTCAGGTAAAGAAACATCACACATGTAACAGATACTCAGGTAAAGAAACATCACACATGTAACAGATACTCAGGTAAAGAAACATCACACATGTACCAGATACTCAGGTAAAGAAACATTACACATGTAACATATACTCAGGTTAAGAAACATCACACATGTACCAGATACTCAGGTAAAGAAACATTACACATGTAACAGATACTCAGGTAAAGAAATATCACACATGTAACAGATACTCAGGAAAAGAAACATCACACATGTACCAGATACTCAGGTAAAGAAACATCACACATGTACCAGATACTCAGGTAAAGAAACATCACACATGTACCAGTTACTCAGGTAAAGAAATATCACACATGTACCAGATACTCAGGAAAAGAAACATCACACATGTACCAGATACTCAGGTAAAGAAACATCACACATGTACCAGATACTCAGGTAAAGAAACATCACACATGTAACAGATACTCAAGTAAAGAAACATCACACATGTACCAGATACTCAGGTAAAGAAACATCACACATGTACCAGATACTCAGGTAAAGAAACATCACACATGTAACAGATACTCAGGTAAAGAAACATCACACATGTACCAGATACTCAGGTAAAGAAACATTACACATGTAACATATACTCAGGTTAAGAAACATCACACATGTACCAGATACTCAGGTAAAGAAACATCACACATGTAACAGATACTCAGGTAAAGAAACATCACACACGTACCAGATACTCAGGTAAAGAAACATCACACATGTACCAGATACTCAGGTAAAGAAACATCACACATGTAACAGATACTCAAGTAAAGAAACATCACACACGTAACAGATACTCAGGTAAAGAAACATCACACATGTACCAGATACTCAGGTAAAGAAACATCACACATGTAACAGATACTCAGGTAAAGAAACATCACACATGTACCAGATACTCAGGTAAAGAAACATCACACATCTATCAAATACTCAGGTAAAGATACATTACACATGTACCAGTTACTCAGGTAAAGAAATATCACACATGTACCAGATACTCAAGAAAAGAAACATCACACATGTACCAGATACTCAGGTAAAGAAACATCACACATGTACCAGATACTCAGGTAAAGAAACATCACACATGTAACAGATACTCAAGTAAAGAAACATCACACATGTACCAGATACTCAGGTAAAGAAACATCACACATGTACCAGATACTCAGGTAAAGAAACATCACACATGTAACAGATACTCAGGTAAAGAAACATCACACATGTACCAGATACTCAGGTAAAGAAACATTACACATGTAACATATACTCAGGTTAAGAAACATCACACATGTACCAGATACTCAGGTAAAGAAACATCACACATGTAACAGATACTCAGGTAAAGAAACATCACACACGTACCAGATACTCAGGTAAAGAAACATCACACACGTACCAGATACTCAGGTAAAGAAACATCACACATGTAACAGATACTCAAGTAAAGAAACATCACACACGTAACAGATACTCAGGTAAAGAAACATCACACATGTACCAGATACTCAGGTAAAGAAACATCACACATGTAACAGATACTCAGGTAAAGAAACATCACACATGTACCAGATACTCAGGTAAAGAAACATCACACATCTATCAAATACTCAGGTAAAGAAACATCACACATGTACCAGATACTTAGGTAAAGAAACATCACACATGTAACAGATACTCAGGTAAAGAAATATCACACATGTAACAGATACTCAGGAAAAGAAACATCACACATGTACCAGATACTCAGGTAAAGAAACATCACACATGTACCAGATACTCAGGTAAAGAAACATCACACATGTACCAGTTACTCAGGTAAAGAAATATCACACATGTACCAGATACTCAGGAAAAGAAACATCACACATGTACCAGATACTCAGGTAAAGAAACATCACACATGTACCAGATACTCAGGTAAAGAAACATCACACATGTACCAGATACTCAGGTAAAGAAACATCACACATGTAACAGATACTCAGGTAAAGAAACATCACACATGTACCAGATACTCAGGTAAAGAAACATTACACATGTAACATATACTCAGGTTAAGAAACATCACACATGTACCAGATACTCAGGTAAAGAAACATCACACATGTAACAGATACTCAGGTAAAGAAACATCACACACGTACCAGATACTCAGGTAAAGAAACATCACACATGTACCAGATACTCAGGTAAAGAAACATCACACATGTAACAGATACTCAAGTAAAGAAACATCACACACGTAACAGATACTCAGGTAAAGAAACATCACACATGTACCAGATACTCAGGTAAAGAAACATCACACATGTAACAGATACTCAGGTAAAGAAACATCACACATGTACCAGATACTCAGGTAAAGAAACATCACACATGTAACAGATACTCAGGTAAAGAAACATCACACATGTAACAGATACTCAGGTAAAGATACATTACACATGTACCAGTTACTCAGGTAAAGAAATATCACACATGTACCAGATACTCAGGAAAAGAAACATCACACATGTACCAGATACTCAGGTAAAGAAATATCACACATGTACCAGATACTCAGGTAAAGAAACATCACACATGTACCAGATACTCAAGTAAAGAAACATCACACATGTACCAGATACTCAGGTAAAGAAACATCACACATGTACCAGATACTCAGGTAAAGAAACATCACACATGTAACAGATACTCAGGTAAAGAAACATCACACATGTACCAGATACTCAGGTAAAGAAACATTACACATGTAACATATACTCAGGTTAAGAAACATCACACATGTACCAGATACTCAGGTAAAGAAACATCACACATGTAACAGATACTCAGGTTAAGAAACATCACACACGTACCAGATACTCAGGTAAAGAAACATCACACACGTACCAGATACTCAGGTAAAGAAACATCACACATGTAACAGATACTCAAGTAAAGAAACATCACACACGTAACAGATACTCAGGTAAAGAAACATCACACATGTACCAGATACTCAGGTAAAGAAACATCACACATGTAACAGATACTCAGGTAAAGAAACATCACAAATGTACCAGATACTCAGGTAAAGAAACATCACACATCTATCAAATACTCAGGTAAAGAAACATCACACATGTACCAGATACTCAGGTAAAGAAACATCACACATCTATCAAATACTCAGGTAAAGAAACATCACACATGTACCAGATACTCAGGTAAAGAAACATCACACACGTAACAGATACTCAGGTAAAGAAACATCACACATGTACCAGATACTCAGGTAAAGAAACATCACACACGTAACAGATACTCAGGTAAAGAAACATCACACATGTACCAGATACTCAGGTAAAGAAACATCACACATGTAACAGATACTCAGGTAAAGAAACATCACACATGTACCAGATACTCAGGTAAAGAAACATCACACATCTATCAAATACTCAGGTAAAGATACATTACACATGTAACAGATACTCAGGTAAAGAAATATCACAAATGTACCAGATACTCAGGTAAAGAAACATCACACATGTACCAGATACTCAGGTAAAGAAACATCACACATGTACCAGATACTCAGGTAAAGAAACATCACACATGTAACAGATACTCAAGTAAAGAAACATCACACACGTAACAGATACTCAGGTAAAGAAACATCACACATGTACCAGATACTCAGGTAAAGAAACATCACACATGTACCAGATACTCAGGTAAAGAAACATCACACATGTAACAGATACTCAGGTAAAGAAACATCACACATGTATCAAATACTCAGGTAAAGATACATTACACATGTAACAGATACTCAGGTAAAGAAATATCACACATGTAACAGATACTCAGGAAAAGAAACATCACACATGTACCAGATACTCAGGTAAAGAAACATCACACATGTACCAGATACTCAGGTAAAGAAACATCACACATGTACCAGTTACTCAGGTAAAGAAATATCACACATGTACCAGATACTCAGGAAAAGAAACATCACACATGTACCAGATACTCAGGTAAAGAAACATCACACATGTACCAGATACTCAGGTAAAGAAACATCACACATGTAACAGATACTCAAGTAAAGAAACATCACACATGTACCAGATACTCAGGTAAAGAAACATCACACATGTACCAGATACTCAGGTAAAGAAACATCACACATGTAACAGATACTCAGGTAAAGAAACATCACACATGTACCAGATACTCAGGTAAAGAAACATTACACATGTAACATATACTCAGGTTAAGAAACATCACACATGTACCAGATACTCAGGTAAAGAAACATCACACATGTAACAGATACTCAGGTAAAGAAACATCACACACGTACCAGATACTCAGGTAAAGAAACATCACACATGTACCAGATACTCAGGTAAAGAAACATCACACATGTAACAGATACTCAAGTAAAGAAACATCACACACGTAACAGATACTCAGGTAAAGAAACATCACACATGTACCAGATACTCAGGTAAAGAAACATCACACATGTAACAGATACTCAGGTAAAGAAACATCACACATGTACCAGATACTCAGGTAAAGAAACATCACACATCTATCAAATACTCAGGTAAAGATACATTACACATGTAACAGATACTCAGGTAAAGATACATTACACATGTAACAGATACTCAGGTAAAGAAACATCACACATGTAACAGATACTCAGGTAAAGAAACATCACACATGTACCAGATACTCAGGTAAAGAAACATCACACATCTATCAAATACTCAGGTAAAGATACATTACACATGTAACAGATACTCAGGTAAAGAAATATCACACATGTAACAGATACTCAGGAAAAGAAACATCACACATGTACCAGATACTCAGGTAAAGAAACATCACACATGTACCAGATACTCAGGTAAAGAAACATCACACATGTACCAGTTACTCAGGTAAAGAAATATCACACATGTAACAGATACTCAGGAAAAGAAACATCACACATGTACCAGATACTCAGGTAAAGAAACATCACACATGTACCAGATACTCAGGTAAAGAAACATCACACATGTACCAGATACTCAGGTAAAGAAACATCACACATGTACCAGATACTCAGGTAAAGACACATCACTCATGTACCAGATACTCAGGTAAAGAAACATCACACATGTACCAGATACTCAGGTAAAGAAACATCACACATGTATCAGATACTCAGGTAAAGAAACATCACACATGTATCAGATACTCAGGTAAAGATACATCACTCATGTACCAGAAACTCAGGTAAAGAAACATCACAAATGTATCAGATACTCAGGTAAAGATACATCACTCATGTAACAGATACTCAGGTAAAGAAACATCACACATGTACCAGATACTCAGGTAAAGAAACATCACACATGTACCAGATACTCGGGTAAAGAAACATCACACATGTACCAGTTACTCGGGTAAAGAAACATCACACATGTAACAGATACTCTGGAAAAGAAACATCACACATGTACCAGATACTCAGGTAAAGAAACATCACACATGTACCAGATACTCAGGTAAAGAAACATCACACATGTACCAGATACTCGGGTAAAGAAACATCACACATGTACCAGATACTCAGGTAAAGACACATCACTCATGTACCAGATACTCAGGTAAAGAAACATCACACATGTACCAGATACTCAGGTAAAGAAACATCACACATGTATCAGATACTCAGGTAAAGAAACATCACACATGTATCAGATACTCAGGTAAAGATACATCACTCATGTACCAGATACTCAGGTAAAGAAACATCACACATGTACCAGATACTCAGGTAAAGAAACATCACACATGTACCAGATACTCAGGTAAAGACACATCACTCATGTACCAGATACTCAGGTAAAGAAACATCACACATGTACCAGATACTCAGGTAAAGAAACATCACACATGTATCAGATACTCAGGTAAAGAAACATCACACATGTATCAGATACTCAGGTAAAGATACATCACTCATGTACCAGATACTCAGGTAAAGAAACATCACAAATGTATCAGATACTCAAGTAAAGATACATCACGCATGTACCAGATACTTAGGTAAAGAAACATCACACATGTATTAGATACACAGGTAAAGAAACATCACAAATGTATCAGATACTCAGGTAAAGATACATCACTCATGTACGAGATACTTAGGTAAAGAAACATCACACATGTACCAGATACTCAGGTTAAGAAACATCACACATGTACCAGATACTCAGGTTAAGAAACATCACACATGTACCAAATACTCAGGTAAGGAAACAACACATGTATGTATCAGATACTCTGGTAAAGAAACATTACATTTATGTATTAGATACTCAGGTAAAGAAACATCACAAATGTTCCAGTTACTCAGGTAAAGAAATTTAAAAAACTCAAAGTTATATTTGGCATTTTATTGAACCTAGCAATCTTTCTGTTCTGAACTACTCCTTTCAGAACTATTGATAATAGTATTTCTCCTGGTTTAATTTTCAAGAAAAGATCTACAAACTTTAATGAAATGATGACCATTCTTACAAAACCTTGTGGAGTAAGCCTAGTCTTATCATACCTCAACCATTTCTTTTGAAACCATTCCTTTTTTTTTTCTCTCGTCAACCACCTCCAGGAATCCTTCCTGGTTTTCTCCTTTCAATATAGTCAGCAGTTCGTCCTTAATTATGGGGAGCTCCGTTCCTTCTCTTGGTGTGTAAGTACGTAGCGCCTTCACCTAATCAAGACAAAAGAATAGGAAACTAATTGAAATCTGTCAGACCGTACAATACGATAACTCTATAACAAAGGACTACTTAACATGAGCTAAAGAAACAACTTTGAATGACACATATACTCAGAAATATCACATTAGTAGCAGATACTCAGGTAAAGAAACATCACACATATACCAGATTTTCAGGTAAAGAAACATCACAAATGTACCAGATACTCAGGTAAAGAAACATCACACATGTACCAGATACTCAGGTAAAGAAACATCACACACGTAACAGATACTCAGGAAAAGAAACATCACACATGTACCAGATACTCAGGTAAAGAAATATCACACATGTACCAAATACTCAGGTAAAGAAACATCACAAATGTACCAGATACTCAGGTAAAGAAACATCACACATGTATCAGATACTCGGGTAAAGAAACATCACACATGTAACAGATACTCAGGTAAAGAAACATCACGAATGTACCAGATACTCAGGTAAAGAAACATCACACACATAACAGATACTCCGGAAAAGAAACATCACACATATACCAGATACACAGGTAAAGAAACATCACACATGTACCAGATACTCAGGTAAAGAAACATCACACATGTACCAGATACTCGGGTAAAGAAACATTACACATGTAACATATACTCAGGTAAAGAAACATCACAAATGTACCAGATACTCAGGTAAAGAAACATCACACATGTATCAGATACTCGGGTAAAGAAACATCACACATGTACCAGATACTCAGGTAAAGAAACATCACACATGTACCAGATACACAGGTAAAGAAACATCACACACATAACAGATACTCAGGAAAAGAAACATCACACATGTACCAGATACACAGGTAAAGAAACATCACACATATACCAGATTTTCAGGTAAAGAAACATCACAAATGTACCAGATACTCAGGTAAAGAAACATCACACATGTACCAGATACTCAGGTAAAGAAACATCACACACGTAACAGATACTCAGGAAAAGAAACATCACACATGTACCAGATACTCAGGTAAAGAAACATCACACATGTACCAAATACTCAGGTAAAGAAACATCACAAATGTACCAGATACTCAGGTAAAGAAACATCACACATGTACCAGATACTCAGGTAAAGAAACATGACACACGTAACAGATACTCAGGAAAAGAAACATCACACATGTACCAGATACTCAGGTAAAGAAACATCACACATGTACCAGATACTCAGGTAAAGAAACATCACACACGTAACAGATACTCAGGAAAAGAAACATCACACATGTACCAGATACTCAGGTAAAGAAACATCACACATGTACCAGATACTCAGGTTAAGAAACATCACACATGTATCAGATACTCAGGTAAAGAAACATCACACATGTATCAGATACTCAGGTAAAGAAACATCACACATGTACCAGATACTCGGGTAAAGAAACATCACACATGTACCAAATACTCAGGTAAAGAAACATCACAAATGTACCAGATACTCAGGTAAAGAAACATCACACATGTATCAGATACTCGGGTAAAGAAACATCACACATGTACCAGATACTCTGGTAAAGAAACATCACACATGTACCAGATACTCAGGTAAAGAAACATCACACACATAACAGATACTCAGGAAAAGAAACATCACACATGTACCAGATACACAGGTAAAGAAACATCACACATGTACCAGATACTCAGGTAAAGAAACATCACACATGTAACAGATACTCGGGTAAAGAAACATTACACATGTAACATATACTCAGGTAAAGAAACATCACACATGTACCAGATACTCAGGTAAAGAAACATCACACACGTACCAGATACTCAGGTAAAGAAACATCACACACGTACCAGATACTCAGGTAAAGAAACATCACACATGTACCAGATACTCAGGTAAAGAAACATCACACACGTAACAGATACTCAGGAAAAGAAACATCACACATGTACCAAATACTCAGATAAAGAAACATCACACATGTACCAGATACTCAGGTAAAGAAACATCACACATGTACCAGTTACTCAGGTAAAGAAACATCACACATGTAACAGATACTCAGGTAAAGAAACATAACACATATACCAGATACTCAGGTGAAGAAACATTACAAATGTACCAGATACTCAGGTAAAGAAACATCACACATGTATCAGATATTCAGGTTAAGAAACATCACACATAAACCAGATACTCAGGTTAAGAAACATCACACATAAACCAGATACTCAGGTTAAGAAACATCACACATGTAACAGATACTCAGGTAAAGAAACATCACACATGTACCAAATACTCAGGTAAGGAAACAACACATGTATGTATCAGATACTCAGGTAAAGAAACATTACATTTATGTATTAGATACTCAGGTAAAGAAACATCACAAATGTTCCAGTTACTCAGGTAAAGAAATTTAAAAAACTCAAAGTTATATTTGGCACTTTATTGAACCTAGCAATCTTTCTGTTCTGAACTACTCCTTTCAGAACTATTGATAATAGTATTTCTCCTGGTTTAATTTTCAAGAAAAGATCTACAAACTTTAATGAAATGATGACCATTCTTACAAAACCTTGTGGAGTAAGCCTAGTCTTATCATACCTCAACCATTTCTTTTGAAACCATTCCTTTTTTTCCTCTCTCGTCAACCACCTCCAGGAATCCTTCCTGGTTTTCTCCTTTCAATATAGTCAGCAGTTCGTCCTTAATTATGGGGAGCTCCGTTCCTTCTCTTGGTGTGTAAGTACGTAGCGCCTTCACCTAATCAAGACAAAAGAATAGGAAACTAATTGAAATCTGTCAGACCGTACAATACGATAACTCTGTAACAAAGGACTACTTAACATGAGCTAAAGAAACAACTTTGAATGACACATATACTCAGAAATATCACATTAGTAGCAGATACTCAGGTAAAGAAACATCACACATATACCAGATCTTCAGGTAAAGAAACATCACACATGTACCAGATACTCAGGTAAAGAAACATCACACATGTAACAGATACTCGGGTAAAGAAACATTACACATGTAACATATACTCAGGTAAAGAAACATCACACATGTACCAGATACTCAGGTAAAGAAACATCACACACGTACCAGATACTCAGGTAAAGAAACATCACACACGTACCAGATACTCAGGTAAAGAAACATCACACATGTACCAGATACTCAGGTAAAGAAACATCACACACGTAACAGATACTCAGGAAAAGAAACATCACACATGTACCAAATACTCAGATAAAGAAACATCACACATGTACCAGATACTCAGGTAAAGAAACATCACACATGTACCAGTTACTCAGGTAAAGAAACATCACACATGTAACAGATACTCAGGTAAAGAAACATAACACATATACCAGATACTCAGGTGAAGAAACATTACAAATGTACCAGATACTCAGGTAAAGAAACATCACACATGTACCAGATATTCAGGTTAAGAAACATCACACATAAACCAGATACTCAGGTTAAGAAACATCACACATAAACCAGATACTCAGGTTAAGAAACATCACACATGTAACAGATACTCAAGTAAAGAAACATCACACATGTACCAAATACTCAGGTAAGGAAACAACACATGTATGTATCAGATACTCAGGTAAAGAAACATTACATTTATGTATTAGATACTCAGGTAAAGAAACATCACAAATGTTCCAGTTACTCAGGTAAAGAAATTTAAAAAACTCAAAGTTATATTTGGCACCTTATTGAACCTAGCAATCTTTCTGTTCTGAACTACTCCTTTCAGAACTATTGATAATAGTATTTCTCCTGGTTTAATTTTCAAGAAAAGATCTACAAACTTTAATGAAATGATGACCATTCTTACAAAACCTTGTGGAGTAAGCCTAGTCTTATCATACCTCAACCATTTCTTTTGAAACCATTCCTTTTTTTCCTCTCTCGTCAACCACCTCCAGGAATCCTTCCTGGTTTTCTCCTTTCAATATAGTCAGCAGTTCGTCCTTAATTATGGGGAGCTCCGTTCCTTCTCTTGGTGTGTAAGTACGTAGCGCCTTCACCTAATCAAGACAAAAGAATAGGAAACTAATTGAAATCTGTCAGACCGTACAATACGATAACTCTGTAACAAAGGACTACTTAACATGAGCTAAAGAAACAACTTTGAATGACACATATACTCAGAAATATCACATTAGTAGCAGATACTCAGGTAAAGAAACATCACACATATACCAGATCTTCAGGTAAAGAAACATCACACATGTACCAGATACTCAGGTAAAGAAACATCACACATGTACCAGATACTCAGGTAAAGAAACATCACACTTATGTATCTGATACTCAGGTAAAGAAACATCACAAATGTACCAGATACTCAGGTAAAGAAACATCACACATGTACCAGATACTCAGGTAAAGAAACATCACACATATACCAGATCTTCAGGTAAAGAAACATCACACATGTATCAGATACTCAGGTAAAGAAACATCACACATGTAACAGATACTCAGGTAAAGAAACATCATGAATGTACCAGATACTCGGGTAAAGAAACATCACACATGTATCAGATACTCAGGTAAAGAAACATCACACATGTAACAGATACTCAGGTAAAGAAACATCACACATGTACCAGATACTCAGGTAAAGAAACATCACACATATACCAGATCTTCAGGTAAAGAAACATCACACATGTACCAGATACTCAGGTAAAGAAACAACACACATGTACCAGATACTCAGGTAAAGAAACATCACACATATACCAGATCTTCAGGAAAAGAAACATCACACATTTACTAGTTATTTGAGCAAAGGAAACAAGAACTGGTTACTTGAATACTTAATTACAATGAAGCAAACATACAAGCATAACACATCATACATGTACTTAGTACTTAAAGAAATAATGAAGGCTGGGATCGAAGACAATTTATATTGTTCAGTAACTTCAAAACTATCTAATATTCGATTTTTAAGTTAAACGCTTTCAGTTGGACTGAATACACAAGTTTTGAACATTGGCTCCTATAAATAAGGCATATTAAACCACAATGAACAGTAAGCCGCCATTCATTACGCAAATTCTATCTTAATGACGTCAGGGAGGAACAACTCAATCGAGCAGTAGCACTTTCTCCGTACAAATGCACAGTTAGTAAACAACAATTTCATTGGAATTTCTCAATAAAAACGAAAGAAATCAAAGAAGGTTCAATGGCAGGGCTGTAGCCTTATGATTTTGATCCGATATTCACAGCAGAGGAATTACAGGAAAGGGAAAACGTAAGAGTAAACAGGGAAGAAGATGATATACGGACACCTCCTACGGAGGTGGAGTATGTTGTTGCCACGAAGTGGATAATTTTGTGAACCTTTTTTCATCCCCAGAAGGTTTTTTAACAGTAAATAACAGACTTTGAAACCGTTTGCCAAAATAGAGCGGTACTAAGAGTTACCTTAGTGATGAGGAACGACATCCATGGCCACGCAAGGAACATTCCATTTGAATTGGATTATGAAGTAAGCCTAATTCTGACAAGGCATGCCGTATGCTTAGCGTTACAGTCAGCCTACTTACCGTTACTCTAGCATACACTAGGCCTAGCTTCAGTGTGCTAGTTAAGATATAGCCTATGCCTTCTTTTTAACGAAAATTTTAAGAAAAGAGAACTCCTGATTTTTTCGTAACTATGACCTTCAGATGCCTCGTTTACATTTTAAACTGCGTTGTGCTTATAGCAAATTGCACATTCTTCTAGTTCTAGCCATAGCAACAACAGCTGAATATTTTCCACGGTTAAATGGAATTCCAGGCGTATTGCATAATCAATGGCGGCTTAATGCGCATTGTGTTTAGGCCTTAGGAGCCATTTTTTAAAGCAAGCGTATTAAGTCCAACAGAAAGCGGTTAACTTCAAAATCGAATGTTACTTGTCAGATTTTGAGGTTTCTGTATAATATAAATTGTATCTTTTCCTACCTTTGTTATTCCTTTATTAAACGAAGCATGAACTTGCTACTTGAGAGAAATGTCCCACGTTTTATTAACGTAATTTAGCACACATTGACCATTTAATATAAGCAATACCTTCTTCTCTACGAAAATCTGTTCCTTAATGAATAAAATATCTTCTTCTTCCAGGTTATACTTTTTGAATTGTTCGCCCAGGTTGTTTTTCTTCAGCATATGCTCAAACATATCCACTGACAGTTTTTCATGCTGTTCAAAAAAGTTGCAAAAAGAAAATGGGAAAAAAAGCATTCAACTGACATTTACAAAATCAAACTGGAAAAAGTGAACAAATTTGGGTAAAAACTTTAAACCAGAAAAATAAAACAGAATACTGATTAGATTTAGGAAGGATTGCTATGTACCTGTACAGGTGTACTTCCATTTCACTGATAAACAGAAGTGGAAAGTGGCAAATGCAACTAATAATTGCTGCAGAGTATTTATAGTTACTAAAGTAATGGGCACATTCTAACCCTCCCACTTCAACTGCTCCAAACCCTGGTGTCTTCCTTTCATGACAACAATTAACTGATCCAATTCATACATTGTATACAATGTCAGATAGGCTTCTTACTGTATATAGGATTGATAGTAAACCAAACCAGGGTACATAAATAATTGCCTAAGCTTCATACATCCCTATGCAGGCAAAACCGAGGCTAAAATTTACGTGCATCACTACAAAGGCAAACCACCCCTAGCATCACATATAGGCAGTAGGCTATGTTAATCGCTATGAACTTAAACAAAGGCTAGTATACTATAAAATAAAAATACTTTTAAAGTAATTAAAAATTCTCTTTACCTTTCCTATGTAGTCTGGCCTAACTTTGGGAAGAAATGCTTCATCAAAGAGGTGGGAGAAGGGACCATGTCCTGTAATGAATTAATAAGTAACTATGAAGAAAGGGAACAAGTTATCACAGTCTGAGGGAAGGATTCCCATTGTGGGGAAACATTTATTTTCAAGGGTACCTACATGAAAAGTATAGCAGATTTGACATGAAATATGCAAGATCAGAACTGTCGAAGGACTTTACAACTGAAAATGAACATTTCTGTTTTTTACCTTTTGAGTAGCTAGATGGCCAAATCCCTGTCTACAAAGTTTGACACTGTTTTGGTCACAACTTTTTCAGAACTTCTCTACTCTTTTAAATTCACCAGTTAAGAGTGAAACAAAGAGGTTATTCCTTTCTTTGAAATGGTATTCTCAAATGTAAAGAGAGTGACATCTTAGAACTGCAAATCTTCCTTGGCATTGTGAAAGTAGTGAGATAGAGACCATATCATCCCACACTAATTAGTTTAGTATGGACTATTTTAAAACTTAGATGAAACTTCGCCGTTCTCTCTGACAGTAGGTACAGAAAGCTGGGAATGCAAAAATGTCATATTTTTATTACTCGCTAAGACCATGGAGGTAAAAACAGATGCTTAGACCTACTTCAAGCACGTTTACCATCGCGGGTTTCTCTTACACAGCATTGCATCACTAACAGAAACTCCTTGCTAGACGACAATGCATACATGTATTGTTATTATGTATTGTTATTAATGCAGACACACATGCCATCCAATCCCTTCTCCTCGTGTACCGAGCACCTGTTTCAAAACCTCCAACAGGTGTTGTGCTGTATTCTGTACTTTCCCCTCCCCCATCCGTACGTAGACTGTTCCAAATTATCGTGTTCGTAAATGTAACCAATCAGTGCTCGTGATTGGCCGAATAGGCTTAAACCATTTTTTAAGGTCAAAACCCAAGAAAGATATCAGTGTATCACTTCGTTGAACTTTCGTTTGGTACAGTACAAGCAGCAGGTGCAAAAGCTGAGATTGTGCAGCAAGAATGTTTACAGTTGGGGACTACCGGGGAGCGAATTTTTTTTCCAGCGCGGTAAAAGCCAAGATAAGCATACCTCGCTCCCATTGGCTGGGGTTCTTATACATAAGATCCTGCCAGGATCGAAACGTCAGGCCAACTTACTTTTACACATAAGCTTCATTACAATATGAACTAGCAGCTGCTGCACTGAATCGCTAATCACATACCACATTTCACAAGGCTACTTTGCCTAGTACACTCAAAAAAGACAACAGTCTAGCAGCAGAGTAGAGTTAATTTATGTGTGTTATGCTACAGATGTAGAGGGTCTGTGGTTGTGTATCGCAAAACTCTGTTGCTGTAAATTTAAAGAAGTTAAATCACCGAACAGTTTGAAGATGATACAAAAAATCACCATATAATATAAACGTAAGACAATTTCTGTGTTCAATAACTATAATCCGCAGTGGCAGTGGTACTACTAACATGCATGACTAAATACTAGACATATATCTTTTGTATTGCATTATCTGAAAACGGTTTCAAAGGGTCATAATTTTGAAAATCAGTCTATCGGATTGAAGTTTAGAAGCAACTCAAGTAATAGTCAACCAGAAACGGTCAAGCTGTCCAATGTTTTTTAGTAGTTTGAAGCAAGCAAACGCCTGGTACGTACTTATCTGCGTACATTGCCATCGTAGTACTCTGTACAGCAAGTTCCACCATCACTTCGAAGCTTCACCCGTGTCAAAATTAACTTATTCGATTTATTGGCTTTTCAGTTTTGGATCATCAACCTATTACAGTAAGTAATCCTTACCTTCAAAGAAGGACAGTCATCTACAATGAGACGTGTACACTCACAGTCCATGGTCGCAGTATTGTTTTACGAACTTATGGATGTAAATGTACACAAACAAGTCCGGGCAAAAGCAAAGAAAAAACATTTTAACACATTTTTTAACAAAGTTGTCTCAAGACAGTCGCCAGTTCATACAGTACGTGTATGCGAATCACGATCCAATGCGTGCACGTGTATGTTCATGTACATACACACACACACATTGCATAGCGTAACAAGAACTTCCCAATTCAGCATCAAAAGTGCAAGACCCAGCCAATGAGAAGCGAGGTATGCAATGATGGCCTTTACCGCGCTGGGAAAAAAATCTCGCTACCGGGGATTGGTAAGATACACATGATAAACATTAGCAGCGGGAATTTCTTCAAGTTCGCATGTATTATCTGTGTCGGTATTTTTACAGGGTATTATTTTTACCAGGTATTCAAGGTGTGTTTCGGATATGTGTTTCGGATATACCTGGTATTTCAGTAAATTCGTTGATGACAGATTTCAGTACTGTCAGTATGGTTATGAATGAAATAACAGGTATGAATTTAATACCAGGTCTACCTGGTATATCCATATACCAACGCAACCTAGATCAGGGGCATTGGAATCCTGGCCAGGGTATGTGGGGTCATGTCAGGTGCATTGGGAGGTAGGTCAGGGGCAGCGCGCACCAGACAAGGGGTACCATTCCATCAAAGGTCGACTGTAGTACCACCAGATTGCAGCAAATACAACACTTTGTATGAACATGTTTCAAGATTGTACCAACCTAAATCATGACACAATCCTGCTATCTCAACACAGAGGATGTCTTCTTTGGTTATCTTTAGACTCTTCTGTTTGGATTGTAAGCTTCTTGCAAGTTTCCCAGCAAGGTAGCTCACCCTGTCAGAGTATAGGATAAATTACATAATATATATATATTTTTTCAAACAAATGGCTTTTTTCAAAGTCAAAACAATACACTATTATCATTTATGGATGGCACTCGCATTTTGTTGCTATGGTTGCAGTTTATATGTTATTCCAATATACAATGTTTTATGTTAGTTTAAAGCTCATGATCATTCAATCCAGTAGGTATGTCTTATTTGTAAAGTCAGACTGCTAATTGACAGTATAAAGCAGTATGTTAATGGGTTTGGCAAATAAGGGAATAACTATATATATGCCATTACAACAACAATGAAATGGTGATGTGGGGAAAGCAGTATAAAGGTTGAAGCAGTTATGAACATTAGCCAGAGTGTGTTCAACTTGTCTTGTGATCAGCCAAGCTTACAACATTCAAAACACCTACCCAAGGGAATGTTCAAATCTGTTATGCGACGCTCCTGGGTAGACAAAATAACACATCCCCATCTGCTTGATGAAGCGTAACCTCTGAAACTCTGGTGTATCAATGATGCTGACTAATAGAGGGTGCATCTCAATGTGTCCGTGGACTGAGTCGTTAAAGACCTGCAATGATAAAACAACTGACAGTGTAATATCAGATCTGGAAACAATCGACCTGATCGACAGTTGACCATGTATGTATGTATGTATGTATATGTGATCTTCCCGCAAGCAGGAACTCGCGAAAGAAGCCATGGAGGCTTGTAGACTCGCAAGCTGACCGAAGCCAATCTCTCGGCACACATCCATTTAACGTCCATGTCAGGAAGTTGTTATTGAACAACACCCTTGCCAGACGACACACATTGGTGTCGGCGGGGAATCGAACCATAACTGACTTATAGTGAGAATGTAATAGCATCAGTATGAGTAAAATTCCCGTTGGTATGAGTATGAGTACACTCAGACTCTAAGTGAAAACCAGTATTTAATCTATACTAGATTACAAAATGCCTCCGGGTAATAGTACGATTACAAATCCACAAAGCCCAGTAAACTGTACAGGTTAAGTATGATTCAATATGACTATGGACGCACTGCAAGTCTGGAAGATACCATTAAGGCAGAATTTCACTCAGCAACTTTCTGACATTCATAACCAGTGAAATGACTTTTCTGCTCCTCTCAAGTTTAAAACAAGGGTAGAAACATTGAACACCATCACCCTCCTCACCCCCTCTCTTTCTTCAAAACATACAATGACAAACTAAAATCAGCTAGAAGTGCCCGCCCCATAAAAATTGAGATTCCAAATGTGCACTCTGAAGCTTAATTAGACTAACAATTAGATCTTAATTTGCTCCACCAATACTCCAGGTTTTGTCAATAAATATGTGTTTTGGGGGAGTAAATTTAATAGTACTTGGGAGGGGGAGGTTGTTCACCGTAGCAGTGGCCTTCTACTCAGCTGAATGTGAAATTGCCGGTTCCTACCCCCCCCCCCCCCAACTTCCAGCCAAGTGTATAATTTGGAAATTTCTGATAACTGATGAAATACCAAAATAATTTCATCTAGTCATTTTCATGGTATTATCAAGAGATGGTATCGCTAGAAGAGCTGCATGAAAATAGTGTTTGGAGCGTGAATGAATCTTTATTTACTGTATATCAAAACCATAGTCCAGGTAGCTCTCATGCATTCTGCACATAGATTCTGCGGGGTGGGGTCTGGTTTGTGGTGGCTCACGTCCTCATTCTTCAAGTAGAAGAATTATTGTCAAGAATACTTTGCCACAAACTAATTGGTTTTAAGAAGAAAGGTTTTTAGACTACTGACCTTTGTTCCCTGTAAATGTTGGCCACTGTCAGCTCTGGAACAAGACAAATTTTAAGACTTTTACCAGCAGCGGTTTTAATGTAAAGGAATGTTACAAAACTATGTGCATCAACAAAATCACACAAACTAAATGAAGTTCTGATTTCCTTGAAATAATGGAAAAGTGAAAAGGGGATATGAAGTTTGGAGGAGGAAGAAGGGATGAAGTCCTGCAAGTTTTAAATAAGAAACTGACACTTGGGCCATGTATGTTCTAAACCTAAACTGCTCTGTTCACATTCTAAAGTCGGGTTAGGCAGACGTAGCCTAGGCCAAAGGCTTAGGTCTAGTAATGAAGAGGTATGAATACACCGGCAGTTTGATATTCTTTTCTTGTTTCAACAATCAAGAATTTGCAGCTATGCCTTAGATACAATGCATTCTAGAACTTTTATGTTGTAGCAAGGAAGAGATTACTCACCTATCCAGCAAAAATTCAGCAACCTCCGTTTCGTTCTCCAGCTCCAACTCCTCCTTCAGTTCGGTCCATCGTTCTACTTGATTCCCTATGTGAATACTATGGCGCGAGAAAGCGGAATATATTACGTATAAATATATATATGCTCGACTTGCGAAATACATACATGGTTAACTTCAAAAATACATACTAGACATATTTATATATATGTTAACACATATATATTCCCTGAAAATTATATTTATTCCCTTAATGTATATATTTATATATTCAGACGTACAGAAAGTATTTTCTTAATAACAAATATGTATTTTGTGCAAAAATATATATTCTCTTACAGTAAATAATCTGTAAAAAATATATATTCTCTAACACAATTTTTTTTTCTCTGCCAAGAATATATTTATTCTCTGAGAGAAAATATGTATCCTCTAAAGAAATATATATATCCTTTTCAAAAAGTATGTTAATTCTGTGACCGAAATATATTTTTCTCTAACAAAATATATTAATTCTGTGACAGAGAATATATATATTCTAAAGTAAAAATGATTGTCTGTGCAAAAATAAATTTTTATTCTTTGTTAGAAAAAATATGTATTCTCTAAAAACAAATTTCTATTCTGTAAAGAAAAATATATTCTGCAAAGAAAAATATATATATGCTAAACAAAGTACAAAGAAAAATATATTCTGTACGAAAAATATTTATGCTATACAAAGTACAGAGCTCTGTAAGTGCAACTTCAGTGAACAGCTTATTTATTACATTGGCCTTAAGTGTGCAAGTACAATGTATTTCCTTGCTCAGAACCGAAATGCAGTTCAAAGTTAGTGGTTTTGCGACATCACATTGCACATGATAGTACGGCGATACGATAGACAGCAAAGCGCTACTGTATCTAGCCGGCTTAACAGTCCCATTAACATATCGGATCACATACCTAACATACGTTATAGCAGCAGTACTGTAATCATGGCGTCCAGATATAGCGCGTAAGTAGGATAGTTGGTAGTGTGATGTTAACGTTAGACTACTCTAAACAACATACTTATTTCTTACACTAGGTAGGCTAAGACTTATAAACATATGATCCACTATTTGCTCTTCTCTAACCACAGTCTTTCAATTATTTTGTTGCACTTGTATGTATGTATATGTGATCTTCCTGCAAGCAGGAACTCGCGAAAGAAGCCATGGAGGCTTAAAGGACTTCTGCAAGGACTCTATACATCAACGGAAAGAAAGTGGATGTGAAGAAAACAGCAATATAATGAATAAGCTGGTCACTGAAGTTACTGAACAACAAAACATCTCAGTTGGCACTTACAAAGCACCGTACTTTGTATAGCATATATATTTTTCGTACAGAATATATTTTTCGTACAGAATATATTTTTCGTACAGAATATATTTTTCGCAAAGAATAGAGCTTGAATGTTAGAAAATATATATATTTTCTGTACACACAATACAAATATATTTTTGCATAGAATATAATTTATTCTGGAGAAAATATATAATTTCTGCAACAGAATTTATATATTTTGTTAGAGAAAAATATTTTTCTGTACCAGAATTTCAACATTTGAAAATACGCCCTGTAGTAAACCTGCCGTTCATTTTGGCCACTGCCCACTTCTCCACATTCCAAGGTTATTAGTTGGGAACGTTAGCCGGTGTGTTACGTAATCAATTTGCCAACCTCGCAAAGGAAACCAACTGTGGGAAAGTCACTTGCACAGCTCAAATTTCCTGTGATCTACCGCGAGAGCCTATTAAAATGTCCAAGGCAGGTACACTGTTACAGCAGTGGTATTAAAGGGCGCATTTTCACTGAAATGTATACATTTTTTAGAGAATATATATTTTTTCTCTTAAAGAATATATATTTTTTCTCTTAGAGAATATATATTTTTTCTCTTAGAGAATATATATTTTTTCTCTTAGAGAATATATATTTTTTCTCTTAGAGAATATAATTTTTGCCTTAGAGAATATATATTTTTTCTCTTAGAATATATATTTTTTCCTTAGAGAATAAATATATTCATGGTATAGAAAAATATAATTTTTGTGTTATTATATATATATATCGTTACAGAATATTTATTGTAACATAATATATATATTTTTCTATTAGAGAATATATTTACAATGGCATAAAAATATATAATTTTTGTGTTAGAGAATATATATGTTTGACAGAATATTTACTGCCTGAGTCGAAAGCAACCCAGTATATCAATACGTACTACAATGCAATGTGTATGTTCAGGGAGTTGGTATGTCTGTGATACCCACGCACACACAACTTTTTCGGATTGTTGTGAATGAATCTATTTTAAACAACGGCTCATGAATAAACATACTATTCACTGATTGGTGGAATTCAAACTAGTGGATTTGGAGAAATGAAAACTTTGTTGTGGACACTCTTACTTGTTATCGACATAAATCGTTAATTACTCGCTAATTAACGCTCTTGGCAGGGTGAAACTTGGATGGTATCTTAGTTTGCTGTTTTATGATTGATACATGTAAAAAAATCGATGCACATGTTAAAAAGCGACCCAACGCAAAATGCTGCTTAAAGTTCCTGACAATGTTTCCTTCTGTAGATTGATGATACTTTACCTTTTCGGTGATGAAGGCACATTCTCGGTGGAAACATCATCTGTAAAGGTGAATGACAAAACTTGTAAATTTGAAACTGTAGTAGTTCTCAAAAGTAATTTACTGCGGCCACATATGAGAGGTATGGGGGGGGGGGTGGAAAGGAGAGACAGTCTGTTAAAGCCTTGCTGTTCCGTAGGTAACAGCATGTGTATTTTCTAATTAGTTTAATTTCAAAACAAATTTCAAATATTAAGTAGAGAGAGTAGCAACACTCTCCTATGACTAATGCGTTTAAATATAGAACAAATCAAGGGCACACTTCAGCCATTCTGTAGGAAGATCACTGAAGATGGAAGACTTTGAGTGGTTTAACAAGTCTCAGGCCATCAAATATCAAGACAGACAATAAAATAACACCATTGTATTAAGAAACAGTAGTTATAATCGTGAGTAACCAGAATGCAAAAATGCATTGTGGTTTCGATAATGTAACATGAGCAGTTTTCTTCATGAATCTGACGTAATGTATAGTGAGGGTGTACATGTTTACAAGGGTTTCTCGAATTGACCTCTGATGACCCCAAATGAATTTTGACCTCAACCAAACAATAGGCTTTTTAAACTAAATGTGGTACTTCTACACACTAATTGAAAGGTCAGCCCAGCTTCCAGTATTGAGATATCGTGATTTTACAAGGTTTTCACAATTTGACACCTGGTGACCCCAAATGACTTTTGCCTTCCACCAAAACCACTAGACTTCTTTTACAAAACGTGGTACTCCTACACACCAAATATGAAGTTTGCCCATAATTCCTTTCTTGAGATATCGTGTTTACGAGGTTTTCACAATTTGATCGCTGGTGACCCCAAATGCCCTTTGACCTCCACCAAAAACAATAGCCTTTTCCTAATGTGGTACTTCAACACTTTAAATATGAAGTCTGCCCATGATTCCCATTTTGAGATAACTGGTTTTACAAGGTTTTCACAATTTGACCCCTGGTGACCCCAAATGACCTTTGACTTCAACCAAAACCAATAGGGATCTTTAACTCAATGCAATTTTTCAAGAAAGTAAACTAAATTGCATATTCCTTAATCCAAGATGCAAGAAGGTAGTTTTGCGTAATTAGCCTAAATGCTTTTTGTAAGGGAAATCAAACACTGAGGGTTCGTGTTAGTTTCTTACTAACCTTTGGTCTTTATAGATATCCTAATGCTCAGGAAGTATGAGGACTTTTGAACATTATCTAGGAGACACAGCGACAAAATAAACAAGACACTGGACAACAGAGTGCAGAAGACTAAAGTCAACGTTAGCTACTCAGTCTTAAATTATAATTTACTATGATATATTAATATCTTATAACCAATAAAAAAAAATTACGAAATAATTGCCTTACCCTTGGGGCGACACAAACGAAAAACTTAGGAATAAATAACAAAACATAGTTCTGTGTACAAGATGTTGCCGAGTGTTTCCTGATACAGTTTCTCTCCATCCTGGTGGGTGATTGTTAGTTTATGCTGGGGTTTCTGTCTCAGTACAGTATAATATTAAATTATTGTTCCCATCCGGTGAAAAGAAATAAAAAATAGTTTGGTAAAAGTTCCTATACTTAGAATGGCAAATAAAACACTTCCGGTTTCCTCCAAATATTAAGATGGAAGCAGGGGAGTTTCGTCCAAGGTGGTATGGATATTCATAATTGTGAAGCTGGCCTCCTTTACTTCTAGGTTACTATAGCCGAGAGCTAAACTAATTATTAAGCAGGATTTTG